>NW_027532409.1:5578601-5678423 GCF_008692635.1 Crocuta crocuta
GTATGATTGGAGATGATTTAGTAAACTCTTACCATTTACTTCTGTGCTGCTTGGATCTGATTTTTGCCAATGCCATTATATGCCCAAATAGACGAGATTTGTTAAATCCATCATTTAAAGGTAATAACCTTATTTATTTTTGAAAATTCGTCATCAATTTTTAGAAAAAATTTTGAAAGCTGACCATATTCTTCTTCCCCCTCTTTTGCTCTTCATACCCTATCAAACTAGGTTTACCCTCTGATTTCCATACTGCTGACTTTAGGGCTTCTGAAGAGCCTCCCTGCATCATTGCTGTACTGTGTGAACTGCATGATGGACTTCTAGTAGAAGCAAAAGGAATAAAGGAGCACTACTTTAAGCCCTATATTTCAAAACTCTTTGACAGAAAGGTACTGTACTTCTAAGTGAATGGCTAAGATTTTTAAGGGTCAGCAGCAGGAGCCTCAAAGGAAAAAACAAGGTATTAAGCAAGTTCTCAGTGTAATAGGACTCAAGGTCAAGATTTCCAGATTTCAGTCTCTGCTGTGATATACAATGCTGTGGTACAGAATTGCCCTATGATCTTTTTGTGGTGTGCAAACTGAGCTGTTAAAGATCGTGACCAACCAGCTGTATGTACTGTAAAGTAAATGCACCGGCCAAGGCAGCTATAAGAGCTTCTGATAAAAGAATTATGAAGAACAAAACGTAAAAAGTAGGAGGTTAGAGTAAACTTATTTACTGCCACGGTTTGAATGACTCCTGAGTATTTACTAAAGGTGGAATGATGAATAACAACTATAGCTTTAATTTCATATAAATAGAGCAGGAAATCCCTTATAGTTTTGTAGCTGCTTACAGGCTGTCTGCATGTATTCTGGGTTTTCCTCTAGGTAATTTACTTAGGTATTTCTGTTCATGAAATGGCTTATTCCTCTTGGTCTCAATTTCTTACTTCCCCAACATTGAGCCATTTAATCTAGCTAGTCCTTGAGTTTTCTCTTTGGTGAAAAAAAGGGGACATAGGGGTTTAGATTAGGACATCACTTCAATACCCCTCTTTGTAAATATTATGAGATTTTTTTTAAGCATAAAGTCTTCCCTAAATGGATAACTCTTCTTTTACACAAACTTTTGTATTTAGTGTTATCTTTCTTCCAGTGTGTGTGTGAGAGAGAGAGAGAATGAAGACAGAGAAAATGAATCGTGGCTCCTTAGCTGTATGTTAAACATTTTCAGCAAAGTAAACTTTGACAGGAGCTCAACTTTGCTCTGCAGAAGCAGCATACTAGTGGCTCTAGGTATAATGATGGTACATTTTGGTTTGCCTGGATTATCTGGTTTTGGGTTGTTGTCTTGCCATAATTATTATAGCACTTCATTTCACTCCCAAAGTATCCTGATTTGGACAATTGTCCTCCTGCTCATGAGCCACAGATGTTTTGTTTGGCCTATGTAGGGTGTTATTTTAATTTCATTCAATTTAAATTTACATAGAAGTACTTTTTATGTGAAAATCTCTTTAAAAAATCAGAAGCTATGGCACAGGATTGGAATTTCTACCTGAATTTCTACATGGGAACTATGGTCAAGCTAACTGATGGCCACCTCTTTTAAGATGGAAAGCATGCTTTCTGCCCCCTTCATTTTGTATGTTGAGCTTTGACCCCTGAAGCCATTTGAGTTTGCAACCCTGATGTGTAGTAATGTAAGCATGGCATGGGGTACATAGAAAATATTATAAACAGTGTTCTTTTCTTCTCTCACCAGCAACAGTACCTATATTCCCTTTGAATCTTTTTTTTTTTTTTTTGCGTGATACATATAATCATTCAACAAATGTTAATTTCCCTTCTCCATAGACCAGTGTTTAAAATTGGACAGCTTTTGTCAGAATCACTTGGGGAATTTATATAAAATGCTGCCTCAGCTCAGGCCTTGGGGTCGATCAGTCTTCATTTTTTAGAAGTTCCTCTAAGTGATTGTTGTGTCACTAGAATTTAGAAACCACTGCCATAGACCAACTTCAAATTATTTTCAAAAATGGACTTTAAACTTTTATTTGCACACTAAATAGGTTTTACTGGTTTGAAAGAAATATTCAGTAATTCTGTTTTGTATGTATATTATTTATAACAACTACCAACATGAAAATTCAGATAAATGTCATGTTTTTGTATGTTATTATACTTAATTCCATGTCACAAAATGACTTTTTCTTCCCAGATTTTGAAAGGAGAATGCCTCTTGGACCTTTCCAGTTTTACTGATAATAGGTAACTATTTAATGCTAATGGTACCTGCCATATTATAGGCTGTCAGTAATTATTTATTGCAACTTATTAAGTAGAACATTATATCAAGTTAACTCCCCCAAACCCAAGTTCCTTCTGCATTAGTGGTATTAGCTGGGGGTTGTTAACTAAGTCTTGTCTTTAAGTACACTTATTTTAAGAAACCTTTGCCACTTAAAAGAGCTCCTTCCAGAGAAACTGATAATCAGATCCAATGACTTCTGGCAGATTCAGAATGTGCTTCTATTCAAAGCAACTATTGTTCCCCTAATGATCAAATCTTAATTAGGTTCAGCTAGTCTTCAAGATTAAGTTTATACTCTCTTTTTGCTCATCTTTCAGAGTAATTTATTATTGTTGTATATGTGAATGTGAAGCATGTCCATAATCAAATAGGAAGCTTCAATATTGTTAGATGGGCAGAGTTAAAAATTGGAAAGTCATCAGCTTTTCTAGGCCTTGGAGTCTAAATCTATCTTGAAGTGAAGATAAATCCATTGTGGAGATGCCTAGCTATTTCAGTGGTAGAGCATGCCACTGTTGATCTCTGGATCATGAGTTTAAGCCCCACATTGGTTATAGAGATTACTTAAATACATAACTATTTAAAAAAAAAAAAAGATAAATCTGTGTGTAACTTAAGTTTTATTCTAGCTGCTTAAAATAATTCTTGGGGTGCCTGGCTGGCTCAGTCAGAAAAGCACATGACTCTTGATCTCAGGCTCGTCAATTAGACCCCTATGTTGAGTGTAGAGATTACTTAAAAAAAATAAAATCTTTAAAGGGGCACTTGGGTGGCTCAGTCGATTGAGTGTCTGACTTTGGCTCAGGTCATGATATCACAGTTCATAAGTTCGAGCCCTAGGCTCACTGCTCTCCGCAGAGCCTTCTTTGGATCCTCTGTCCCCCTCTCTCTCTGCCTCCCTTGCTTGCACTCTCTGTCTCAAAAATGAATGAATATTAAAATAAATCTTTATGGGGCGCCTGAGCCTGGGTGGCTCCATCAGTTAAGTGTCCGACTTCAGCTCAGGTCATGATCTCACAGTTTGTGGGTTTGAGCCCCGCATTGGGCTCTGTACTGACAGCTCAGAGCCTGGAGCCTGCTTCAGATTCTGTGTCCACTTCTCTCTCTCTGCCCCTCCTTCCACTTACGCTCTGTCTCTTTCTCTGTCTTTCAGATATTAAAAATAATTTTTTAAATAAAATCTTTAAAGGGGCACCTGGGTGACTCTAAAGGGGAACCTGGGTGGTCAGTGGGTTAAGCATCTGACTCTTGATCTCAGCTCAGGTCATAATTCTCTCTCTCTCTCTCTCTCTCTCTCTCTCTCTCNCTGTGACTCCCTCCCTCTCTGACCCGCCCCTGCTCATGCTGTCTCTGTCTCTCTCTCTCTGTCTCTCTCTGTCTCTCTCTCTCTCTCTTTCTCTTTCAGAAATAAATAAAAACATTAAAAAATTTTTTAAATATTAAAAAATATCTTTAAAAGTAAATAAAATAATTCTCTTTCCAGCAAAGCAGTGAACAAGGAGTATGAAGAATATGTTTTAACTGTTGGTGATTTTGATGAGAGGATCTTTTTGGGAGCAGATGCAGAAGAGGAAATTGGAACTCCTCGAAAGTTCACTGGTGATGCCCCATTAGGGAAACTGACAGCACAGGCTAATGTGGACTGTAATCTTCAACAACACTTTGAAAAAGTAATATAACTTAGCCTGGCTTCAGTTTTGAATGATCCTTTTCTCTCTGTGTGTGATTCTACTAACAACAGAAGAATCTTTCAAGTTAAATTTTGAGTTTCTTCTACTAATTTGTATTTCCCATGAAAGCCTTAAAAGGTAATTTTTAAAAGTGGCATTTAGTATTACCTCATTTCTTGATGCTTTTCAGATTTTTGATGTATTTTCCCAGAATGCCTGGGCTTTTCAGTAAGCTTTTGACATAAAGAAGGATTTATACTTTCTTTTTCTTTTGCATCACTTTAGCCACTGTTCTGTTGCTTTAAAATTTAGTTTCCAACTGTACTCCCTTCGGCAGCACATATACTAAAATTTAGTTTCCAACTGCCCATGACAAGCTATGTGCTTTCCCTGAATGTTAGCCATAGATTTCNATATATAAAAATTTATATATAAATTTATATATAAAAATGGTTGGGCGATGAGGTCTAATGGAAAATTCACTGGTCTAGAAGGTAAAAAATGTAAGTTTCAGACCAAGCTCTTCCATTAACTTTGTCAGTTTAAACAAGTTTTTTAAGTTCTTTGTGCCTGTTTCATATGTAAAGTAAAAATGTGTATATTTCAAATAATTATTAGGATTAAATGAGATTATAGGTAGTACGTACTTTGAAAAAGTGTTTTTTTAATGTAAGGGTGTTATTAGTGTGATGTTACTAAAAATTTGGTGGGTAACCAGAGGAGGGAAGAAAAAAGTTCTACTAAATATGAATAGAGGAGGTGATACATGTACTGAATTAAACACATAATGAGGGCAAGGTAACATTTTAATCTCACAGATTTTTCTTTTTTGACAGAAAACATCATTTGCACCTTCTACCCCACTGACAGGACGGCGGTATTTACAAGAAAAAGAAGCAGTCATTACTCCTGTTGCTTCAGCCACTCAAAGTGTGAGTCGGTTACAGAGTATTGTGGCTGGACTGAAAAATGCACCAAGTGAACAACTTACAAATATTTTTGAGTAAGTATAATATTATTTTTCTAAGTAAATTTTAATCACAAAGTATGTTGACCTAAAATCAGATGGAAGTACTTACTAAATTTATAGAGATACTGTTTCATAATATTATAGACCTTAAAGTTTAAATAAACACATCTTAAGGTTATTGAGCCCTGACATTCCACTCTTGCATCTACCCCTAAGTTATGCATTTGTTTTTCTTCTTACATTGACTTTAAATGGGTTCAATCTAAATGTTCATCAAGTGGGAAACTGATTATATTTTGATGGTGCAGCCGTAAATGGAATTTTAATGCAATTGTTTAAGATAAAGAGGCATGTTTCCTAGTGGAGATGGTAAAATAGAAGCCAGATCAGAGAACTTTCTTTCCTAATACTTAGTGAAATAAGAGAATAGTAAAAATGAGCAAATTACTTATCAGCAACAACCAAATGAGGTGAGGGATATGACATGCTATGAATTTCCAAAATGATGGTAAGGAGGGGTGCCTGGGTGGCTTAGTTGGTTAAGCGTCCGACTTTCGCTTAGGTCATGATCTCACGGTTCGTGGGTTCGAGCCCTGCGTCGGGCTCTGTGCTGACTGCCAGCTCAGAGCCTGGAGCCTGTTTCAGTCTGTGACTCCCTCTCTCTCTGACCCTCCCCTGCTCATGCTGTCTCTCTCTCTGTCTCCTAGAAATAAACATTTAAAAAAAAAAAAACAAAAACAAAATGATGGTAAGGAAATGGATGATTCTCATGTGCCCATCTCCAAGAAGCATTACTAGGGAAAGAAAGGATATGTTGATAGATCTTGAGAATGTTTGTTAATACCCCAGATGTAGAGAGAAACAAATGGGGTGAGCAGGAAAATGAATAAAAAGTCATAGGTACCTTCCCAGGTGAAAGCCCCTATATTCCACCACCAGGATTGCAGCAGAAATAGGAAAAACTCCTAGAGCTTGTCATTTTCCAAGGTTCCATACTGATTTGGGGAGATCTTAATCCTAATAGAATTAGAAGATATTCTTGACTAGATGTAGTGAACCCTGGAATGGGGACATTTAACTAAATCTCTGAAGAGTAATAAGCAAAGCCCTTGTCTTCTAACAAAAGCTGAACATAATACCAGCTGAGCTCTCTTCTACTCCCCAAACCTTCAGTTTATGGAAAAGTAGACAGAACAATCCTAAGCTCAGACACAGCTCAAAAGATATGCAGATTGCTGATAAAGTAGGAGTACTGTCATGAAGATCTTTGATCCTCATAGCACTTGAACAAAATAGATCTGGGCTGAACTGTTCATTTAAGCATGAACAACTTGAAAAGAAGTGTCAAGGCAACGATGCAAACATTTTATAGCAACAAAAGAAGGAGGGAAGCAAGAAAACATACTATACAAAACACAAAAGACCTAGAAACAAATAAATGGGAAGACATTCCATGTTCATGGATGGGAAGATTTAATATTGTTAAAATGTCCTTATTACCCAAAGCAATCTATAGATTCAGTGCAGTCTATATCAAAATGCCTGTGTCATTGTTTACCGAAATAGAAAAAAATTCCTATAATTCATGTAGAATTTCAAAATGCCTTTGAAAGGATAAAGCAAGAACAACAAAGCTGGAAGCCTCACACTTCCTGACTTCAAAATGTATTGCAAAGCTACCGTAGTAAAAAGAGGATGGGATTGGCATTAAGACAGGCATGTAGACCAATGGAACAGACTAGAGAATGCTAAAATAAATCTTCATGTATTTGGTTAAATGATCCTTGACAAGGGTCCCAAGACTACACCATAGGGAAAGGATAGTCTCTTCACCAAATGCTGCTGGGAAAATTTGATGTCTACATGCAAAATAATGAAGGTGGACTCTTACACTATATCCCAAAGTTCAGAATGGATTAAAAACCTAAACATGAGGGGCACCTGGGTGGCTCAGTTGGTTAATTGTCCAACTCTTGATTTTGGCTCAGTTTATGATCTCACAGTTCATGGGTTCAAGCCCTGCATTGGGCTCCTCACTGACAGTTTGGAGCCTGCTTGGAATTCTCTCTCCCTCTCTCTCTGCACCCCTCCCCATAAGTAAGTAAATAAACTTTAAAAAATAGTTTAAAAAAATAAAGACAACATAATTGGAAGAAAGCATAACTCAAGAGGCACAGCTTGCATTAGAACTTGATAAAAACAGAGTATTTTTCCACATGAATTGCTTACCTCTCTACACATGATACCAGTCTGTTTGGACAATGAGTTGGGAGACCTGAACACTACACTCATTACCTTGTTTCAAGCAGATCATGTTCTTTCTCACAGTCTGGATTTGTTTTTCATTTCTTTTTTTTTTATTTATGTTTATTTATTTTTGAGAGAGAGAGCACAAGCAGAGGAGGGGCAAATAGAGAGGGAGACAGAAGACCTGAAGTGGGGTGGGGCTTGAACTCACAAACCATGAGATCATGACCTGAACCAAAGTCAGACGCTTAACTAATTGAGCCACCCAGGTGCCCTTGTTTGTCATTTCTGAATTAAGATTGTGTTTGAATGACAGGAAGGTAACAATATCTGGGTTACAGGGTTGTTTCTTGCTAAGTGCCTTTTTAATGCTGTATTTTTCTATTTATTCTTTAGGCTTTGATAAGAATTGCATACAGTTTATTATTCCAGTACTATAAATGTATATAGTTGACCCTTGACCAGCATGGGAGTTAGAGTCACCAACTCTCCACACAATCAAAAAATATGTATATAACTTTTTTTTTTAAGTAATCTCTCCACCCAACATTGGCCTCAAACTCATGACTCCAAGATCAAGTCACATGCTCTACTGACTGAGATATATAACTAATGATTCCCCAAAACCTAACTAGTAACAGCCTACTGTTGACTAGAAGAAGCTTTACCAGTAACATAAACATTTGATAAACACATGTTTTGTATGCTCTATGTATTGTATACTGTATTTTTAGAATAAATTAAGCTAGAGAAAAGAAAGCGTTCTTAAGAAAATCATAAAAGAGGAATGCCGAGGTGGCTCAGTCAGTTAGGCATCTGACTTTAGCTCAGGTCATGATCTTGTGGTTTGTGGGTTTGAGCCCCACATTGGGCTCTCTGCTCTCCACAGAGGGCCCGCTTTGGATCTTCTGTCCTCCTTCCTCTCTGCTCCTCCCTCCCTCTTGGCCCCTCCCTGCCTCTTGACCCCTCCCTCCCTCCTCCTCTCTCTCTCTGTCTCTCTCTGTCTTTCAAATATAAACATTTAAAAAGCTTACAAAAAAATCATAAAGAGAAAATACATTTATAATACTGCACTGTATTGAACAAAATCCACTTATAGGTGGACCTGCACACTTCAAACCCATCTTGTTCAAGGGTCAACTGTGTCTATTTTATATGTATATATGAATATGACTATAGTCTCTTTTTCCTAAATCACGTTTATTGGAGTTTAATTTATATGCAATAGGAGTCATCCTTTTAACTGTATAGTTGTATAAGATTTGACAAATGTCTAGTTATATAATCACCACCGTCACAGTTATGATATAGAACAATTCCATTAGCCCCCAAAGTTTATGCCCCTTTTAGTCAACCCGTTTGGCATCTCCCCACCCACTGGCAAAGACTGATATATTTTTTATCCCTGTAATTTTGCCTTTTCTAGAATGTCATATCTATAGAAGCACAAAAGAGATAATATTGACGCTGCTAATGTTGAAATTCCCAATCAATATGCCAATTGATTTTGTTTAAAAGCTGTAGATTTATTTGAAACATGCTGTTTACATGTCTAGGTTTACAGTTGAGGCTAAAACTATGGTCACTAAAAACCAAATTAATTCTTGAAGGAAGAAGTGTTGGTAGTCTGGGGTTTTTCCCTGGTAATTAGATTCCTCTTATATTTTATAGGTCTTGTGTGCGTAATCCTATGGAAAACATTATGAAAATAGTGAAAGGAATAGGAGAGACTTTCTGCCAACACTATACTCAATCAACAGATGAACAGCCTGGATCACACATAGGTAAGAAGACAAAACTAAAGTTGACACAGCATTGAAAGTAGATGGATTGGCTCTAAAAAAGAAGAAATTACATTTTTTTCCTTCCTTGCTATTTTTAATGTATAAGATTTAAGTTTATATATGTTTTGTCCTTCAGTCCTTGACAGTTACATTTCAATAACAAATATTTTCCCTTTTATTCCTCTCCCTAGACTTTGCTGTAAACAGACTAAAACTTGCAGAAATTTTGTATTATAAAATATTAGAGACTGTAATGGTTCAGGAAACACGAAGACTTCATGGAATGGACATGTCAGTAAGTAAATCCATTCTCCCAGCCACTGGCAAGTTTCAAAAATCCTAAGCCTGAAAACAGTATGTTGAGAGGCTCTAAGGGTGTTGTGGGCATCAGGAGTTAATAGCAAACGTAGCCAGTATGACTTGCTAGTTGGCCTTAGTTGTGTTTTGCACATCTAGACCTGGCTACCTCTAGGTAGAAATGTAAAATACATGAAATTCATCTCTAGTACACCATTAGTATCCTTTCCCTTTAGGTCCTTTCATTCCCAGCTAGCTAATAAGAGGCTACCCCCACCTCAACTATTAACCCAACTGATTATTAAGATATTTGCCCAGGGGTGCCTCGATGGCTCAGTTGGTTAAGCGTCTGACTTTGACTCAGGTCATGATCTCACAGCTCATGAATTCAAGCCCCACATCAGGCTCTGTGCTGACAGCTAGCTCAGACCCTGGAGCCTGCTTTGTATTCTGTGTCTCCCTCTCTCTCTCTGCCCCTCATTCACTCACTCTCTCCCTCTGTCTCTCTCTCTCTCTGTCTCTCTGTCTCTCTCTCAAAAATAAATATAAAAAATATTTAAAAAAATTAAAAAGATGTTTGCCCATACCTCCCAGGAATTTGTGAGGAATAAACTGTGAGTGCCTTGCTAAACAATTGCTTTGTGTTCTTTGATTGTTTGATAACTCTGACCACTCTCTCCAATAGCTATTTAAAGGAATTTTTCTAAAAAGTCAAAGTTGTTGGGGTATGTGAGTGGCTTAGTTGGCAGAGTATGTGACTCTTGATTTTGGGGTGGTGAAGTTAAGCCCCATGTTGGGCATAGAGCTTACTATAAATAAGTAAATATGTACATATATACACACATACGTACATACTGTTTATAAAATCTCGAAGCTGCTAATATGATCTTTCAGTTTCTTCTTCCTCTTTCTTGTCACTCTTAAGACTCCTCTGACTTTCAGTTCCAGTAGGAACAGGTTGATGTCTAGAGTGCAGCATAACTAATGTAATAAAATTTCTTTTAGTTTTCATTCTGGAAATGTTCATCTCTCTCCTTTATTGGTCCCCCTTTTCCCTGGATTCTGTGCCTTTCTCTTTTGTGATTTATCCTAATATTTGATAGAGCATATGCTTCCATAGCTTCCTGGGAAAGAAGTAAATTTTCAACTTTTTATTTTGAAATAATTATAGGGGCACCTAGGTGGCTTAGTCGGTTGAATGTCTGACTTCAGCTCAGGTCATGATCTGACAGTTTGTGAGTACGAGCCCCACATCAGGCTCTGTGCCAACAGCTCAGAGCCTGGAGCCTGCTTCAGATTCTGTGTTTCTCTCTCTCTCTCTGTCCCTCTCCTGCTCATGCTCTGTTTCTCTCTCAAAAATAAATACTTTTTAAAAAATAGTAATAATTATAGATTCATAGAAAATTACAAAAGTACAGATAGGTCCTATGTAGTCAGTTGTCCACAGTGGCTACATTTTACATAGTATAATATGAAAACTAGGAAATTAATATTGGAACAGTGTATGTATCTTCCTCTTCACCATTGCATCACTTGTAGATTAATGCAACTACCACCAAAATCAAGATACTGAATTGTTCTCACAACAGTCTCCCTCATGCTGCCCTTTGGTAGTAACACTCATTCTACTCACGCTCTGTATGAGTTTGTTTTTTGTTTTTTTAATTTGTTAAGGTTCATTTTATGACCCTCCGTGTATTCTGCTACTGTTGGGTAGAGTGTTCTGTAAATGTCAGTTCTATAGTATTGGTTGTTGTGGTGTTGACTTCTTTTCTGTCCTTGCTGATTTCTGTCTGGCTTTTTTGTTGAGAGCAGTATTGAAGTCTCCAGATATAATTGTAGATTTATCTATTTCTCCTTTCAGTTCTTTCCTTTTTTTTTTTCAGATTTTATTTTTAAGTAATCTTCCCACCCAGTGTGGGGCTCAAACTCACAACCCCAAGATCAAGAGTTGCATGCTCTACCAACTGAGCCAGCCAGGCACCCCTCTCCATTCAGTTCTATCAGGTTATTTTTGATTCATATATTTTGAAGTTCTGCTGTTTGATACATTCACATTGAAGATTGCTATATCTTCTTGCTAATTGATCCTTTTATCATGAGATAATGTCCTCTCTGAAGCCGTTGTTTTTGTTTTTTCCAAAGTCTCTTTCCTTTATGTATAGCCGCTCTTGTTTTTGATTGTTTGCATAGTATGTCTTTTTCCATCATTTTTTTTTTTTAAGTTTATTAACTTATTTTGAGAGAGAGAAAGAGAGAACACGCACACAAGTACGCTTGAGTGGGGGCGCGAGAGGGAAGGAAACCCAAGGGATTTTGCAAACCCTGAAATCATGACCTGAAACGAAGTAAAGATTTGAACATTTAACTGACTGAGCCACCCAGGCTGTCTCTATCCTGTTATTTTCAAGCAACATGTATCATTATTTTTGAGGTGAATTTTATAAGAAATTTTTTAATCTCTCTTAGTCTCTTTAAATCAGTAAATTCAGACTTACATTTAATTATTGATGTTAGGGCATATGTCTGCCATTTTATTTCTTGCTTTCTATGTGTTCTCTTTGGTGTTTTCTTTTCTTTTTCCCACCATCCTCTTGATTACCTGAACATTTTTTATTTGTTTGTTTGTTTGTTTGTTTATTAAGCTCTATGCCCAACATGGGGCTTTAATTCATGACCCTGAGATCAAGAGTTTCATGCTCTACTGACTGAGCCAGCAGGTACCCCTACTTGAACATTTTTAAGACTGTTATTTTTTGTATAGATTTGTTTTAGTGGTTACTCTAAGTATTACATTATGTATGCACATCTTCACAGTCCACTGGTATAGATATTTTACAGTTCAAAATAAAATGTGGAAGCCTTAAGTCCCTCTTTTAAAACTGCTTAAAGTATTTAATTAATTAATTATTAGAAAGAGAGAGAGTGTGTGTTTGTGTGAGCGAGCTGGGGAGAGGAGCAGAGGGAGAGAAAGAATCCAAGCAGGTTGCAGCCTCAGCACAGAACCCGACCCAGGGCTCAATCCCATGACCTTGGTATATTTAAAGTTTGTTTATTTATTTATTTTGAGAGAGCATGAACAGGGGAGGTTAAGAAGAGAGGGAGAGAGAGAGAATCCCAAGAGATTGAGCCAACCCAAGGCTCAATCCCATGACCTTAAGATCATGACCTGAGCCAACCAACATCAAGAGTCAGACACTTAACCAACTGAGCCACCCAAGTGCCCCTTAAAGATTTTAAATACTGTCTCCACCCAACATGAGGCTCCAATTTGTGTCTTCCAGTGGGAGGATTTCCTCATATTGTTGGATTGTCCTTGGATATCCACTTACTAATTTAATGAGACACTAAAAATGAGACATTAATAAACCCTTATGGCAACTGAACAGTTTGGTTCAAAGCCTTGTTTGCAAGAGTAGGAATATAAACCCAACAGTCTCATATAATCATGTAGTATTAGGTACCCTCAACATTTGGTGTCTTTAACGGTCTTCTGGAATATTTCGATTTCTTTAGAGAAGAATCTGCTAATCTTTTGCTGAGTGTTGGTGTTGTAGAGCAGAGCAAGAAAGGGAAACTTGGTCTTACAATTCAGTCTGCAGACTTTTGCCTAAAACAAGAGTTTCTTCTGTGTCTGGTTTTCTCAAGCTCTGCGTCTCCCTAGTTCAGTCTTAGAATATTCTCCAGATCCCTGTTGGGACAGACTAGAGGCCTATCATCTGACTCATTAGAGTAGGGGTTGGGTGGGGACCTGAGGAGTTCTAATTCTAACTACAACAAACTTTCAAATCATCCATTCCTGTCAGCCCCTGCCTAACCCCTGCTTTTCATTCCGCCTGTCCCCTCAGTTGCTGTGTTTTCTCCAGGTTGTATGGAGCAAATTAATTAGCTCTAAGTGTCTCTCTTTAGGCCCTTATGTTTGACCATCCTACTTTCTACTGAGTAATTGTCATCCTTCCATCCACTTTCAGTTTTCATGTATTCTAATTTGTAGTCACAACTGACTTATAATTTATCCACTGTAGTTTTGTGGGTTCTGTTTCTTACCTTTTTGTTGATTTGGAGTGATATTTGAAAGAAGATGGTAACAAACAGTTTTTAAAACTGAAAACTTATGTTAAATCTTAAACTCAAAAAAAAATTTAATGGTGAACATGACTTTTATCTTCTTAGTAAATTATTTCTCAGAACTTTTTTAACTATTAGCTGTGACATAATCCTTTGATTTTAGTGCTTTGATTAACAAAATTTTTTTAAAGAGTTATTTATTTGAGAGAGACAGAGATAGCACAAGTTTTGTGGGGGGGGACAGAGAGAGAGGGAGAGAGAGAGAGAATTCCAAGCTGGCTCTGCACTGTCCCATTGTAGGGCTCAAACCCACAAAGCCACGAGATTATGACCTGAGCTGAAACCAAGAGTCTGACACTTAACTGACTGAACCACCCAGGCACTCCTGATTAACAAATCTTTATATTGACAAAATAGTTGTTGTAAAACTGACATTTTTTAAAAAATGGTAGAGGGGCACCTGGGTGGCTCATTCCAACTTTGGCTCAGGTCATGATCTTACGGTTTGTGGATTCGAGTCCTGCATTGGGCTCTGTGCTGACAGCTCAGAGCCTGGAGCCTGCTTCAGATTCTATGTCTCATTCTCTCTCTGCCTCTCCCCCACTTGTGCTCTGTCTCTCAAAAATAAATAAATAAATGTAAAAAATATTTTTTTTAACAAATGGAACCAATCCTAATGCTTCCTCTTGAATATTGACTGTTTTATTATTTCAAAACAGATTGTTGTTGTATATACTGCATTTAAATATAAAATCTACCATTGAGCAAGATTATAACAAAACCAGTTTGAGAGCTCACATTATTACCTTTGATAATCTGGTGTAATATCTACACAGATTATATGATCTTGTTTCTTTAGTCTTCTTTATAGAATGGCAAAGGCTGAAATTTCTGAGAAATATTAAAATGCTGTTTTTCTGTTTCCCAAGGTTCTTTTAGAGCAGGATATATTTCATCGTTCCTTGATGGCCTGTTGTTTGGAAATTGTGCTCTTTGCCTATAGCTCACCTCGTACTTTCCCCTGGATTATTGAAGTTCTAAATTTACGACCATTTTATTTTTATAAGGTGAGATGAGAACAAAGTTATGATATGGTGCACTTTATATAAACATTCTGTTTGTCTTAGTGTTAAAGATACAAGCAGTAATGACGTCTGAGAAATATTTCCAGAGGTATTCTGAAAACATTGTAGTCCTTTGGGTAGAATCAAAGACAAAAGGGAAAGGATGAGGATATTGGTAAATTCAGCCAATCTCAAACTGTAGTCCTTTTTCCTTCACTGACTTGTAAATGTAACCAAGAATTAAGTAGTTAGCTTTGAATTTTCCATATTTATAAATGAAGATCATAATCCTATTAAACAGATGCATAATGAAGAAGAAAAACTCTTTCTCTCAGGAGAAAGAAAAGGTCTAAAATTGTTTGTGGTTATGGTTTAGCTAATGAAGCTGAAATAAAAGATTGTGCTCCTGCCTTAAATTTGAGCTGATTCAATGTGGATCAGTCGTACTTACCTATTTTTGTTTCCTGCCAGAACTATTTTTATTAATCTTACACAACATAGGAGTCACAGCTTACAATAATATTTAACGTTACTTAGTATCCGAATTTAAGACTGACGCTACTGTATTACACTTATTGGTAAGATTTAGTTAATATTTTGCCTGTGTGCTATTTTCAAAGTATTTATAGACAATTAGTTTGAAGAACTCAATTTTTATACCTCAAATATGCCTCAATTTATAGAAGATGGCGATCATTAGAAAACTTATCCGTTTGAATTGCTGAGTGGGATTTAAATATTTTTTTAGTGCCTTAGGGAAAATTGTTTCTGTATACTCGTTGATGTGTGTTTTCAGATTTTCTGTTAGGAAATACAGGTAATTTTATTCAAGGACAGTATTGGTTTTGACCTTGTCTGATAGCGATTCATTTTTATTTGTAGCATCCTTTTTTTCTTTTTTTTTAAAGATTCTTTTTAAAAGTTTTTAAATGTTTTTATTTATTTTTGAGAGAGAGAGAGAGAGACAGCGTGAGCAGGGGTGGGTCAGAGAGAGAGAGGGAGACACAGAATCCGAAGACAGCCTCCAGGCTCTGAGCTAGCTGTCAGTACAGAGCCCGACGCAGGGCCTGAACCCATAAACCATGAGATCATGACCTGAGCTGAAGTCATATGCTTAACCGACTGAGCCACCCAAGTGCCCCGGTAGCATCCTTTTTTCATTCAGCATGTTAAATGCCTTTGTTCTTTAATCACATAAATAATATATCCTCCTTGAAGAAAAACAGGAAAATACATATAAATGTGAATATTAAAACCACACAGTATAATCCTAATTATAAATAGTAATAACTTAATATTTTTGTGTATATACCTACAGACTTTGCTCTGGAATTTATTATTAAAATAGAATTATATAATATAAGCAAAATTCCTTTTAAGTACATTATTCATGTATTCTCTTGAGCAATTGGGAAGAATTGTCTGAGAAGAGACAGTAAATTAAATTCAAAATAGCACTGGACTCCGAACCCAAGACCTGACTTCTACTTTTGGCCTTGGCTGACCAGTTTCTACCTATGATTGCCTCATTACTCCATGTATAAAAGAAAACATGAAAAACAGAAATGTATGTGAAAGTATCTTGGGTATCTTAAAAAGTCCTTTTAAATTAAAATATATTAATCAGGGGGCACCTGGGTGGCTCATTCGGTTAAGCGTCCGACTCCAACTCAGGTTATGATCTCACCGTTCATGGGTTCGAGCCCCACGTCAGGCTCGTGCTGACAGCTAGCTCAGCTGCTTTGTATTCTGCCTCCCTTTCTCTGACCCTCCCCTGCTCATGCTGTCTCTCTCTCTCTCAGAAATAAATAAAACATTAAAAAAATAAAATATATTAATCAGGCATTGAATCACGGTTCAATGATATAATTAGTTCTATATTATTATAAGACCAAAGCTAGTCATACATGCAAGCCTAGAAATGACTGTTTGAGACTACATTACCTTTTCAATTTTCCCTTTACCAGGTTATTGAGGTGGTGATCCGCTCAGAGGAGGGACTTTCCAGGGATATGGTGAAACACCTGAATAGCATCGAAGAACAGATTTTAGAGAGTTTAGCGTGGAGTCACGATTCTGCACTGTGGGAGGCTCTCCAGGCTTCAGGAAACAAAGTTCCTACCTGTGAAGAGGTGAGTCATAGCAAGGCTGATGATCCTGTCCTTTTAAAAAATAACAGCTTTATGGGATGCCTGGGTGCTCAGTCGGTTAAGCATCCCACCTAAACTCAGGTCATGATCTTTCAGTCTGTGACTTTGAACCCTGCCTTAGGCTCTATGCCAATAGCTCAGAGCCTGGAGTCAACTTCAGATTCTGTGTCTCCCTCTCTCTCTGACCCTCCCCTGCTCATGCTGTCTCTCTCAGAAATAAATAAAACATTTTAAAAAAAATGAATAAATGTTTAAAAAAAATTTTTTTAGGGGCGCCTGGGTGGCTCAGTGGGTTAAAGCATCCGACTTTGGCTCAGGTCATGATCTCACAGTTCGTGGGTTCAAGCCCCACACCAGGCTCTGTGCTGACAGCTAGCTCAGAGCCTGGAGCCTGTCTTTGGATTCTGTATCTCCCTCTCTCTCTGACCCTCCCCTGCTTGCACTGTCTATCTCTGTCTCAAAAAAATAAATAAAAAACATTAAAAAAATGTTTTTAAATAACAGCTTTATTGAGATGTAATTCATATACCATACAATTCATCTGTATAAAGTATATAGTTTAGGGGCATCTGGCTGGTTCATTTGATAGAGCATGCAATTCTTGATCATGAGGTTGTGAGTTCGAGCCCCACATTGGATATAGATATTACTTAAAAATAAAATCTTTTAAAAAACATACAGGGGCACTTGCTTGGCTCAGTCAGTTAAGCATCCGAGTTCAGCTCAAGTCATGATCTCCTAGTTTGTGAAATCTAGCCCCACTTCGGGCTCTGTGCTAGAGCCTGCTTCGGATTCTGTGTCTCCCTCTCTCTCTAACCCTCCCCTGCTCATACTCTGTCTCCCTCTCTTAGGAAATGAATAAACATAAAAAAATTTTTTTAAACGTACAATTTAGTGTTTGGTACATTTATAGACAGGTGCAACAATCATCTCAGTCAATTTGGGGAACATATCTATTTCTTTAACAAGAAACTGTATCCTTTAGCTGTCACTTCCCTACCCACCTTCTCCTTAGCTCTAAGCAGCCAGTAATCTACTTCTGCCTTTATTAATTTGTCTGTTCTGAACATTTAATATATGTGGAAGCATATAAAAATGTGGTCCTTTGTGTCTGGCTTCTTTCACTTAGCATTATGTTTTCAAGGTTCATCCATGTTATAGGATATATTAGCACTTCATTCCTTTTTATGGCTCAGTGATATTTTATCATATGGATATATCATTTTGTTCAACCATTTATCAATTGATAGACATTTGGGCTGTTTCTGCCTTTTGGCTTTTATGAATAATGCTGCTATGAACATTCACGCACAAGTTTTGTATGGACATACGTTTTCATTTTTCTTGGGTACATGTCTAGGAATGGAATTGCTGGGTCATGTAGTAACTGTTTACCTCCAGTTTGGGGAAACTGTCACACTCTTTTCAAAGTCACTGCACCATTTAACATTCCTACCATGAGTGTGTGAAGATTCCAGTTTCTTCACACCTTCTATATAACTTACGTTTTTTTTCTTTTTCTTCCCTGACACTTTTTTTTCTAGCCATTAGTAGACATAAAGTGATATCTCGTTATGGTTTTTATTTACATTTCCCTGATGGCTAATGATGTTCAACATCTTTTCATGTGCTTATTGGTCATTCGCGTATCTTCTTTGGAGAAACATCTATCAAATCCTTTGCCATTTTTTAATTGGGTTGTCTTTTTATTATTGAATTATTGGAGTCCTTTATATATTGTAGATACAACTCCCTGATCTGTTAATAAGATTTGCAAAACTTCCTTACATTTCATGGGTTGCCTTTTAATTTCTTGATGAACTTTTAAATTTTGATAATGTCCTGTATAGCTTGTGCTTTTGAAGTCATATCTAAGAAGCCATTAATTTTACCATATTTAATTTTTCAATTGTTTATGTAAAAAATTAAATACATTTCATTAGTAGTATTTAGAATTTAAAAAATTAGAAATTTGTGTCTCATACACCCAAGCCACACATTTCACATTTCAGTATCATGTGAGAAATTGAGGTTTTTCTCCTTTACCTCTGTGTTGCTCTTTCGTAACTCCTGTGTTTTCATCTTTATTTGCTTTGCCCTGTCTTCTTATACTTCATGAAATCTGATGAATTTTTCTGTAATTCCAATCTACTGGAAGGACTATCCAAGACCAAGAAGAAGTAAAAAGAAAATGATTTCTTGAAATCTCTCTTCCATGAGTCTTTGGTCTTTTCCAGCAAACTGTAATTAACTGAGCAATCTTCAGTATTTATCAATACTTCCATTGTAAAATCCCCTGGGAAAGTGAAGAAAAAAAAGCTATGAACTTGAAGAAAGGATTTGGGTTGAAGCCCTTGCTCTCTTACTTAATAGTAGTTGCCCTTGGGGCACCTGTGTGACTTAGTTAAGTGCCTGACTTGTAGTTTTAGCTCAGGTCATGATCTCATGGTCCCTTGTTAGGCTCTGCTTGGGATTCTCTCTTTCCCTCTCTCTGCCCCTCCTCTACTCCTATTTTCTCTGTCTCTCCTTCAAAATAAATAAAAAATAAACTTTAGGGGTGCTTGCGGTGGCTCAGTTGGTTAAGTGTCCAACTCTAGATTTCAGCTCAGGTCATGATCTCACAGTTTGTGAGCTCAAGCCCAACATTGGGCTCTGTGCTGATAGTATGGAGCCTGCTTGAGATTCTCTCTTTCCCTCTTTCTCTCTGCTCCCCCCCCCCAAGTAAATAAACATTAAAAAAATAAACTTGAACAATAGTAGTTGCCCTTGGGCAAATTTCATATTTTAAGCCTCTGTTTTGTCATCCTTAAGTGGAAATAGATGGTGCCTACCTCATCAGTTTACTTGTAGAAGTGGTCAATAAACGTAAGGATACAAATTATAAAATTAAGATATATATCTAACAACACAAACTACTGAGACTTTATGCTAGTTGTTCTGTGTTGTGAAGAAGAAAGAAGGGAAATAAAACAGTTGAAGAAGACTTTTTCCTCATGTTTCTGTCCTAAATTTTCATCAGTGGGTTTACATATATGTAAAGCAAAAGATTTTTATTTTTTACAGGTTATATTCCCAAATAACTTCGAAGCAGGAAATGGGGGAAATGTACAGGGGCACCTTCCTATGATGCCAATGTCTCCTCTAATCCATCCAAGGGTCAAAGAAGTTCGGACTGACAGTGGGAGTCTTCGAAGGGGTAGGTTCAACATGTGTAAAATAATGAAAAAAATAACAAAGATAATTTTTTCAAAATTTCAAGTCTTGCTAATATATTATTATGAAATCTAATTTCTTCATCAAGATTGAAAAAGGGGCTTATGAAAATTTTTTTTTTAATTTAAAAGATAAAAAGGGGCTAGGACACCTGACTGGCTTAGTTAGTAGAACATGGAACTCTTAAACTCAGTGTCGTGGGTTAAAACTTCCACCCACATTGAGTGGCATGTGTGACTCGATCTGAGGTTGTGAATTTGAGCCCCACATTGGATATAGAGATTACTTTAAAAAAAAAACTTTTAAAATAAAAAATAGGGGTGCCTGGGTGGCTCAGTTAGTCAAGTGTCTAACTTTGCCTAAGGTTATGATCTCACAGTTTGTGAGTTCGAGCCATGCGTGAGGTTCTTTGCTGACTGCTCAGAGCCTGGAGTCTGCTTTGGATCTGTGTCTTCCTCTCTCTCAGCCTCTCCCCCACTAATGCTCTGTCTCTCTTTCAAAAATAAACAAACATTAAAAAAAATGAATAAATAAAAATAAAGAGTATATTATATACCTATAAAACAATGGGTCAGGGAAAGTGTGGAAGAATTATGGAAAAAGATGTAAGGTTTTTAGGGACTGGGAGAACTTTTACACACTTGGTAAAGAGGGAAAACCACTCCTATGGAGGGATAGCATTGAAAATAAATATAATCTGTAATCTTTCTTTTTGATCAACACACTCCTGTCAACCCTCAGATTAAGACAAGTTGAACAGAGTCATATCACCTTTACTCATCTTTATCTTCTCAAGGGCTTATAAAAGATGATTGTGTATCTACTAAATCAAGAAGCCATAGGGGCACCTGGGTGGCTCAGTAGGTTAAGCATCCAACTCTTGATCTCAGTCCAGGTCTTAATCTCAGGGTTGTGAGTTCAAGCCCCATGTTGGCCTCCATATTGGGCATGGAGCCTACTTAAAAGAAAAAGCCAAAGCTACTGCCTTAAACTGCTTGAAGTGTGGGTGTGTAGGAGGGATAAAACTGTGAACCAAATCACTGATTTTTCCTTCTCAGATGTTACTTACTATATACGGTTGGGAGACAGACTAATTGGACTGCTTAAATTTAGTGGTCACCTCATTCTACTTCTCAGCTTCTATTTTACCTTTAGTGTTTTGCTCCTTTAATAGTAGGCAGAGGTTCAAGAAACAAGGAAGATAATTTTCACATGTAGTAACATCTTTTGTACTTTACTTTTACTAGACTCTATATTTTGTGAAGACAGAAGCCATGTTATTTACTGCTGAATCCTTATTGCTTAACATATAGTAACTCAGTATCCATTTTTTGAGTGAATGAGTGAACCTGACTTATTATTTTGGAATATATATCAAACTATTTTAAATTTATTTTTCTCTCTATTAGATATGCAACCATTGTCTCCAATATCTGTCCATGAGCGCTACAGTTCTCCTACTGCAGGGAGTGCTAAGAGAAGACTTTTTGGGGAAGATCCCCCAAAGGAAATACTTATGGACAGGATTGTAACAGAAGGAACCAAATTGAAAATTGCTCCTTCTTCTAGCATTACTGCTGAAAATCTGTCAATTTCACCTGGACAAAGTCTTCTAACTATGGCCACAGCCATAGTCACAGGGACAACGGGACATAAAGTTACAATCCCATTGCACGGTAACATATTGATGTATTTATTTTATGTTTTTTCTGAGTTGGTTAATCATTTAAGAAATGTCTTCCTGGGTTGGATCACATGGCCTTTTTAATCCAGTTTTTTTTTTTTGAACCTATAATATTTTTTAAAATTTATTCTTTTAGAGCAGTTTTGGGTTCACAGCAAAATTAAGTAGAAGGCACAGATTTCCCACATACCACTGCCCACACACACACAGACCTCATCACCATCAACATACCAAAGAATGGTATATTCCTTACAACTGATGAACTTACATTGATGTATTACTATGACCCCCCCAGTCCATAATTTACATTAGAGTTCACCCTTGGTACTGTACATTCTATAGATTTTGACGAAAGTCTAATGACACATCCACCATTATAGTGTTATACAGAATAGGTTCACTGCCTTAAACATCCTCTGTGTTCCACCTTTTGTTTTGTTTTGAACTTATACTGGTTTTTGAATTTTCACATTTTCATAAATTTACCACCCTTTTCATTAGACTTATTTTCTTATCTGAGCTTTACAAATGAGTGTTTAAGCAAGAATCTTTTTTCTTAATTACAAACATCTCCTTAATAGCTCAAAAGAAAACAACATTGTTTCAGAGCAGAAACAGAAAACAACATTGTTTCAGAGTGGAAATAGAAAACAAGAGTGTTATGACCTAGAATTACGATTTTTGTGGCTTTCTTCTTCTTTTCTAATCTATTCTTATGTTTGGGTAGGTAGGTAGGTAGATAATTGACAATCTGGGACACATGCAGCTTATTTCTAAAACAGAACTCTTGCTTATATATTTAGGTATCGCAAATGATGCTGGAGAGATCACACTGATACCAATTTCCATGAACACAACTCAGGAGTCCAAAGTCGAGAGTCCTGTATCAGTTACTGCTCAATCATTAATTGGTGCTTCTCCAAAACAGAACCATCTGACTAAAGCACAAGAGGCACATCCAGCTGGAATAAGCAAACCAAAGAGAACTGGGTCTTTAGCACTGTTTTATAGAAAGGTATGTGATTTTATGACATATGAAAAGATCTCATTTGGGGCACCTGCCTGGCTCAGTTGGTAGAGCAACTCCTGATCATGGTAAGTTTGAGCCCCATGTTGGGTATTGGTCTAGAGATTACTTAAAATATTTTAAGTGGCACCTGGGTGGCTTAAGTCAGTTAAACATCCGACCCTTGATTTCACCTCAGGTCATGATCTCACGCTTAGTGAGATTGGGTCCCCCATCAGGCTCTGCACTGACAGCATGGAGCCAGCTTGAGGTTCTCTCCTTCCCTCTCTCTCTGCCCCTTTCTTCTCTTCCTCCTCCTCTCCCCCCTTCTCTCTTCCTTTCTCTCTCTCCCCCCTCCTCCTTAAAATAAATAAACTTTAAAAATAAAAATGTTTTTAAACATTTAAAAATGAAAATAAAAACTCATTTAATCAATGCAAGAAAGATTGAGTAACAGAGCAATTTTAGCCTTATATTTGGATATGTGGTAAGAGACATAAAATTTACCATTTTAACCATTTTTAAGTGTACACTAAGTACAAAAGTGTCATTAAGTTTAAAATTTCATGAGTACATTCATACTGTCAAGGAGCTTTGACCACCATCCATCTCCAGAACTTTTCATCTTCTTAAACTGAAACTGTATTCCAATTGCAATAATTCACCATTTCTCTCCCCACCACCGGCTCCTAGTAACCACCATTCTGCTATGAGATCATGACCTGAGCCGAAGTCGGACGCTCAACTGACTGAGCCACCCAGGTGCCCCCAGAATTTCCTTCCTTTTTAAAAATTTTTTTAAGTTTATTTATTTTGAGAGAGGGAGAGAATCCCAAGCAGGCTCCATGCTGTCAGCACAGAATCTGAAGCAAGGCTTGAACTCATGAACCATAAAATCATGACTGAGCCAAAGTCAACAATCAAACACTTAACTGACTAAGCCACCCAGGTGCCCCTGTAGTAAGTTTTGAAATTAGGAAATGTGAGACCTCCAACTTTGTTCTTCTTTTCCAATATTATTTTGGCTATTCAGAGTCGCTTGAGATTCCATATGAGTTTTAATACAGATTTTTCTTTTTCTTTTTAGAATGGGTTTTTCTAGTTCTGCAAAAAACATCATGGGGATTTTTTTTTAAGTAAGTTCTTCGCCCAGCATAGAGCCCATCACAGGGCTTGAATCTCATAACCGTGAGGTCAAAAGTTGGACGCTTAACCAACTGGGCCACCCAAATACCCCATCATGGGGATTTTGATAAGGATTGCATTGAATCTTAGATTGTTTTGAGTAGTATTAAACATCTTAACATTATTAAGTTTTCAGTCCAGGGGCACCAGGGTGGCTCAATTGGTTGAGTGTCCAACTTCATCTCAGGCCGTGATCTTGTGGTTCATGGGTTTGAGCCCCATGTCAGGCTTGCTGCTATCAGCATGGAGCCCATTTTGGATCCTCTTGTCCCCCTCTGTCTCTTTCCCTCCCCTCTCTCTCTCAAAAATAAACAAACATTAAAAAAAAAAGTCTTCCAGTCCATGAACATGGGGTGTCTTTCCATTAATTTGTGTTTTGGGCTTTTTGTTTTGCTTTTTGTTTTTTAGTTAACATGCAGTGTTTTGTCATTTGCACTTTCTTTAATTTCTTTCAGCAATATTTTGCAGTTTACAGTATATACTTTTACCTCCTTGGTTAAGTTGATTCCTAAGTATTTTATTCTTTGTCAGATTATCGTAAATGGAGTCATTTTCTTTATTTTTGGATTATTCATTGTTGGTAGTATAAGAATGAAAGAGATTTTTGTATGATTTTGTATCCTGCAACTTTGTGGAATTCATTTATTATTTCTCACATTTTTTAGGGACTCTTTAGAATTTTCCAGTTTTCTACACGTAGAACCATGTAAACTGCAAACAGAGGTGATTTTACTTCTTTTCCACTTTGGATGCCTTATATTTCTTTTTCTTTCCTAATTGCTCTGGCTAGAAGTTTTGGTGCCATGTTGAAAAGTGCTAAAATTGGATATCCTTGTATTGTTCCTAATCTTAGAGGAAAAGCTTTCTTCTTTTCTTTGTTTTACTTTGAGTATGATGTTAGCTATGGATTTTTCATATATAGCATTTATTATGTTGAGGTAGTTTTATTATATTCCTAGTTTGTTGAGTGCTTTTATGGGAAAAGGAGGCTTGGGGGGGCACCTGGGTGGCTTAATCAGTTGAGCATCCAACACTTGATTTCAGCTCGGGTCATGATCCCAGGATCATGGAATTGAGACCCATATCGGGCTCTGCCATGACCATGAAGCCTTAAGTTTTTCTCTCCTTCTCTCCTCTGCCTCCTCCCCAGCTCACACTCTCACTCTCTGTCTAAACTAAATTTTTTTAAAAATTAGAAAAAATTTTAAAAAGAAAAAAGCGTTTTGAATTTTATCAATTGCATTTCTGGCACCAATTGAGATAATCATATTTTTGCCTTTATTCTGTTAATGTAGTATATTACTCTAATAGGTTTTTCTATGTTAAACTATCCTTCCATTCCAAGAATAAGTCATATTTGATCACACTGTAAAATTCTTTTAGGGTATGCTGTTGTGTTCAGTTTACTAGTACTTTGTTGAGGGTTTTCATATCAATATTCATAAGAGATACTGGTCTATATTTTTTATAGTATCTTTGTCTAGCTTTCACATTAGGTAATATACATTTACCCTTTTTATATTTGACCTCTTAAGAGAACATTACCTTGGTGAACTATGTTTGGACTCAGGCTCATATCCTGTGACTGGATTTCCTGATATAACTTATATTTCCTGCCAGCTTATGTTCTTATATCACTTTGAGTAAGCAGTTGGCCATCCTCTGAAATTTACTAGAACTAAATTTTGTTAGGTTGCAGTAGTTTAGAGCTTATCTACAGCAACAAGTGCTTCTTGGATTTTACAGATAAGCTTAAATTATTGAAGAATGGTTATAAAAATTGGTGGAATACTGGGTGGCTCCACAGTTTTTTTCATAAATCCAGTATGTTACCTTTTATTTACTATTCCCAAAGTGGGGCTCAAATTCATGATCTCAAGATTAAAAGTCACAGGTTTATGCACTGAGCCACCCCAGGCACCCCCACTGGGTTACTTTTTAAATTAAGATTTGACCAGTTTCCATTATAATACCTGCATTATTATAGTATTAATGAAAAAGGACTGAGAGATTTAACATATAATTTTAAGAAATAATAAATTCAAGAAATAATTTCAATTTGCCCTACCCATTTTTACAAGCACTGTCATCTTCTGGTAAGACGGGTAAGTTAATCAGATACTTGTAACCAAACATGATTCCTCTCTAAAATAAATCCCAGAACTGGAAGGTACCTCTCTAGTCTACCCCACAACCGCATGGCTGGCTAGCCCTTAAGAAATATAAAGGAGGGGCGCCTGGGTGGCTCAGTCAGTTGAGCTTCGACTTCAGCACAGGTCATGATCTCAAGGCTCCTGAATTCAAGCCCTCATTGGGCTCTGTGCTGACAGCTCAAAGCCTGGAGCCTGCTTCACATTCTGTCTCTCTCTCTCTCTGTCTCTCCCCTGCTCACTCTCTGTCTGTCTATCTCTCTCTCTTTCTCTCTTAGAAATAAAATTTTTTAAAAAAACAAGAATTGTAAAGGAAAAAGAAGGCACTGGTTTTTTTTGTTGTGATTAGGGTTTAATACTTAAAATTTTTAAGAAATTATCTTTTCTAAAATACTTTTGATGCAAGTTTAAATTTATTTCCTCTAGTCTTTTTTTTATCATAGTTCTCGATCGACTTGCCATTTCTTCCACTTCCCACTGCTTCCTGTACTCTGCCTCCCCAACTCCTGCCTCTACCTTGTGCTTTTATAAGTCCTGCTTTTTGTTTTTGTTTTTAAAGTTTATTTATTTAGAGAGCAAGAGATCATGAGCAAGAGAGAGAGAGAGAGAAAGAGAGAATCCCAAGTAGGCTCTATGCACAGCCTGATGTGGGGCTCAATCCCTCAAACTGTGAGATGATGTCCTGAGCAAAAATCAAGTCGGACACATAACCTACTGAGCTACCCAGGCGCCCCTAGTTCTGAATTTTAATTCTGAATTTATTTCAGAATCTTTGAGGTTTTTTCTTTCCATTTATTTCTTTATTTGAGAGAGAAACCAGACAGACAGAGAGTGCAAGCTGGGGAGAGGGGCAGAGGGAGAGAGAGAATCCCAAGCAGGCTCCACACTCATCAGAAAGCCCAACACAGGGCTCAGTCTCAACGACCCCAGGATCATGACCTGAGCCAAAATCAAGAGTCAACTGCTTTCCTGACTGAACTACTCAGGCACTTCTCTTTCCATGTAATTATAGCCTATTTGACATAGATTAGAAGCTAGAAAAACTTTAACCTAAAAGAGAATAGGATATCAGTATAAAGAACATAGGTATCTGTATCTATAGTGAATTCAAAATAACCATTCCTTGAGTAAACTGCGGCTGTTGTCTGTGCTAAACTCAGCGTGGTGCTAGTGTTCCATGCCTGAATAGAATGTACTGTGAATGTTTCTGTTAGAATCAGACTTCCAGAGGATGTGTTCCTTTAAGGCATTGGATCAACTCTGTAAAAGATATGTAACAAGTATTACTTAATGACGTTTTATTTTTAATCTTTTTAACTAAGGTCATATCTTTTATTTTCCGTGACAAACATAAAGTTCTAGCATCTTTCCCACTGAACTGATCCAAATGGATTCTGTTTGTCTTTTGGCCAGTTGAACCAGAAACAAGGGGATAGGATTCAGAAAAAAATGAGTTTGCTATAAAATGAATCACTTGTGGCTTTGGAGTCCACCACTAGACTTTCTATCAGATTAGTGTATTGGATAACTTATATTTGTTTTTAAACTCTAATTTGTGGATTATTTTCCTGCCAAAGATACNAGGCACTTGTGGGGATGAGGACTGAGTGTTATGTGGAAACCAATTTGACAATAAACTATTTGTAAAAAAAAAAAAATTAAATTAAATTAAAAAAAAATACTGTGTGAAAGGTTCAGGGCACTGATCTAAATTTACTCTGATGTACTTAGAAACAACAAAAACAAAAAACTTTGTATCTCGTTTACTTTACTATTTCCATTTATGTGCTCATAAAAAACAATGTAGAATATAGGGGAGGTTTTTTTAAATAGTTTTGTTTTCTGACTTATTCTTGAAATCAAACATTTTAATTCTTTATTATCTGACTTTTTTTTTCGAAATGTTTTAAAGATTTTATTTTCAAGTAATCTCTACACCCAACATGGAGCTGGAATCCCCAACCCCGAGATCAAGAGTCACATGCTCCACCAACTAAGCCAACCAGGCGCCCCTATTATCTGACACTTTAGACTTTCTAGCAATTTAATCTGAACAAAAAAAGATGTGTGGGATTTCTGAACCTTTGAAAAATTAAGCATTCATAATGATCATGATGCAAGTAAATCCTGCATTTTAGGGTTTCTTACTTTACATAGATTACAGCATAGAGGACATCTTTTCCAAGAGTTTTTAAGATGGTTTTCCAAAGAGAATTAAAGTCTTCAGCCAATGAACTAGTACTATAGAACAGAAATTTTATGTAATTTTACATACATTTGTCAACAGCCTATGTATTTGTTAATCTTGGCCTGAAAGCCCATGTTCATGGTAAGATATAAACTAGAAAAATTATTTACTGGTTTTTTTCATCAGTGTGCTACCTTCCACCTTAGGTCTATCATTTAGCAAGTGTACGATTACGTGATTTATGTTTAAAACTGGATGTGTCAAACGAGTTACGAAGGAAGATATGGACGTGTTTTGAATTCACTTTAGTTCATTGCCCTGATCTAATGAAAGACCGACATTTGGATCAGCTGCTTCTTTGTGCCTTTTACATCATGGCAAAGGTAATGTATAAGCTGGGGGAAGCTCTTTGCCCTAGTTACCCATTTTTGAAGCACAAAGTAAAAACTTTTTGCACTTAATTGTTAGTTTGCTCAAATGCTATAGCCAACACTGCCCACTATTGTTAATTAAGCAGCAAATTCCAGCTACTCCATCTGTTCTCTGGACTCTCCATTTTGTTTTGTAATAATCAGTCTTCCCACATCATAAGAATACATTGGTTGTAAAGAAATTGGAAAAGTCTTAGAGACCATTTATTTAAATGGGTCTCCATACTATTATTGTGAACAATATCATTTATACCCCCCATCGCTGTGACACCACTCATCTAATGCTTTACAGTAAAATGATTGTTATGTTGTAGGTTAGTAAGTGAGGCCCAGAGCTGAAAGTAACTTGATCAATTATACAATTAATAAATGGCAACCTAGAATTTCTTATTTCATAATTTAATGAGCTCATAATTCATAAAATAGCTTCTATAAAATAATGCTTTCCAGTGATTTTTTCCACCACCTTAGAAAGCATTTTACTTTCTAGATGTTTTCATTCATATAATAGCATATCTTACTTGCTTTTTAAATCATCTGTAACTTTCGTCTGAACCATCTTGACTACACTGTCAGTACTAGCAGATGTACATAGTTAAGACCTAATTTTTAAGCTTTTTGAGGCAAAGGTCGTGTTTTCAAACTCCTTTTGATTCCTCTCTCACAATGCCTTTAAAAATCTCTATACAAAACAGAGATTAATAAATGTTATTAATCTATCTTTTGTGTTTTCCATGGAACTATCAGAGTTCAGGCTTTGCCATTTTTAGTGCATCATTATGGAAGAACAGGTTTAGTGCTAATAGGCAGTAAAGCAGAGAGAAGGAGTAATTGAAGTAAATTTTATAATAACAAATAGACCAGAAGGGATACCTTAATGGATCACTAATTCATTTTCTTCCTTTTGGCCACCACCATAACTTTTCTGCCTAAGCATTAGAAACCCTATAGTCTGTCCTGAAATATTAAAAGCCTAATCCTATAATAATTGTTCAGTTTTCTTGTGAATCACCATAAGACATTTTGTTTCCTTTATTATGTGGCTGATTTACTTTTAAAAGGGTACTTGAAAAGTCAGTAAAATCAGAGAATACAGGGGATGCAGCAGATCTGAGTTTTCTTGTAGCATTCTTTTTATAAAAAGAAATGTATTTTCAGTAAAGTTATACCATAGCAATCTCATTGCTTTTGATTAATGAAACTATTAGCTGAGTCCCCACAGGCCACAAAGCCTGAACTTTAAAGGTAGTAAAAATCATAAATGGTAGTGGTTTTTAGTCATGGACTGGCCTGGGGTTAATGGCTTTCTGCAAGACTGCTCTCACTACCAACTTATAATTGAAGCTTTTGTTGAGAGCCATTTTTCTTTTAAGAGCAACTGATAAATGCAGTTTTTACTTTTCCTTAGGTAACAAAAGAAGAAAGAACTTTTCAAGAAATAATGAAAAGTTATAGGAATCAGCCCCAGGCTAACAGTCATGTGAGTAACATTTTTCCTCCTGTCCAAAAATAGATTTGTACTATTTCTCTGTTGACAAGTCATATAAAAGGTAAAGTACAGTTGTCCTGTACTTTAGATTCTCTGGTTGAATGGATACCATTAAACTCTAAAGACAGTTTCAGTAAAAGCCAGGAAATTGGCTATTTATATGACTCACCCATATATTTGTATTTACTTCTCACCTGTTTTCCTGTTACATTTCTTTGTTCATTTGTTGAGTGGGGACATTTTTCACAAAAAAATCTAATGAGGGGTACCTGGGTGGCTCAATCTGTAGAGCATGAGATTCTTTATCTCAGGGTGGTAATTTTCAAGCTCCACATATTGTATGGAACCTGTCTAGGGGTGCCTGGGTGGCTCAGTTTGTTAAGTTTCCAACTGTTGATTTCACCTCAGGTCATGATCCCAGGATTGTGGGAACCCAGCATATGGCTCTACACTGACAGTGCAGAGCCTGCTTGGGATTTTCTCTCTCTGTCTTTTTCTCTCTCTCTCCCTCTGCCCATTCCCCACTTGCACATTGCACACTCTCTCAACATAAGTAAACTTTAAATAAATAATCTAATGAAAAATATCTATAATAATATTATTATTGGGGTACCTGGCTGGCTCAGAAGAGCATATGACTCTTGATCTCAGGGGTCATGAGTTTGAGCCCCGTTTTGGGTAGAGATTACCAAAGAATAAATTTAAATAATAATAATAGTCTCTAATTGTGTGGGACTTGATTCTCTAATGTTGTTTAAATCCCATGAAATTTGAGGATTTATTAGCTTAAGTCTAGCTTCATTTGCCACCTACTAAGAATATTAATTTTGAATCTTTAAATAGGTACAAAGCATTTTTTTTATAATGTTTTATAATAGCCATGGTAAAAATCCTATACAACCTTTCAGTCATGGAAATATAAAATATTAGCCTAGTGTCTTGGCACATATAAAGTATTTAATTACTGTTAGTTCCATATTGTTGTTATTGTAGCTGAAGAACACAGTTAGGTTACCTTAAGTCTTTGACCACTCAGGAGCTTGGTTGCTGTGCTCTAGAGAGTATAATGACCTCTTTTCTAGTCTTGGTGATCTGCCATCTTAGGAAGAGAGATGTGATGTGATGTGGCTGCTCAGATATCCCATGCTTAAGTACTGGTAGTCACACCCCCTTCTAAGAGAGCCCCACATAGAGTTTCACTTCTTTACCTAAGCCCCAAAATATATTGATAGTGATAAAGATACTAGAAGAGCCAAGTAGAAGTATTTGTTATATCCTTTGATAGGCTAAGAGTGTCTGGACCTCTTCAGAAAAATCCCTCAGGGACAGATTCTAGAAAGGTCCAGATTATCCCTAAAGATCATTAAGGTGAAGTTAGTGTAAGTCCAAAATGGGCCAGGCCAGAGCTTAACTAAATATCCTCTCAATACCAGTACCCATAGGATGACGGGAATGGATCATGTCTTTCAACTATTTTGGAGGTAGGAAAGAATTTAGGAAAAGGAAGGGAAACATTTTCATGTGGCCATCTGAAAGGAAATAGGAATGGATGGGGGCGCCTGGGTGGCTTAGTCGTTTAAGCATCCGACTTTCGCTTGGGTCATGATCTCGCGGTTCGTGGGTTCGAGCCACGCGTCGGGCTCTGTGCTGACTGCCAGCTCAGAGCCTGGAGCCTGTTTCCGTCTGTGACTCCCTCTCTCTCTGACCCTCCCCTGCTCACGCTGTCTCTTTCTCTCCTAGAAATAAATAAAACATTAAAAAAAAAAAAAAAGGAAATAGGAATGGATGGGAATAGGAAAACGAGTCTTAATGAGATCAAATGATTCTCGTGCAAGGAATTAGAAGGAAAACAAGCTCAAATATTTGAAGTTGCTTTTATTTGGCAAAACCTGCTCATCAGTGTTTAGTTGGTATTTACTGACTTAATTCTTCTATTTTGTAAACTCCTACAATGGCATATATTAGGTGGTAGGCTGTGTTTCCATATCCTCTCTAAGATGGTTGCTGTAATCTACATTTACCAGCCTAGTAATATTTTGCCCTTGATTATCACCAATACAAATACCTTTCAACTGGCATGATATTTTGTTCTTATTTTGGTTTTGCTTAAACTGTGCATCTTTATGACTTAGCAGTCCTTTTTTTCCACTCTAACCTGTAGGTCTATAGAAGCGTACTATTGAAAAGTATTCCAAGAGAAGTTGTGGCATACAATAAAAACGTAAATGGCGATTTTGAAATGACGGATTGTGGTAGGTTGCCCTGTTTAATATTCTATATGTAATATACCTTTGATTATATTGTACATAATGCAGTAGATGTCAGGCAGCATGGAATCAGTGATGTAGATGGAATGGATAATGCATATGTGAAAGTATTTGGGAAGAAACAAGTTTGAGATAAGTATGAGTCAGGTGCCTGCATCCAAAGAGGTTGTGAATTGAAACCATTCATTTTTCCCGTATTAATTGTGCTTTAGAAGAAGTTTTGTAGTATAATTACAACATTAATAAAACACTCTAATAAAAGGCTCTTAATTTTAAAAATAAATCTGAATTACAGGGAACGTAAGGTAGCTGTAAGTGATCTGCCTGGGATGACAATTAAGGAAATGTCTTGCTCATTAATAAGTATATAAGTATTCTGCCACCACCAATAAAGCTGCTATCCTGTTACTACCATCATGATAACTAAGACTTGAGGCACTAGGAAATTTTTTTCAAAGAAAGGAAAATCAAATGGTAATTATTCGTATTCATAAGCTGTTAAAATGCTTCTTCTGCCCATCTTTTCCTTGTCTCATCTTTTCATTACTACATGTGTAACACATGTACCGTGATTGACTCCACTGTAGCTTAATCTTTGATCTACATCCTTAGGATAAATTCTAGAGAAAATTGCCAGAGTCAAATACTGTTATCTAATTACATAGATATACGTGATCATTATGGTGTTCATTGGTATCTGAACTTTTAACATCTTACCAAAAAATTCTTTAATAACAGTGCCCTACAATCTGCCCCATTCAAGGATACATAAGCCAAGCTCAATTCTTTTTATATAGATATATTATTCCTGAGCCTTTTCAAGGCAATGGAAGTATATTAGACAGTAAGCCTGAAAAAATACATATATATTATATATACATATATATCAACTACAAATGTGTATATTTTTATACACACACACACACACACACACACACACACCCAGCCTTTCTGTTTTTGTAACACATGTTGCTCATCTGTCCTAAGTGGTTTTTCTGTCAATACAAAACCAGGCATGTGGGGTGGGGGTAGAGACAGACAGGCACCAGAGGTTAGCTAGAAAATAATGTTCTCTATGCAAAACAAAGTAACTCCTAGCAAGACTACTTGCTACTAGGCATACAAGGAACAGTGAAGTTCAAGAGATACAGTATCTGCAAATGAAGTTTGAGATCAGTGAAGGTTAGCTACTGTCTACAACCTAAAGGTTTCAGATCAACTCCTGTTGTATTTACATTTATTAACTAGATATTTATTAGCAAGCAAACAACCATTTTTAAGGCTTTATCCAATGGTAATGGCACAGAGCAGGGTGAGTATCCAGTGATAATGGACTCAGGAATTCTGGCACCAAAAAAGGTAAAAAGTTACAGGGGAGGATACAGTCAGGCAAGTTATGTTCACATAAGGTATGTTATAGTTTCTCAAACTATGGTCAGTTACTATGACCGAAACATATCAAAAAACACCACATGGGGAAGAAACAATTCTGGTTCTATAAAATTCTTAATTGGGTATAAAATGATTACTATTTAGAAAGCACACATAGTTTACACATCCTATATAGGTCTCCCAAAAACCTAGCTGTCCAACCACCACCTCACACATTAGATGTTCACATGAAGCAGGTGCCAAGATTCCAGATGCAGGACTCTGTTAGCCTTAAAGCCAGGGTCAAGCAAATGACATGCATCAGAGTTCAGGGCTGGGCATCATTATCATCCATAATAGTAAAGCTCTACAGACTTCAGTGAATCACTCATCTGTTTCATGATATCATGGACAGTGTCTCAAATATGTTAACCAGTCTACTTAAATACTTCTAATTTCCCAACGTGCACCAATTTTAAGCATTAGGCTTACATAACATATGGTCAGAATTTTCATCAATAAAAACCCATTTCTTAAAAAAATTATTTTAATGTTTATTTATTTTTGAGAGAGAGAGCAAGCGGGGGAGTGGCCGAGAGAGAATGAGACAAGCTGACAAGCCCTGACACAGGGCTCGAACTCACGAACCGTGAGATCATGACCTGAACCGAAGTTGGGCACTTAACCAACTGAGCCACGCAGGCGCCCCTTACATTTTTTTTTTATATTTAGTTTTGAGAGAGAAAGAGAGCAAGTGGGAGAGGGACAGGGGGCGGGGGGGGGAGACAGAATCCAAAGCAGGCTCCAAGCTCTGAGCTGTCAACACAGAGCCCAACAGGGGGCTCAAACTCACAAACAACAAGATCATGACCTGAACCAAAGTCGGACTCTTAGCCAACTTAGTCATCCAAGCACCCCCCCGTCCTTTTGTTTTTAATAAAAACCCATTTCTGACATTGAGTATGTTAATTAGCAAAGCATTGGCCTTTGATTAAGATAAACCTAACAGAAACCCTTATAATAGCCACCTGTTGGAAATGAGCTTCCTGATCAAAATACCAGTTCACTCAGACTATGCATTCTTTACCATTGAAGCAGCAGACCACCCTAGACTGGCATTATTGACTAGAACACTGGAGAGATTCAGATTATAGCTTAATCTAAGTAACAAATATAATATTCAAGTGTATTACACTTGAGTGTTTTATTTATTTATTTATTTATTTTTGAGAGAGAGTGTGCATGAGAGGGAGAGGGGCAGAGAGAGAATCCCAAGTAGGTTCCGCACTGTCAACACTGAACCAGATGCAGGGTTTAATTCCACAAACTAAGAGATCATGACCTGAGTGGAAACCCGGAGTCAGAGGGTCAATCAGCTGAGCCACCCACACACCCCTATAATTTTTTAGGCAATATAAAATTTATGGTATTTTATTAATGAGTATTGCTCTTTAAATGTCATTTTTCCTCTTTCTTTTTTAAGCTAGTTTATCTAAGGCCATATTCCTTATTTACAATACTTTAAATGTTATTGGCATCCCTGGCTGGCTCAGTCAGGAGCGTGTGTGACTCTTGACCTCAGGGTTGTGAGTTCAAGCCTCACATTGGGTATAGAGATTACTTAAATTAAACATAATAATAATAGGTTACAGTGAAAGAAAACAATAAAAGCAAATTCTTTCATGAGACAAAAATTCTGTTTTCATGTGAGATATATAATATTGGTAACTGCAAATTGAAAATCAGGTGACTTTATTTCACATTATGCTCATCTTAAAATCACCAGATAGACAATGAAGATATAAATAGAGCACATTTTTACTTGTTTTTAGATTATAGTCATGCCTTTTAGAACTCACAAGAAGCTGCCAAAATATCACTGTAAATATCACAGGAGTGTTTGTTTTTTGTTTTTTTAAGTAGGTTTCACACCCAATATAAGGCTTAAATGTATAACCCCCAGATTAAAAGTCACATGCTCTACTGACTGAGCCAGCCAGGCACCCCACCGAAGTCCCAGAGAGTTTTAAATATTTGGTTCCTTCAAAATAAATAGAGCCCATTACCTTATGTAAATATTAATGACTGGAATTGGAATGATACACAAATAGTCTGTGTCCAGAAATTTCTAATCAAAGGAGGACATTAAATAATTTTGACTGATCCATATAGTGAGAATAACCTACAACAGCTGTTACAAAGCCAGTATGCCTTAGAATAGTGTTCATTAGGATATTACAGGGAAAGGGAACTGTGCATAAAAAAATTTGACAGAAAGGGGGCCTGGGTGGCTCAGTCAGTTAAGCCTCTTAGTCTTGATTTCAGCTCAGGTCATGATCTTGTGGCTCGTGAGTTCAGGCCCCATGATGGGGTTTATGCTGAGAGCCTGGAACTTGCTTGGCATTCTCTCTCTCTCAGTCTGTCTGTCTGTCTGTCTGTCTCTCTCTCTCTCTCTCTGCCCCACCCCCAATAAATCAATCAATGAACTTTTTAAAAAAGTATGGTTGTGAAACTTTCTTGCTAAAATAGTGTCTAGAGAAAAGAGTATTACCTTGGGGCACCTGGGTGGTTCAGTCAGTTAATCATCTGACTTCGGCTCAGGTCATGATCTCCTGGTTTGAGTTTGAGCCCCACATCAGACTCAGAACCTGGAGCCTGCTTCAGAATCTGTGTCTCCCTCTCTCTCTCTCCCTCCCCCACTCACACTCTGTCTCTCACTCACTATCAAAAATAAATAAACATTTAAAAAAAATTTTAAAGAGTATTAGCCTAAGTACATATATTTGCATTTCTCAAGATTCCAATTTAATTTATATGTAATATAGTTGGGTTTCCAACATTTTTTAAAATGTTAGGCTCCACACCCAGCATGGAGCCCAATGCAGGGCTTGAACTCACAACACTGAGATCAGGACTTGAGCTGAGAATCACCTGGGTGGCTCAGTTGGTTAAACATACAACTCTTGAGGGGCACCTGGGTAGCTCAGTCAATTTAAGTGTTGGACTTTGGCTCAGGTCATGATCCCGTGGTTTGTGGGTTCAAGCCCCACATTGGGCTCTGTGCTGACAGCTCAGAGCCTGGAGCTTACTTTGGATTCTGTGTCTTCCTTTCTCTCTGCCCCTCCTCTGCACCCACTCTGTCTCTCTCTAAAATAAATAAACATTTAAAAAATTAAAAAAAAAAAAAGAATACAATTCTTGATTTCAGCTCAGGTCATGATCTCATGGTTTGTGAGTCCAAGCCCTGCATCAGGCTCTGCTGTCTCTCTCTCAAAATAAATAAATGAACTAAAAAAAAAAAAGAAAAGATCTCAGCTGAGATCAAGAGTGAAACATTTAACTGACTGAGCCACCAGGCGCTTCTGATTTTTTTTTTTTAATTGTAGAGTTGTAATTCAGATCACCACTTTGTTTATTAAAGTACATCTGTCATAACCCTGAATCTTTTAACAGAATTGCAAGATGCTACAAAAACACCGGACTGTTCTAGTGGACCAGTGAAAGAGGAAAGAGGTGATCTTATCAAATTTTACAATACAGTCTATGTGGGAAGAGTGAAGTCATTTGCACTGAGATATGACTTGTCAAATCAGGACCATGTGGTATGTTTTATATTTTACTATGATATGAATATTTATAGTCCTAATTGGATTACTATGAGTTTACTAGATAAGTGTTTCAGAGTTAAAGTGTCACTGATGCACTTTATAGGAGAAAAAAAATACCAATAGTTAGAGAGTGATTAAAACTATCATACAACACAGTCCAGAAGAAATCATAGAAATTTTATCCATATTGTGATTATGTTACTGGAAATTATGTTAACATATGGGCAACTACTAGATGAGAATGTGGAAAAACGAAAACAATTCTGGTAATTTTTTTCTCTTATTTTTGATTTCCATTGTAATATGTATATATGAGATAAATGTTTTTCTTAAGATAAAGAGAAAAGGACATAAATAGGCCTGGATCATTAGTAGAAGCAACACTAAGACATTTTAATGCAAATTTGGCAGTACCAGCTGGCCTGTGAAAATATCATCAGTGTATAAGCTGGGGTTGGTTCCCAGGAGAGCAGACTCTAGTTGTAAGAAGGACCTAGTAGAAACTGCATCTAACCAGTAGCCATACGTGTGTATTTTGTGTCTCTTAGATTTCAAGGAATGTGGTCTGTGACTATTCTCAGAGGCCATGACTATTCATTTAGCTCCCTTCAATTCCACCTTACCTGTCATGAATATGTCTATCATTAGCCAGTTGAAACTAGTTTTATTAGCTTCAATTGAAGATGATGAATAAAATTATTAATTAAGGGACCATCTCTATTTATTCCTGGAATGGAAACATTGTAGAGAATATTAAAGGAAAGTGCAGGGGCGCCTGGATGGCTCAGTCGGTTAAGCATCCGACTTCGACTCAGGTCATGATCTCATGTTGGTGGGTTCGAGCCCTGACAGCTAGCTTAGAGCCTGGAGCCTGTTTTGGATTCTGTGTCTCCCTCTCTCTCTGACTCTCCCCTGCTTACGCTGTCTCTCTCTCAGAAATAAATAAAAAACATTAAAAAAAAATTTTTTTTGAAAGAAAGGAAAAATGCTTCCTTAATTCTATTTTTAAATAATTTTCATTTCAATATAAAGTCTTAATCATTTCACTAACAAATATGTTCCATGGTAGACTCATCCTTCTGGCTCATAGAGTTCTGTCTCTCTTTTATTCTCTCTACTATGGCTTTGGTTACGGGACAGGGTGTGGGTGTTGTGTATACAGAGATTATTAGGACGTTGACTACTCTTTGCCTCTACTTTCTCTGCATGAACAAGGGGCTCCTATACTCCTGGCTTATCACCACTTTTGGGTGTCTCACTCAGAATTCTTCAGGATTTCCTGAAAGATGCAGGAAAATAAATTTTAGTTTATCTGTTAGTGACTATTGAAAAACAAGGGGTAATGGGTCATGTCTTTGCTTTTTTTCAGCCATAAATTCATTCTCATAGTATAGCTGACACCTAACTAAGAAATGCCAATAAGAATAAAAATATGAGGGTGCCTGGCTAGCTCAGTTGGTAGAACATGCAACTCTTGATCTTGGGTTTGTGAGTTCAAGCCCCATGTTGGCATAGAGCCTACTTTTAAAAAAATAAAAATATGGTGGGATTCAAAAAAAGGAGCTTTTATCTTACAAAAATTTACTTTTGGATTATTTCAGATGGAAGCTCCACCACTCTCTCCTTTTCCACATATTAAGCAACAACCAGGCTCACCACGCCGCATTTCCCAGCAACACTCCATTTATGTTTCCCCGCACAAGAATGCATTGGGCCTTACACCGAGGAGTGCTCTGCTATATAAGTTCAATGGCAGCCCTTCTAAGGTAAGGTGTTACAACAACCTTTGTACCTTTGTTAAAAATTGGATTGAAATCCAGGAATATTGCCAGTTAGTAATCTTTAGTCTTGTTCTTTGTCCACAAAATTACTACTAATAAATATGAACTGGAGCGCCTGGGTGGCTCAGTCAGTTGAGCATCCAACTTCGGCTAAGGTCATGATTTCATGGTTTATGGGTTCAAGCCCCAGGTCAGTCTCTGTGCTGACAGCTCAGAGCCTGGAACCTGCTTCAGATTCTGTGTCTCCTCCTCTCTCTGTCCTTCCCTCACTCACACTCAGTCTCTCTCAAAAATAAATATTTTTAAAATTTTTTAAAACACGTAAAGTCACAGTGTTGGTCTTCACTTTTGACTCAGACTGCTCTTAACATTTCATGTCAGCAGGGCTTTATAAAACATTTCTTTGTAATTAATATAGGGGTTGGATTGCTGCAGTGAATTGGAAAAAAAAATAAAATCCATTCCCTGCCTTGATCTGAATCCATAAGCAGGAAGGAAAATAGATTAATAAGAAGGTAGTTTTGTCAGAGTATCACAAATACCATGATAGCAATATACATATGAGGCTTATGGATACTCAGGTTATGATCTCACAGTTCATGAGTTCGAGGTCAGTGTCTCCCTCTCTCTCTCTGCTCCTTCCGCACTCATGCTCTGTCTCTCTCTCTCAAAAATGAATAAACATTTAAAAAAATTTTTAAGAATAATATGAACTGTTACTGTGGCAAGTTTACTGTGATCAAGAGCAACGTATTCAACTGAGGTAGTTTAATCCATTACTATTGATATGATATTGGGTAAGTTCACTGCAAGAGTCCAGTGTGTCACCCTGCTTAAATGTGATCTTGAGAAGGGACCAATAAGGCACAAGTGGTCAGACACGAGGAATATCAACTTTAGAGAAAAGCTTTCAAAGTGAAAGTTCATTTGGTGATGGGATAGTGAAAAGTCTGAAAAAAAGAGGCTTTCTCTTATTTATACACACAGTTCTGTGGTTATCCCCATCTTAATTCCCATACAGTGATGAAGATGTGACAGTTATATGATTGATGTCTTCAGATATTTGAAAAGCTATCAAGCAAATATGTTTAATATGTCTCCAGAAATCAACCTCACTTGAGATAGAATACTTCACAGATTTGCGTTTCTTCTTCATAGAAGTTGATTTCCTACAAGAATGTTTAGAAGGGATTCTTAAATGAACTGAAAGATGAGACCAGTTGACTTCTGAGCCAGTGATTTCAAAATCACGTGGGGGACCTTGTTGAGCACAGATCTGTCCGATAGACCTACTGCGTCCCAGAGCTCTGACAGTCAGGTTCTCTGGACAGTTGTGATGCACAGCTTTCAGGAGCCACTTCTCTAAGGCCTTCTACTCAGTACAGTTTATAGACCTTCAACATCAGCATCACCTGGGAGCATGTTAAAAATGCAGGATCTTGGGGTACCTGGGTGGCTCAGTCAGTTGGGCGACTCTTGATTTTGGCTCAGGTCGTGATCCCAGGATCGTGGGATTGAGCCCCACACTCAGTAGCGAGCACACTCGGTGTGGAGCCTGCTTAAGATTCTCTCCCTCTACCCCCTCCCCTGCTCACATGTGCATTTTCTCTCTCTCTCTCTCTCTCTCTCTCTCTAAACACATTAAAAAATAAACTTTAAAAATGCTAGATCTCAAACCTCATGCCAGCCCTACTGAATCTGAATGTACATTTTAACAAGATCTGCAGGTGATTAAGCACATTCAAGCTTAAAAAGCATTGCCTTAGGAAGAGGATTTCAAATTTTAAGGAAGCGCAGAATCACCTGGAGGGCTTGATTAACTATAGATTGCTGGACTCCATCCCTAGAGTATCTGATTCAGTCAGGGTTAGGGTGGGGCTTCAGAGTTTGCATTCCCAGTAAGTTCCTAGATACTTCTACTGCATCTGGTCCAGTGTCTATACTTTGAGCACTACTGCTATAAGGTAAATTCAGTTTTTAAAACCATGATGAGATTAGTTCCAATTGCCCTCTTTAAGTTGACCTAGATTCAAAAGATAATCTCTGCCTAGTGTTCAGCTTTGGGTAGAGTGCAGGAAAAAGTAGTTAGTTTAGTTCTTTGCCTCTTTCCCCTTTTACTCACACATGTCCTCTATTTTTGCAGAGTTTGAAAGATATCAACAATATGATAAGGCAGGGTGAACAAAGAACCAAGAAACGAGCAATAGCCATCGATGGTGATGCAGAATCACCTGCCAAACGCCTCTGTCAAGAAAATGATGATGTTTTGCTTAAACGACTACAGGATGTGGTCAGTGAGAGAGCAAATCATTAATGCCCTTCCTGTTTCTACAATAAAAGCACTTTCAGGTTGCAAAATGTTGGGGCTCTATCCTTCAAAACTTTCAGCCCTATAAATGGAAAGTATCACTGAATTACAAGAAAAATTGCACCAAAATTATGCGTTTTTTTGATGTCCAAAATTAGTTGACAGTATATTTGAGTTGGATTGGAAAGCAATATTTCAAGTGCCTTTTAAACACTTTAATAGTTAAAGAATTTTTTAAATGTTCCTTGGGTTAGTTTTTAAGATGAAGTAAGGAGATACCTCATAATTTTTTAGTTCACTTTTTTAAAATAAATGTCTCCTATGCTTTGTAATATGAAGGTACATAATCTGTTTTTGTTAAGCACGCTTTGAAATATTTCTGTTCTCAATTTAATACTGAGCAGGGGACACATGGCAGGCTCAGTCAGTTGGGAGAGCATGTGAGTCTTGATCTCAGGGTTGAGTTCAAGCTCCGTGTTGGGCATAGAGATTACTCTAAAAAATACATATGCATATTGAGTAGGGAGTGGTTCCCATAGCACTTGGGCCAAAGGGTGATACACCAGCCTGTCTCTGCCCACTACGGCAACTCCACATCCAGGTGCCACTTCTATCCTGTGGTGTCTAGCTCCTTTCTCATGGCCTTTCTCTCTTTGAGCAACAGCAGATTTGTACCTGAGCTCCACCTCCTTGCCTTCCAGCCCTAATAAAAGCCCTCTTAGCTGATTTCACAACCTAATAAAAGGGATACTTGGGTGCAGCTTTCCAAAGAATCAGCTGTTCAATATTCACTTGTTCTAATGTTTTTCCAGAATCTGGAAGGACATGGATAAACCATTCTTAATTAATTTTGAGAAAATGTTATGAAATGTATGTTTTTTAAACTGAAAAGCTTATATATTTAAATACACTATGTTTAATTTATATCTAACCCTGGCTAATTTGAGTTAAGTCTAAAATTTGGCTGTAAATTAGTAATAGTAATTGCTATTGTCAGGAATTTTATTTTTAAATTTTAGGAAGAAAAGTGATTTTGGTCACATTTTACTTTTCTGCAAATTATATCCTCATTTTTTGTGTAGTATCTACACATGTTGTAAGCCAAATAATATCAAATGTGTCTTAAGTCCTTGTATATATTTTTATGTAGCTGTAACTGTTGTGTCATTTTCATCTTCATTATTGTAGAAAATATGAGCATTTGTACATTAACTATATAAGAAGCTTTGGACCTGTTGTTATTAGCTTTCAAGACTTGATATCAGTGTACATAAAATGGTTAATAAAACATTGGAGTTTTGAGATACTGAAAAAAACTGTATTTGTGCTCTTTTCTGTGTGACAAGAAAAAATTGTACAGCCATCTAGATCCTATACCTTTAAAAACTTTTTTTTAATGTTTAAAAACTTTTTTTTAGCATTTATTTTTGAGAGAGAGAGACAGAGTGTGAGCAGGGGAGGGGCGGGGAGGGGGGCGCACACAGAATCTGAAGCACACTCCATCCAGGCTCAAAGCTGTCAGCACAGAGCCCGACGTGGGGTTCGAACCCACAGCCATGAGATCATGACCTGAGCTGAAGCCAGATGCTTAACCAACGGAGCCACCCAAGTGCCCCAAACCTATACCTTTTTAAATACCTGCCTTATATCTTTTAAATACCTTAGTGTAACTTAAAAGTTACTGTTCCTGGTGCTTTCCAGGGGCTAGGAGGAAAATGGGGAGTGACTGACTACTTGAGTACAGGGTTTCTTCTTTTTTTAAAAAATATAATTTATTGTCAAATTCGCTAACATACAGTGTGTAAAGTATGCTCTTGGTTTGGGGGGTAGATTCCCGTGGTTCATCACTTACATTCAACACCCAGTGCTCATCCCAACAAGTGCCCTTCTCAGTGCCCATCACCCATTTTCCCCTCACCCTCGTCCATTCCCCATCCACCCTCAGTTTCTTCTCTGTATTTAAGAGTCTCATGGTCTGCCTCCCTCTCTCTCTGTCTGTAACTATTTTTTCCCCTTCTCTTCCCCCATGGTCCTCTGTTAAGTTTCTCAAGGTCCACATATGAGCGAAAACATACAATATCTATCCTTCTCTAACTGACTTATTTCACTCAGCATAATACCCTCCAGTTCCATCCACACTGCAAATGGCAGGATTTCATTCTTTCTCATTGCCAAATAGTATTCCATTGTATATATAAACCATATCTTCTTTTTTTTAACAGTGTTCTTTTTTTTTCTACTTTACAATTTATTTATTTATTTATTTTTACAAATAGTTTATTGTCAAATTAGTTTCCACATAACACTCAGTGCTCATCCCCACAAGTGCCCTCCTCCATGCCCATCCCCCCTCCCCCCCACATCCATCAGTCCTCAGTTTTTGTCAGCATTCAAGAGTCTCTCATGGTTTGCCTCTCTCCCTTTCCCCCACCATTTCCGCCCTTCTTCTCCCCCTTGTTCCTCCGTCAAGTTCCTCCTAATCCTCCTATACGTGCAAACATGTGATATTTGTCCTTCTCTGCCTGACTTATTTCGCTCAGCATAACACCCTCAAGGTCCATCCATGTTGCTACACATGGCCAGATTTCATTGTTTCTCATTGCCATGTAGTATTCCATGGTATAGATAAACCACATCTTCTTGATCCATTCATCTGTTGATGGACACTTAGGCTCTTTCCATGTTTTAGCTATTGTGGAGAGTGCTGCTATGAACATTGGGGTACATGTGCTCCTATGCATCAGCATTTCTGTATCCCTTGGGTAAATTCCTAGCAGTGCTATTGCTGGGTCATAGGGGAGTTCTATTGTTAGTTTCCTGAGGAACCTCCACACTGTTTTCCAGAGGGGCTGTACCAGTTTACATTCCCACCAACAGTGTAGGAGGGTGCCCGTTTCTCCACATCCTCGCCAGCATCTAGAGTTCTCTGATTTGCTCATTTTAGCCACTCTGACTGGCGTGAGGTGGTATCTCAGTGTAAACCATATCTTCTTTATCCATTCATCAGTTAATGGGCATTTAGGCTCTTTCCATAATTTGGCTATTGTTGAAAGTACTGATTCATAGGGGCACCCCAATGTTTATAGCAGGTTTTCTTTTGAGGGGAGGAAAATTATTTTAGAACTTAGTCTAGATGGTGGTTGTATAACATTGTGAATTTACTAAATGACACTTTAAAATGATTATTTAAAAAAAAAAAATTTTCCAGTTAGGTGAATTTCACCTCAATTCAAAAGATGCCTTAGACACCTAAAGAAACAGGATCATTTCAACTCCTTGTAATGAATTCGTGGACCAAATTATGTTACTGAATTAAGGAAAGGGCTTCTTTCTCTCTCAGTGCTTTCATGCATATTTCTCCAGGTGAAACTCACAGCTTAAAGTTCTTTTCTAAATACGATTATTTTTATCAGGATGTTAAGTTCTTTTTTTTTAAATCTTTTTAATATTTGTTTATTTTTGAGAGAGAGGAGGAGACAGAGCTGAGTAGGGAAGGAGTAGAGAGAGAGGGAGACACAGCATCCAAAGCAGGCTCCAGGCTCTGAGCTGTCAGCACAGAGCCCCACATGGGGCTCAAACTCACAAACTGTGAAATCATGACCTGAGCCAAAGTTGGATGCTTAACCAACTGAGCCACCCAGGCACCCCTCTAATTAAGAGTTTAATGTTAGATTATATTAAATCAGATTTTTAAAGAAAGCAATATTCCTGCTTGTTTTTATTTTCTTCTTTTTTTTCTCCTTTCACTAATCAAAAATACTGCTAGCTGCCTACCATATTCCTGGCCCTTAGCTAGGTACCAGGGATATAAAACTAAACAGCCATAGTTCTCATGTTCAAGAATTTGTTTCTTATGTTCAAGAATCTCCAGGAATTTGTTTAATTGTTAACCTCTGTTTCAAGATAATTGTAACCCATTACTACAATTGATCCTTGAACAACGGGGTTAGGGACACTGACATCTACACACATAGACCTCATACCCCACTAGTAAAGATCCGTGTATAATTTTTGACTCCCCCCAAAACTTAATTATTGACCGGAAGCCTTACCAATGACATAAACAGTTGATTAACACATACTTTGTATGTTTTACGCATTATATATCATATTTTTACAATAAAGTAAGAGAAAAAATGTTAAGAAAATCATAAGGAAAATACAGTACTGTACCATATCAAAAAAAATCTGCCTGTTAAGTGGACACGCACAGTTCAAACCCAAGTTGTTCAAGAATCAACTGTATAATGTAAGTATAGTAATAGAGCTCTACACAAAGAGGCATGGTATTAGCATAGAGAAGAGAATGATTTACTCTGCCCAGGCAAGCGTGTCAAGGAAATCTAAAATCACTCTAAAAGGGAAGAAGCTAAGTGGTAATTCAGTCCTTAGGGATGAATAACTTTGCCATTCAGAGAAAGGCCCAGGGGCATGAAAGTACCACAGGTTTGGGAATTGCAGGTAGCTTAGTGAGGATGGGGTATGGTGTACATAGGCAAAAATACAATGCAAAATAGGGCTAGGAAGGCAGGCAGAGGCCTTTTACAGTTGGGTTTTATAATCCAGGTTAACCATTGATCATTCCCAATGGTTCTTAACATTGGCTGCAACTGGGGAGCTTTGAAAAATTCACCAGTGGATGGGTCCCTCCCCTAGAGTCTTTAGTGGGTTTGGGGAACAGCCTAGCAACAGGATTTCTAAATACTCCCCAGGTAAGCACCTAAGGTTGAGTTGAGAATCACTACTGTAGGCCAAGGAGAGTCACTAAAGGGATTTTAATTCTAGTTGAATAATGACAAAATCTGATGTTTATTTTAGAGTAGCAGTTCCCAAATTGGCCCAAGGATAAGGATTACCTGAGCCACATGCTAACAATGCAGGTTCTTAGGCCCTGACCTTTACCATGGAATGATAATCTCCAGGAATTTGTTTAACTGTTAACCGAGGGTCCAAGTGATACTCACCCTCAAGCAAGTTAGAGACCTGGTAGTGCTTCTCAAATTTAATGCGCATAGAAATCACCAGGATAGTTAATCCTGTTAAAAGTCAGATTCTAATTCAGTCGATCTGAGATTGGGCCTAATATTCGGCTTTCCTAACAAGCTCCCTTAACGCCAATGCTGCTGGTCCAGGGACTACACTTAGAACAGCAAAGTTTAGGAATCTGGAAGCTGTGCAGAGGCTGGAGGAGAGGATGATTAGACTGATATAAGACACAAATTTGTAGTTCTTAACTTGGAGTAATTTTGTCCCTTCAAGGGACATTTGGGATGATTAGAGCCATTTTTGCATTTTTGGTTTTCATAATTCAGGGGCAAACAGGCCCTAGTCCCTGAGTTAGGTAAACACCTGGTCAAGAAGTGCTGTACACTCGAGGATACTGGTAGTGGGGACAGAAGAGGAACCACAGAGAGCCACCTAATTGGGCATGTGTGGGGTCACAGTCAGGGATGACCTTCCAGAAAGGATTAATGATGATAGATTCCAGGTGGGGTAACTAATATACATGTGAGGTTATTTGGCATCAATCACAGATCCTTAATATGTTAATAAAGAAAAATGTTCAGGAGGTTTCAGATCCTCAGATCCTACATCTAGGCAATAGTCCCATCAAAATTCCCAATGGTAAGAATCACTGTTGAAGATTTATGAACTATTACAGATTTGTATATAGTTCAGGTATGCTCAAGCCCCAGTTCCGGTGAACATGAGCCCCACTTCTCTCTCTCTCTCTCTCTCTCTCTCAGACCCTTACTTACTTGTGCCCTCTCTCTCTCAAAATAATAAAATAAAATCTGAAAAAAAATTTATTACAATTATTTTTCACATAAAGGAAAATGTGTACGTCTTAAATTGTATATGCTATGCTGAATTTCTTTCCAGATTTGTTGAGGCATAATTTACGTACAGTAAGATGTACCCATGTTCAGTATACAGTTTCATGAATTTTAATAATTGTGTATAGTTGTATAACTACCACCACAGTCCATATATAGAACATTTTCATCACTTAAAAATGTTTGCTTGTGCCCTCTGATCCTCTCTGCCCTCCCCACATCCTTCCCACCACACCCTCTACTCAGTCAACTGTTGATCTCTTTTTTGTCATTATAGTTTTGCCTCTTCTAGACTTTTATATAAAATATATGTATGTATAGTATGTAACCTTTTGTTTTTATTTGTTGTTTTTTAATTTAAAAAAACTTTTAAATGTTTATTTATATCTGAAGGAGAGAGAGACAGAGTGTGAGCAGGGAGAGGCAGAGAGAGAGGGAAGGAGACACAGAATCCAAACAGGCTCTAGGCTCCAAACTTCCAGCACAGAGCCCAGCACAGGGCTCGAACCCACGAGCCGTGAGATCATGACCTGAGCTGAAGTCAGACGCCCAACTGACTCAGCCACCCAGGTGCCCCGTTTTAAAAAAAAAATTTTGTATGACTTTTTTCCTTTTTTTTTTTAATGTCTATTAATTTTTGAGAGACAGAGCACAAGTGTGAGAGGGGCAGAGAGAGGAGACTTAGAATCCAAAGCAGGCTCCAGGCTCTGAGCTATCAGCACAGAGCCTGATGAGGAGCTTGAACTCACGAACTGTGAGATCATGACCTGAGCTGAAGTTGGACGCTTAACCGACTGAGCCACCCAGGTCCCCCTTTAAAAATAATTTTTTAATGTTTATTTTAAGAGAGAGAATGCACAAGCAGGGGAGGGGCAAGGAGAGAAGGAGACAGAGAAAGGACTCTAAGCAGGCTCTGCACTAGCCTGAACTATGAGATCATGACCTGAGCCAAAACCAAAAATTGGACGCTTAACTGAGTCACCAGGGCTCCCCTTCTATGACAATTCTAATGGCTGTCTTCCAGTGTTTCAATGTATCATTATTTACGTTATTTTATCATCAAACGAGAAAAGATTTTTTGTTTGCATGTGTTTCAGATATTAGAATTTGATATAAATTTTGCTTGGTGAGTCTAATGTTAGCAAAGTTAATCAGGTATTATTTGTAACATGATACAAGGTTGTTAAAATACTAAAGATACTCATCACATAATGGAGTACCACACAGGCTCCCTTCACTTGGGTCTCTGTTCACATGTCAGGGCACAGCACTTCCTAAAACGACCAGCCTTTCCTGCACTCTTGGCTTGTTTCTCCCACCCCCCGCCCCAGAACTTATGATCTACTCATGTCTTATCTGAATCTACCACTAGTAATTTAGTAAGTGCATAGAGTTGAATATATAGACTATACAGACTTCAAGTATGTGTAAGCTCCATGGAGGTAGTACTTTTTTTCCTGTGGTTTTCCCAAAGTGTAGAATGATGCATTAAAGAAAGTGTGAAATTGACATTTGTTGAATTAATGTATTGAAGAAGGAGGCTTAAGGATGCTTTTCGTAATAGTTACATCTCACATGTATGGAGCATTTTCTATGTGCTAGACTCAATTCTCATAAAACCCTATAACAAAACTGTTGTACAAAATTGAAAATTAAAGGTGTGGCTGCTGGCTAAGTTGGGAGAGCATGTGACTCTTCATCTTGGGATTGTGAGTTAAGCCCCATGTTGGGCACAGAGCTTAGTCTATGCCCCCCCCAAAAAAAGTACATTCCCATTGTTGTGCAATCAATCTTCAGAATTTTTTCATCTTGCAAAACTGAAACTCTATACCCATTAAATAACTTTCATTTTCTCGTTCTCTTCCTGGTTCCTGGAAACTACCATTCTCATTTCTATTAGTTACACTACTCTAGATACCACATTATAAATAAGTGGAAATGATGTGGAAATGTTGGGGTTCAGAGAAAATGGTCAAGAAAGAGTTCTTGAGATGTCTTCAGTGCAAAAAGGTGGTTTTATTGGGGCTTCTGGGTGTCTCAGTCAGTTGAGCACCTGACTCTTGATTTCAGCTCAGGTCATGATACCAAGGTCATGGGATCAAGCCCTGCGCCAGGCTCCTTGCTGAGTGTGGAGCCTGCTTAAGATTCTCTCCATCTCTTCCTCTGCCCCTCTCCCCTGCTCACAATCTCCAAAAATAAAAAGGGGTTTTATTAAAACATGGGTCCAGACCTGTGGGCAGAAGAGCTGCACTGGGGTTGTGAGGGGTGACTGATTATATACTTTCGAGTTGGGAGCGGGTTAGGGACAGCACAAGCCTCCAAGAAATTTTGGAAACAAGGTTTCCAGGACCCTGAGGGGACTAGCTATTGTTAGGAAAAGGCCATTTAAAAATTGCCAATTAGTAAACCCTCAGTCATGAGATCCTTCAGATGTATATCAGTGAGCCATATGCTTGGAGGATGATTGCCAACATATGTTTGAGGGGTCAGACGTAAAGGAAGTTTCCAAAGGAGTTTTTATATGTTTTTGTATGTTTTATTGTTTTATTGTTTATTGTTTTTGTAAGTGTATTTATTTATTTTGAGAGAGACAGAGACAGTGTGAGTGGGGTAAGGGCAGAGAAAAAGGGAGAGAGAGAGAATCTCAAGCAGCCTCCACACTGTGAGCGCAGAGCCCGACCCAGGGCTGGAACTCATGAAACCAAGAGCCAGAGTCAGATGCTTAACGAATTGAGCCACCCAGACACCCCAGAAATTGTATATGTTGACACTAGACTCACAGGATCCTGGGGGGTCAGGATGGCGTTAAGCTAAGATTGCCTTTTGCCCTTAGCCATGTGTCAGCACTGAGACAGCTGAGCTCCTGGAGGAAGGTCACTCTGCCTGTTTGAAGGACTTGTCAATGGGCTGTAAGCAGGAAGGAAATTTAACTTTTTTCTTTTGCCTTTGTTTCCCGCATCCTAAAGCATTTGTCTTTTTGTGACATTGACATCATGTCCTCAAGGCCCATTCGTGTTGTAGCATGTCCGAATTTCCTTCTTTTTAAGGTTCAATAATATTCCATTGCATGTATATATATGTTTTCTTTACCCAGTCATCTGTCCTTGGGCTGCAGCCCAATTAATCTGTAAGATAGATATACAGTGTCTTTTTTTTTATGTCTTTATTTTGAGAGACAGAGACAGAGTGTGAGCGGGGGAGGGGCAGAGAGCCAGGAAGACACGGAATCTAAAACAGGCTCCAGGCCCTTAGCTGTCAGCACAGAGCCCCATGCGGGGTTCAAACCCACAAATTGCAAGGTCATGACCTGAGCCAAATTCAGACGCTTAACCTCCTGAGTCACCCGGGCGCCCCTACAGTGTCTTTCAATAGCAGTCTTAAGTGACTCAGACTCATGTGAGTAGCCTCCTTATTCCAGAAAGTCTGTACTCTTCCTTAAGTTTCGTTTCTTCCTTTGCCCTGAAAACCATTTGTTTCCGTTTGTGAGCAGATTCTCACACTCCATCTCCCACAGAAGGAATGCAGCCTGTTGAAAGATTTCCAGACAACAAAAGCGTTAGGTGGGGGCTGTTGTGGTAATGTGCTCCAATAACAGTCTTCCCTCTTTACTCAATTTTCTTCTAAACCCTCTCTCCCAGTTGCCTCCTGCAAACCCCGAACGCCTCACTTTTACAGTATCTTCCCTAAACTTCCCCCCTTAGAAGCTTAGCACCGGCTTCCACCAACACCCTGAAGATTCAGGGCCCGCTTAACTACTTTCCCAAGGCAAAGGGTCTTTTCCCCAAGGAACACTGCTGTCCTCCTCAGAATCTGGTGCCAGTCCCCCCTGCCACCCCCCGTACCCCCCCTGTGGCTCCTCTACTCAGAGAGCACTCGGTAAGGGAAAGTTCACCTTCCCACAGCCACTTCCCCCTTTTTTTATTTTAAGTAAGCTGTATGCCCATGCCCAAGGTGGGGCTGGAACTCACCATCCCGAGGTCTACCCACTGAGCCAGCCAGCTGCCTCCCTGGAATCCACTTCAAATATATGCGGTACTTCTCTTTCCTAAGGATAGAAGTTTTAATTTATTTTTACTTATTTGTTTATTTTTAATTTTGAGAGAGAGTGAAAGCATGTGTGAGTGTGGAGAGGGGCAGAAGGAGAGAGAGAATCCCAAGCAGGCTATGAGCCCAGAGCAGAGCCCAACATGGGGCTGGATCTCAGGAACCGTGAGATCCACCTGAGCTGAAATCAAAGAGTTGGACACCTAACTGACTGAGCCACCCAGGCACCCCAAGGGTCAAGTTTTGTTTTTTTTTAACAGTGTTGCTTTTTTTTTTAAATGTTTTTTATTTATGAGAAAGGGAGAGAGAGAGAGACGGCGTGAGCAGGGGAGGGTCAGAGAGAGAGGGAGACACAGAATCTGAAACAGGCTCCAGGCTCTGAGCTGGCTGTCAGCACAGAGCCCGACGTGGGCCTCGAACCTACGAACCATGAGATTATGACCTGAGCCGAAGCTGGTGCTCAACCAACTGAGCCACCCAGGCACCCTCCCCAAGGGTCAAGTTTTTAACTGAGAAGGATCACAATATAAACAAGATATTTAACTTGGGGAAGGAATGTAAAAAAAATGATCAAAGCCTTCCTTAATACCTGAATCAATATGTGTTTTGTTAATAATGACAACACCCTTAAGAGTAGAGAAATAGAGGGGCGCCTGGGTGGCTCAGTTGGTTGAGTATCCGACTTCGGCTCAGGTCGTGATCTCGCGGTTTGTGGTTCGAGCCCCACACCGGGCTCTGTGCTGAACATTTGCTCAGAGCCTGGAACCTGCTTCGGATTCTGTGTCTCCTCTCTCAACCTCTCCTCCGCTCGTACTCTGTCTCTCAAAAATAAATAAATGTAATGAGAAAAAAAATTTTTTAAAGAGTAGAGAAATGTGACTTTATTTTGCAAATGTCCAACCTTAGGCCATCAACTCAGGAGTGGATATGGTACAAACATGGTGGTCATGGGTATTCGTCTGCTAGGGCTGCCGTAATAAAATATCACAGGCCGTGGCTTTAATATAACAGAAGTTTCGTTTCTCACTGCGAGAGGCTGGAAGTCCATGATCAAGGTGCCAGCACACTTGGTTTCTGGTTCGACCGCTCTTCCTGGTTTCCAGAGAGCCATGTTCTTGCTGTGTCCTCACGTGGTCTTTCTGCTGTGTGTGCACAGGGAAGGAGATGTTACAGAAGGGAAACTTGTCTGTGTACCCGATGCCAGTAAGCCAATGTCTGAGACACCAGTTTTGAAGCAGAGAAAGCTTTACAATCGTGTGGGCAGTCCCAAAAGAAGGCAGAGGTTGTTCCCAAAGCTAGGGGAGCCTAGAAACAGTTTATATATGGGGAAGTAAAGGTAAATACATGAAAGGAATATGGTATGGAAACTGAAGGGATTCCACTTTATTAATTATTTTTTTAAATGTAGGAGCGCCTGGGTGGCTCAGTCAGTTAAGCATCCAACTTCGGCTCAGGGCATGAAACTCAGGTTTGTGAATTTGTGCCCCACATCAGGCTCTGTGCTGACAGCTTGGAGCCTGGAGTCTGTTTGGAATTCTGTTGTTTCCTACTCTCTCTGTCCCTCCCCTACCTGCACTCTGTCTCTGTCTCTCTCTCAAAAATAAACATTAAAAAATTTTTTTATTAATTTTTAAAGATTATTTATTTAAGGGGGAGGGGCAGAGAGAGAAGGAGAGAGAGAATCCCAAGCAAGAGAGCCTAATGTGGGTCTCAAACCCACAAACTGTGAGATCATGACCTGAGCCCAAACTGAGAGTCAGACGCTTAACCTGACTGAGCCACCCAGGTGCCAGGGACTCCATTTTNACTTCGGCTCAGGGCATGAAACTCAGGTTTGTGAATTTGTGCCCCACATCAGGCTCTGTGCTGACAGCTTGGAGCCTGGAGTCTGTTTGGAATTCTGTTGTTTCCTACTCTCTCTGTCCCTCCCCTACCTGCACTCTGTCTCTGTCTCTCTCTCAAAAATAAACATTAAAAAATTTTTTTATTAATTTTTAAAGATTATTTATTTAAGGGGGAGGGGCAGAGAGAGAAGGAGAGAGAGAATCCCAAGCAAGAGAGCCCAATGTGGGTCTCAAACCCACAAACTGTGAGATCATGACCTGAGCCCAAACTGAGAGTCAGACGCTTAACCTGACTGAGCCACCCAGGTGCCAGGGACTCCATTTTAGAAAGGCTCCATTTCTGCTATTTCTCTGCTAAGTGCCATTTACTCATGTTCAGTATTTTGCATCTGAGTAAACCAAAGAAGCTATGTTCCAACTCGAACGGAAGACAAGAAAGTTAATCATTCTCTAAGTTCATCCTAAGCCCTCAAACACTTGGATCAGGTAACATCTAAAAAGAACTGGATCCCAAACATGTTCCAGTACATTAGCTTCGAACAAACCTTCATCAACACTGTCATCAGTAACCCCTACCTTTGGTGATTTATAGAATAACACTTATTGTTCACCTGACACTTGCTTTTGATCTGACGCTACCTTGGATTCCTGAAGGAATGGGTACCCTGGACCTCTTGCCAGTATAAACTCCTGACCCCTAGCAACAGACAGATTCACTTTTCCAAGTCTTTCAGACACTGTCTGCTATACTCCATCACTTACACTATTCAATAAACTGATCTCATTTCCTCCGGGCTTGCATTTGATTTTTATAAGCAAAGCACCCTCTGGGTTCTCAACCTGGCCTTCCTACCTCCAGAGGGTGATGGGTTTCTTGAAATCTCAGAGCAGGGGAAGTCTTGAAACAATCTGAATGTATGCATTCTTCTGGACATTAAGGTGCCATCCAGGATATGGTACAATCGGGGTACATCAGATAATTTCAAGACAAATGTCATCATCCGGTTACCATCAGTTTTCTATCATTAATGTGCAAACAGGGAGTAGGGAATGAAAAAGAGTTAATAATTACTGTACATGGGACTGAGAACATAAAACACAAATGAGGAACATAAAAACAACAGAAAACAATATAAAGCTAAATTAATAGTGTAAATAATAGAACTGAAACACTGCTGATGCTTTCAAAGTAGATCCAGAAAATAAGATTCCAGCCTCAGAGATCTCTAGTGCCTCTTCCTGTTCTTATATCAGTCTGCTGGATTAAGACCTGTATGACCCCATTTAACCTTAATTACCTCCTTAAAAAGGCCAGGGGTACCTGGCTGGCTCAGTCAGGAGAGCATGCAATTCTTTTTTTTTTTTTTTTAAGACCTTATTTTTAAGTGGGATGCCTGGATGGCTCAGTCAGTTAAGCGTCTGACTCTTGGTTTCAGCTCAGGTCATGATCTCATGGTTCATGAGTTCGAGCCCCACATTAGGATCTCTACTGTCAGCACAGAGCCTGCTTCAGATCCTCTATCTCCCTCTCTCTCTGCCTCTCCCCTGCTCTCTCTCTGTCTCAAAAGTAAATAAACGTCTTTTTTTTCAATTTTTAATGTTTTATTTATTTCTGAGAGAGAGAGAGAGAGAGAGAGTGAGCAGGGGAGGGTCAGAGAAAGAGGGAGATACTCTTCAGATACTCTGAAGCAGGCTCCAGGCTCCGAGCTAGCTGTCAGCTCAGAGCCTGACACGGGGCTCGAACCCACGAACCGTAAAATCATGACCTGAGCTGAAGTCGGACACTTAACCGACTGAGCCACCCAGGCGCCCCAATAAACATCTTTTAAAAGATTTTATTTTAAGTAATTTCCACACCCAACCAGAGATCAAGAGCCACATGCTCCACTGACCAAGCCAGCCAGCCCTAAACATGCAACTCTTGATCTTGGGGTCATGAGTTTAAGCCCTGTGTTGGGAGTAGAGCCTACCCCCCCAAAAAAAAAAATTAGCACTGTCTCCAAATACAGTCACACTGGGATTCTGGGGGGACACAATTCAGTCCATAACAACATGGGCCCACTCAGTGAGTGGCAAGAAATTTCTGAGAGACAAGGATTTTTGTGAATTTGGTTGACAGCAGTGGTATTCACTAGGGATAGTAGGGTATGAGTGATGAGAAATCTAGATACAAGTGTCACAACAAGGAAAAAATCAGCCCTGTCAGACGTTAAGGTTGCGAAGTGTATCAGGGATGCTTTCAGCTACAAACGAGAGAAAATCCAAAACTGCAAATCACACACACACATGAAAGAGAAAATCCAACTCACACGAGCTGAAAAACTAGTTTATTGGCTCATGTAGTTGGAAGTACAAAGATAGAGTGAACTCTTTGTTAAGTTGATCAAATGGCTGAGTGTTCTCATCAAAGATCCAAGGTCTGGGGGCGCCTGGCTGGTGTGCGACTCTTGATGTCAGGGTGGTGACTTCAAGCCCTATGTTGGGTGTGGAGATTGCTTAAAAATAAAATCTTAAAACAAAACAAACAAAACCCCACAAAGGTCCGAGGTCTGTCCACAGTATTGGCTTCTACCTAAGCTCTTCTAATGATTTTAGGATAGCTAAACATAGCAGTGGCAAATTCCCCTTTTGTTGTAGCGTAGAGGCTCCCAAGAATATCTATTTAGAATAAGACTGGTCCATGGAACTACCATTTGAATTCAGGAACCAGTGCTACATCTGAAATATGAGTTGAGATTGGCTCTTAGCAGTCAGTTTTTTTTTTTAATGTTTTATTTATTTCTGAGAGACAGAGAGAGACAGTGTGAGCAGAGGAGGGTCAGGGAGAGAGGGAGATACAGAATCTAGAAAGAGAGAGACAGCTAGCATGAACAGGGGAGGGTCAGAGAGAGAGGGAGACACAGAATCTGAAACAGGCTCCAGGCTCTGAGCTGGCAGTCAGCACAGAGCCCGACGCGGGGCTCGAACCCACGAACCGCAAGATCATGACCTGAGCCGAAGTCAGATGCTTAACTGACTGAGCCACCCAGGCACCCCACTTAGCAGTCAGTTTTAAAAGGATTCACAAGGGGCACCTGGCTAGTACACTATGTGAAGCATGCAACCCTTGATCTCAGGGTTGTGGATTCGAGCCCCAGGTTGGGTGTGGAGGTTACTTTAAAAAAATAAATAAATAAAAAATAAATAAATAAATAAATAAATAAAATTATTAATGAGATGAGTGGGATGTCTGGTTGGCTCAGTCAGTAGAGGCTGTGACTCTTTTTTTTTTTTTTAACTTTTAAGAAAACATTTTATTTATATCTGAGAGAGAGAGACAGCATGAACAGGGAAGGATCAGAGAGAGAGGGAGACACAGAATCTGAAATAGGCTCCAGGCTCTGAGCTAGCTGTCAGCACAGAGCCCGACGTGGGGCTCGAACCCATGAACCATGAGATCATGACCTAAGCTGAAGTCGGACGCTTAACCAACTGAACTACCCAGGCACCCTTAGAGCTTGTGACTCTTGATCTCAGGGTCATGAGTTTGAGCCTAAACTGGGCATAGAGTTTACTTAAAAAAAAAAAAAATGATCCATGAGTTACTTTTAGCAGTAACCCAGTCCCTGACATCTGGCCACTCCCTTATGTGTTTGAAAATCCCAACCCCCAAATACATCTTCACGTCACCCCAAACACTGAGCCAGGTATAGGGAGTCACAATAACCTAAACTCTGTAAAACGGGCTGGCCTGTTCCTGTGAATACCTACAAGCAACAGAACTTGTACCCAGCTCAAGTTATAGAAAAGAACAATGAATGGTTTTAAGGCAAAGCTGGGTTCCAATCCCAAAGCACTTAATACACATAATTTCACCTCTCTGAGCTTCAGTTCCTTACATGGTGAGTATAACAACACTTCATGTCCTTGTTCAGAACCACTTCTCTTCCTTGCCTTCCCACCTAAGGGCTTACAATGTGACCTGATTGGGTCAATTATTTTATAACACAGCAATTGATACAGGAATGAATGCAATGCAGGCTGTTGAAGTCATTTCCTTATGATTTTCTGTTGGAACTGGAGGAGCAGAGGCTTTCTTTCATCTCTAGATATAGAGCTGTGAAGATGGGACCTCACAGCTGCTTATAGTTTGCAGCCTTTATAATTCTTCCCCTTTATTCACTTGTCACATCCACACTGGCCTCCTTACTGTTTCTCAACTCCAGGCAAGCTCCTGCTTCAAAAGCTTTTGCACTTTCTGTTCCGTTTGTCTGGAATGCTTTTCTTCTAGACACCTACATGGCTGACGGCTTCATCTCTTTCAAGTCTCTGCTTAAATGGTACTTTCTCAAAAGTGCCATTATGACTACCCTATCCAAAATTGTGACTCTGTCCCCATCCACTCCTCTTAAAAATTTTTTTCATATCACTAACTTCTAATGTATGTTTTTTTCTTGTTAATTGATTATTATTCACTGCCAATCTCCCCCAATTAGAATATAGGTTTCACTAGGGCAGGGATTTCTGTTTCTTTGGTTCACTGATGTGTCTGAGGTGCCAGGAAAATCAGTAAGTACCCAATCAATATTACTATTTCTTGAATGAATGGATGAATATATTTATAACCAAGTAAGTCTAACAAACAAAATACCTATCTAATGAGGTTGTTATAAGGATTAGAAATTATGGGGCGCCTGGGTGGCTCAGTCGGTTAAGCGTCTGACTTCGGCTCAGGTCATGATCCCACGGTTCATGGGTCGAGCCCCATGTCGGGCTCTGTGCTGACAGCCAGCTCAGAGCCTGGAGCCTGTTTCAGATTCTGTGTCTCCCTCTCCCTCTCTGACCCTCCCCTGCTCATGCTGTCTCTCTCTCTCTCTCTCAGAAATAAATTTAAAAAAATTAAAATTTTTTAAAAAAGGATTCGGAATTATGCATATAAAGTAAAGCATAAGTAGGATGTCTGGCTCATAGCAGGTATTCAAATATGGTAATTACTGTTATCATGCAGGATCTTTTTACCAAAGAATTCCCAGACCTGGAGATAAGTTTCTACCTTTATGAACAGAAAAAAATTTATGGGGCACCTACCAGGACGTGATCTTTGGATCTGTAGGTGGATATATACACATTTTGTTTTGCAAGTTTTCTTTCTTGAGCATTATTTTCATCAGATGAGAAAAATCAATACTTTTTTTTTTTTTTTTTAGCAATTTTGGCTTGGGGTGCCTGGGTGGCTCAGTCAGTTGAGCAATGAACTCTTGATTTCAGCTCAGGTCATGATCTTATGGTTCATGAGTTCCAGCCCCCATTAGGCTCTGCGTTGACAGTGCAGATCCTGTTTGGGATTCTCCCTCTCTCTCTCTCTCTCTCTCTCTGCCCATCCCTCCCTCCCTCTTACTCTCTCAAAATAAATTTTAAAAAAAGAAAAGAGAATTTTGGCTTCGGGCGCCCAGCTGGCTCAGTCAATGGAGCATACAACTCTTGATCTCAGAACTGTGCGTTTGAGCCCCACATTGGGTATAGAGATTACTTAAAAAATAAAAACTTTGCAAAATAATAACATTAAATTAAAAAAAAGAATTATGGTTTGTCTTTGAGATTTGGGGCAAATGTTTAAAAAAAAAAAAAAGAATGTCTTGATGTCTTGAGAAGGCGAGGTTCCGCAAAGGGTAAAGAGGAAGTAAAACAGAGTGATGACAGCTGGCATTGAGAACCAGCAGCACTGGTTGAAGAGGAAGCTGTGGAGAGATAAAAACCACAAGGTTAATGCTGACAGAAATAAAATTGCCCAGCTCAGCTGGGTAGGTAGAAGGTAGCTAGGGAAGGGCTGGGAAAGATGGCTGGAGATACTCAAGGTCATTAAGCAATGGGCCTTAAATTAATTTGAAGTTACATTTTTTTCTAGTCCTAACTATGGTGAGTGTGACATCAGAGGAGAGTCTGAACAGTCATTTCTTTCAATATGACCAGAGCAGAGGGCTTATGTCAGGTAGGTAACTGTTCCCAAGTTGTGGAAAGACTAGAAGGAACAAGATCACCACGACTGTAATTGAGTTAACTCAACTAGCAAACTAGAAAGCACCAAAGTTTTGGAGTCAGCTTAGAATCTCCATTCTGTCACTTGGCAGCCATGTGACCTTGAGCAAGTAACCAACCACCTTGCACAAGATCTAGGGCCCCTAGAAAGTAGAGGAAATACTAAATATGGAATTAAATTACACTCTTTAATCAACACAAATAGAAAATTGAAGTTCTCCAACGCAACTGCTTTGAACAAACCCAGTCGATTAAACTTAAAACCCTGCTTATACCACCTTCTACTGCCAAGGAAACCTTGCTGTCAGGGCAGATTTTCCCACAAGTCTAAAAAATACAAGGTTTTAAGCCAGCCATTTCCAAGTTGAAATATAAGGCTTTCATTCATGTGCTATTTGTTGTCTCTTTCACTCCTTTGTTTTGGTTTCACAAGTCTTGGCAACTCTGTGGTCTCATCACAAATTATTCTGGGGCTTAAGGGCATGTTTTGCTGAGCTTGGCCCTTCCAGGCAGATGGAAGGCAAGTACCCCTCTCTCTATACTTTCCTCCATGGGTCTATGGGACAAAGGAACAATTGAAAATTTTGAGTTAACTGATATAAAATAATTTTATATCAAAACTCCCATTAAGAAGCAATTTAGCAAGTGATTAAGAGCATGGACTTTGGAGCCAAGCTAGACTGCCTGGGTTTGAATCCAAGCTTCATCACTTACTAGCTGTGTGACCACAGGCAGATTATTTATTTCTCTGTATGCTAGTTCCTTACACCCTAAGGTTGTTGTGATACATAAATGAATATTTGTAAAACCTTTAGAACAATGCCTGGCTCCACAGTGAAGCTCTAAGTGTATGCTAGGAATATTTTGCTGTCTACCAGACTACTAGTTCATAATGCTTGATGATAATCTGCTTCATACACTCTTTATCCCCTAGGCGGGTCTATGACTGGGCGGATTGGGAGGTGTATTGGTGGCAGTAGTAGTCTTTTTACCAGTGAATTGCACAAACTAGGATTTATAGGGAAGTTTGGTTCTGCCCCTGAGTGACTAAATTGATGGGGACATGCCTCCCATTTTTACAGGCTGTTACAACCAGGTGGTAAAAGTCCTTGAAGATAAATGTTAAGTAATGTTGAAAAAGAAACAGGTCCAAAATGAAATCACCCGTGTGAGGCCCCCACATCAGCAAACCAAGACTTAGCATCTAAACTAATTGGAGTTTCAGCCTTTCTCTGGACTGTGAACTTTAACAGGTGAGTCTGGAATTTCCTGGCCAGCACTGGTGGGGTAGTAGCCTGGTAGACGCCTGCCTTCCCCCCACAGTTGGGCGACTCTGCCTAAAACAACCCTTTCTTTCGTCATGACTTCCTTGTCTTACATCCCTTCTGTCTTTAAATATCTTCCATTGTGTACAGTTCCTTTCTCCTTACTAGGCAGGTTGTTGTCCTATTCATGAATCATTGAATAAAGCCAGTTAGATCCTCACATCTGCTCAGGTGAATTTTGTTTAACAATCATCAGGTTGACCACTTCCTTTTCTCTGGGCGGGGAGTTGGGGTGGAGAGAGGGGTTGAGGATTCTTTTACGGAGAAGTTTGAAGTCTCCTTCTGTATGGAAACCTGAAGATAAGAGTTCGTGGATAGGCACCCCCAAGGGCTCTGTAACTAACTGCCCAGCAATACCATAGAGCTTGTGAAATGCAAGAAGACTACCTTCGTATCAGATGTGAAATCATTCTAGGGTCTTCCAGTTCAGGTTCTTGCCCATTTTTCTCTTAATTGGGAAGAATGCTGGCAGTCTGATGATGGCTTTTTAGGTTTAAGTTTGTGGCATCTGTAACACGGCCAAGGGTATGCCTGGGATATTCATTTGGAAGAAGACACCCGCAATTCACCAGAGGAGACGGTGCTCCGGAATTTGACCGGGCTTCCACGGGTCCAAGATACACTCTTTCCTCACCCCGCTCTTATTAGCACTTCCTTGGCTCTGCGTCTAGTCGCTCCCTTTCTGTAAACTCCCCGACCTGTTGAGGACCATTGGGCTGCCATTGCGCCTGCGCAAGGGGGCCGGGTGGCTGAAGTGGCTGCGCTGCCCGGCTACAAGGTCTGAGGTACCAGTGCGCCTGCGCGGGAGGCCAGTAGGCTGGCAGTGCTGAGGGGACTCGTCCTCACCGACCTGCCGTCAGTGCGCCTGCGTGCGGTCTAAGCGCCGCGGTTCTTGACTCTGCTGCGCTGGGTGCAGGTTGTAGCCATGCAGGGAGCAGACTCCGGCCAGCCCTTCAAGCGGCCCCGACGCGACGGCAGCCCAAGAACTCCGCCAAACATCCCTTCCGCCGCAGCGGAAAGGTCCCCGGACTCCAAACTCCACCGCGACCACCAGACCTGGGACCCGGAGGAGGTGTGCTGCTTCCTAAAGCGCTGTGGCTTCGGTGATCCCGGACTGCTGGAACGCTGGCGAGGTAGCAGGGCTAGAGGGCTGAGGGGCCGGGGGACGGCGACTCCAGGCGGGGACCGCGGGCCTGAGGCAGTGAGCTGGGGGCCTCAAAGAGGACCCGAAGCGGAGAAGGCAGACCTGTGCGGGGAGATACGAAAGGTGTGGACCTGAGCCGGGGGGATGGGGGGCGCCGAGCAGGGGATGACCTGAGGCGGAGAGCCCCTCTGAGCAGGGGCCTTGCAGCGGGGAAGGGAGACCTGCGCGGAGAGGTACCAGAAGGGATAGACCTGAGGCGGGGACGCCGAGGTGGCGGGGGATGGGGGGGACGACCTGCGGCGGAGAGCCCTCCAGAACCGGGGGCCTGAGACGGGGACGGGGAGGTACCCGGAGGGGTGACCAGGAGTGCCCCCTGGAGATGGAGGAAGGATAAATGGGGCGTCCAGAGTCGGGGACCCGCAGGAGGAAAGCCGACTTTGAGGATTGTGAACTTGGGTGAGGCACCTGGTGTGAGGCAGGTGGGTTTCTTCGGGAACTTGCCACCCCAGCGCGGAACAGGTGACACTCCGGTCCCTTTTTTTTACTTAGAAGAACATTTGCCCCAGACCTTGGTCGGAGGGGCGCTGTCATTCAGGCTCACGGGGCTCGGGAGACCCGTCTGTGCTCCTGCAGCTCCTTGAACACCTGGAGTATGTTTTGCTTTTAAGTTTGTTTCCTCCCATCGTCCTTTAACTCGGGGTTTTCCTGTAGGGGAGGGCACATGCTCTGCGGATCCCTGCATCCCGGTTGCCTTACCACAGCATGCCAGTAGGGCTTAGTATGTTTGTTGACTACACCTACAGAACTTGGTAATGTTTATGTTTTGGTCTCCAAAATCCGTTTCCCTAGTTAAATCTGAATAACACTGGATTGTTCAGCTGACCACCGAACTCCCAGCAGCCCACTACTTGGCCACATCACAGGGGGCAAATGTATGGGGTTGTGAGTTTTAAGCAACCCGCTCAAGTTCAAGCATCCATCCACTTGAAATCTAAACTTCCCCTAATGGATGTGAGCCTTAACCTCTCTCTGTCTTACCCTCTGTCTTATTCATTTGTAAATTTAGTAAACTTTTGCAGTAATAGGATGGAGTCTTGTTTGTCTAGGGTGGGAGTTTGTGCTTCAAGACTTAAAAAACAGCTTGATGGTGTGGGAAATGGTACTTCTCTTTTCTCCTCTCCCCCATTGGTTGTCCTTCACTCAGGATGGAATTTGTCTCTGAATAGCAAATAGGTGAGGATGAAGGAGTTTTATATTTTTCTGTCTCCAGTATATGATTGACTATATTGTTGGCTTTCTGTATCAATGGTGTTCTATAGATTTTTTTTTTTTTAGTGTTCTGTAGATTAAGTCATCACCTTAAGAATTATCTCTTGAACCTACTGTCAAGTGCTAGCAGAACTCACTACATGTTTTAACTGGTAAAAACTGACCACACATTGACAATTGCTCATTTCTTTTTTCTTTTTTTATGATTTTTTTTCTTTTTAAGTAATCTGTACACCCAGAATGGGCCTTGAATTTACAACCCTGAGATCCAGGGTCCAATGTTCCACTGACTGAGCCAGCCAAGTGCCCCAACAAATGCTCATTTGTTAACCGTCTGCTTGGTCTTGACCAAACTTTAGTCAGGCTTCTCTCTCGCCTAGAAGGCCCTAAAATCTTGTTTGTCCCCAAACCTGGGCAAGCACTAAAAAAGTGGAATGCCCCATCATCAGCTTTTCCTGGAAACCAGATGAGCATAGCAGGATACTGTCCTATCAGACCACACTGGGGTCACTTCCACTGCCCCTCCTTTACCCTATGAAAGAAAGAGCAACACCTTTTCCTGTTTGATTTTGAACCACTTTGAGATTTCTGAGATCACAACATTGCATATATCCCTATTGCAATAATCTTCCTATCTAATCCCTATCTTAGTCTGGATTTCTTTTTATTTGGCAAAACAAGGTGTTGGGTCCCTTTCCTCATTATGGAATACAGTCTCACAGGAACCTTGAAATTAATTAATTAATTAATTAATTGATTTTTAATGTTTATTTATTTTTGAGAGAGAGAGATACAGAGTGCGAGTGGGGGAGGAGCAGAGAGAGAAGAAAACAGAATCCAAAAAACAGGTTCCAGGCTCTGAGCTGTCAGCACAGAGCCCGACATGGGGCTTGAACTCACAAACCTTGAGATCATGATCTGAGCCAAAGTCAGACACTCAACTGACTGAGCCACCCAGGTCCCCAGAACCCTGAACTTTAGAGGCTGTAATCCCTATTTTGTTTTACATATGATGTGTTTTGAGGTCCGAAGATGTTAAGTAACTTTCTAAAGGTCACACAACTAGAAGAAAAGCAGAACAGGATGTGAAGATTAGGTCTTGGGACTCCAGAATTCCTGCCAACTATACTTTAACAAGTGTTCTCATCAAAAATCATCAAGGGTGGAGTCGAGCCCAGAGTCAGGCTGTCATTGTAGAACCTGCTTGGGATTCTCTCTCTCTCTCTTTCTGCCCCTCCCCTACTCATGAGTGCTCTTCCTCTCTCTAAATAAATAAACTTAAAAAAAAAAAAGATTTTCATTTGTTTGAAAATAGTCCAGAGTTCTGGAATATGAGGTCAGGAAGGACTAAAATTAATTATATAGTGAGAGAAAGAAAAATAAACATATATTTCAAAACACAGCATTATGTGCTTTTCTGGGAGGGTTTTTTTTCTTTTATTGTTTAAGTAATTTGTTCAGCCAATATGGGGCTCAAACTCACAGCTCCAAGATCAGGAAGTCAAGCCCCTCCTTGGAGATTTTAGAACTCCAACACTTGGCACCCTTCAGGCTATGGTTTTGACCTGACTATTCTAAGTAAAATAGATTTATACTTCCTTTCCTCCTCCAGTCCCAACCTCACCTGTTTTAGAAGGAAGCCACTGGTTTTGCTGCTGGACTTCCTCGCAAATAATTCATTCAAATAATTTAAAAGTTTTTATTTGATTTATCAAAAATATTTATCAGTATAGTTATCTAATTAAAATGAAGACTGTCCAAGTTAGAGGGGTGCCTGGCTGGCTCAGTGTGAAGAATATGTGATTCTTGGTCAGGGGGTTGTGAGTTCGAGCCCCACATGGAGAAAAAGACTTTCCAAGTGGCAAATGAAAGTGGTTCTTAGCACAGTCCATTGCCTATAGTGGGTGGTTAGTAAATGTTGATCTCAGTAAATTTTGGTGAATCCAAATTGAAAGAAATAAAAAAGCATATGGTATAATTATTGAAACCATTTATCTTTTTTTCTCCCTTTTCTTCCAAAGGACATAAAATCACAGGTTCAATACTGCTCCGTCTTAATGAGTCTGATCTTGAAAGTCTTGGAATAAGGTAAGAATGATAAAATTCACCTTGTAGCCAAACATACTTCTGACCTTTTTATTCACCTGAGGGACAAAGCCCATGACACCGATCTTAACAGTCCTCATTTTGAATCTACAAAGTGTTGGGGTGCCTAGGTGGCTCAGTCAGTTTAAGTGTCTGACTCTTGATTTCAGCTCAGGTCATGATCTTATGGCTTTGTGGGTTCGAGCCTTACATCAGGCTCTGCACTGGCAGTGCGGAGCCTACTTGGGATTCTCTCTCTCTCTCTCTCTCTCTCTCTGCCCCTCCCCCACTTGTACTGTCTTGTCTCCTGGAAAACATTTTTAAATTTTTTAAAATATTTATTCATATTTGAGAGAGAGAGACACACAGATTATGAATGGGAGAGGGTCAGAGAGACATACACACGTAGAATATGAAGTAGGCTCCAGGCTCTGAGCTGTCAGCACAGAGCCTGATGCAGGGCTTGAACTCACAAACAGTGAGATCAGACCTGAGCTGAAGTCGGATTCTCAACCGACTGAGCAACCCAGGTGCCCCCCAAAATAAAGAAACTTTAAAATAAATAAACCTAGGGGTGCCTGGGTGGCCCAGTTGGTTAATCGGCCAACTTCAGCTCAGGTCATGATCTCGCGGTTCGTGAGTTCGAGCCCTGCATCAGGCTCTGTGCTGATAGCTCAGAGCCTGGAGTCTACTTCAGATTCTGTGTCTCCTTCTCTCTCTGCCCTTCCCCTGCTCGTGCTCTGTCTCTCAGTCTCTCAAAAATAGATAACCGTTAAAGAAATTAATAACAATAAATAAATCTACAAAGTGTTTTAAAACTGAATCCCCTCCCTGCTGGTTAACACAGTTGTGTCTCTTTGTTTGTCTTTGCTGTGCAAATCCTGTGTTTGTTTATTTATTTTAATGTTTATTTATTTTCAAGAGATAGAACATAAGCGGGGGAGGGGCAGAGAGATAGGGAGACACAGAATCCAAACAGGCTCCAGGCTCTGAGCTGTCAGCACAGAGCCTGATGCAGGGCTTGAACTCGGGAATGAATGGTGAGATCATGACCTGAGCCAAAGTTGGATGCTTAACCGACTGAGCCACCCAGGTGCCCCTAAATCCTGTGTTTAATATTACTAATGATTCCTATTTTTTAAAAATTTTGCTGTCAAGCCTTCATGAAGTTTGCAGTGACCAACTTTTTACTCTCAAGTTCAGAATAATTGGATTATACACATCATAAAATATATAAGGACTAATGGGAGGAAATGTTGGCAAGAAAAATCAAGGCTACACCCTTATCTTGAACATATTTTTAGGTATTCCTAAAACTATCTCAAGACTGGAATGTATACCTGGTATTAGATTTAAAGTTACGATCCAAAGTAAAAAAAAGTGGTCCTTTTTCGGTTGTGTGATTTGAGACAACTAGTTTAACTTTTCAGTTTCTGCACCTGTGAAATGGAAAATAATAGTGAGACAGTGTATATAAAGTGATTAACACATTGGCCCTTAATAATAAATTATATATATAGGTTGAGATCCCTATGTAAGGCTGGCAGTTACAGGGTCTAGATTAGTGTGGATCCACTTTAAAGATCACAGTTGAGAAGCAAATATTTAAATATTCCTTAAAATGGAGACTTTTATTCTTTTTTTTTTTTTTAAAGAGAATTGGCAACAGTGGTAAAAGAAGGTTTTATTCTTCTGGAATTCCATTTAGCTAAATGTAGTTTATGGTAACAGTAACCAAAGAATCAAAACAAAGGATTATACTGAATTACTTCATGCACTGTTGTTTAGTAGTTGATAATAGAAACAGATTGTGAGAAAAGATCACCTTAGGACATTTACTTGAATTTTATTTATTTATTTTTTTAATGTTTTTTATTTATTTCTAGGAGAGAGAGAGAGACAGCGTGAGCAGGGAAGGGTCAGAGAGAGAGGGAGTCACAGACTGAAACAGGCTCCGGGCTCTGAGCTGGCAGTCAGCACAGAGCCTGACGCGGGGCTCGAACCCACGAACCGCGAGATCATGACCTAAGCGAAAGTCGGACGTTTAACTGACTAAGCCACCCAGGCGCCCCTACTTGAATTTTAATAAATGTCCTTGGGATCAGAATCTTTAGGGGCCTCATCTTGCCTCTTTGATAATCATGTTTCAGTCCCCTCAGTGTCCCCCTTACTATTTATTTCTTAGGTATAATGAGTTGCTTACTATTTTAATTGAATTGCATTTGTTTTAATAGTCTTGCTTTTAAAGAGAACCATATACTTTGTGGACCCAAATACTACTGATTTATTCAACAAATATTTATGGAGGGCCCACTATGTATTAGGAATTTTTCTAGGAACTTGGGAGACATAGGTGAACAAAATAGAATTTCAAATGACATTATCTGATACACCATTGTGTCCATCATTGTGCCCATAACTCTGAGGTATATTCTGCAGGTCTTTTCAGGGCTGTGTTTTCCTATAGAGCAGTAAAGTTTCAGTTCCTCACCTAGCCATATTTCAAGTGCTCAATTGCCACTTATGGCTAGTGGCTACCATGTTGGACAAGGAAGATCTAGAACATTTACATCTTAGCAAAATTCTGCTGCTTAGAACTGCTTTGAAGATCACAGTGAAATCAGTCCAAGTTGTTCACAGTGGTGCTAGTGCAACCAATTTATAATATAGCCTTGTATTGTTTTTCTATCCTTTCCTGTTTTACCTTTCCTAGGATTCACATCTTAAATGACCTGTACGTAAGCTCTTGAACTAGACTCTGCTTTCTAAGAGGAAATCCAGTTTAGACAAGTACTGAAATTTTCTCAAGTTTATGATCAACTGTTTAAAGTTTTTTGTTTTTTTTTGTTTTTTTTTTATTTTTGACAGAGAGACACACACACACAGAGTGTGAGCAGGGGAGGGGCAGAGAGAGAGAGAGGAAGACACAGAATCTGAAGCAGGCTCCAGGCTCCAAACTGTTGTCACAGAGCACGACACTCTGAACTCATGAACTGTGAGATCTTGATCTGAGCAGAATTCAGCGCTCAACAGACTCAGCCACCCAGGAGCCCTGATTTAAAAGGTTTTTCTAGGGGCACCTGGGTGGCTTAGTAGGTTAAGTGTCCAACTTTGGCTCAGGTCATAAGCTGTCAATGTGGAGCCCACTTCAGATCCTCTATCCCTCCTCTCTCTCCTCCCCTGCTCTCTCTCTTTCAAAAATAAACATTTTAAAAAACAAATGGTTTTTCTAAGAAAAAGGAACCACTGATACATTAAATGTACATATCAGTTTTAAGAAATTTTAGATTGAAGAAATGATGCAATACACATATAAAATCTTATAGTCTAACTGTGGCCCATGAATACTTGAAATAGTGTTGTTATTTTTTTTTTATTTTTTAAAAAAATGTTTTTTTTTTTTGTTTACTTTTGAGAGAGAGAGAGATAGAGCATGAGCAGGGTGGGACAGAGAGCGAGACACAGAATCCAAAGCAGACTCAAGGCTCTGAGCTGTCAGCCCAGAGCCCAATGGGGGGCTCAAACCCATAAACTATGAGATTATGACCTGAGCTGAAGTCGGACACTCAGCTGACTGAGCCACCCAGGTGCCCCTGTGTTGTTGTTGTTGTTGTTTTAATAGTTGTTTGTTTTGGGGGGGGAGAGAGGGAGTGTGTGTGTGTGTGTGTGTGTGTGTGTGTGTGTGTGTTTGTGTGTGTGTGAGAGAGAGCAGGGGAGGGGTAGGGAAACAGAGGATCTGAAGTAGACTCCACCCTGACAGTGAGACCCCAATGTGGGGCTTGAACTCAGGAACCAGGACATCATGACCTGAACTGAAGTTGGTCATTTAACCGACTGAGCCACCCAGGCGCTCTGGCACATAAAGGCTTTAAATTTTTGTTTAAAATACTATATTGATTTTATAGCCTTTGTTAAACAAAAACAAAAAGCCTCTAGGTTTTGGGTGGCTATTTTCATAGACTTTATCTTTTTTTAATGTTTATTTATTTATTTTGAGAGAGAGCATGTGAGCGGGAAGGGAAGGCTGGGGAGGAGAGGAGAAAGCATAGAGAGAGAATCCCAAGCAGGCTCTGTGTCATGCTCGCAGAGACCACCACAGGTCTGGAGCCTGCCACGGGGCTCGATCCCATGAACTGTGAGATCATGATCTAAGCCAAAATCAAGAGCCAGACACTCAACCAACTGAGCCATCTAGATGCCCCTATTTTTATAGACTTTAATCAGCAATTTCTTTGTGAATATTTCTTTTGGGGTTTTATTAAGTGATGAATACTGAGTATCAGTTCAGGAAAATATTAAGCAATTAGATTGGTTTTGGTTTGGTATTTTATGCTGTGACTCTTGGTTATGCTCAACTGTTCAATGATACTTAATCTGACTCAGTTATCCCTCATCTGTAAATATTTCTCCAAGCTTACCCTTTCCCTGTGCTTGTTATATCAAACTAATGAGGATGATAGGAGAATAGGAAAACACAGTGTATGCTGCTTTATGATTTATCAGCAGTAATGATGCCTCTATATATCCCAAGAAAATCATTCTTAGATTATAGTATGATATAGAGGCCAATTGTAGTGATTCTGACTCTAAGTGTATCTAGGACTTTTAGCAAAAGATTTATTTTTCAATCTAATTAGCTATTAGATGAAAAATTCTGCTCCTTTGCATGCTGCTTCTATTGATAATTAGCCAGGTGTCAGGCTAACTTGCATGGACCAATTAGGTAAATGAAGCAGGATAATGAATTACAGAATTTTGAGCTGTTTACATTAAATCCTGTTAAATTTATTTCTCAAACTGGAGCATTGTAAGGGATTACTGACAAAAGAGGATGGGTATAAGTAAAGCTATTGTCTATACATATTGGATTTGTGCCTAAGTCCTACCCAGTGTTCATAAGTCAGACTTGGACCTGTGTAACTCGCCACCGTAATCAACAAAAAAATCCCTTCATGGACTTATCATGTGAACTTTATTCACATGTTTATCACTTGATCACACTGATACACTCCTAAATTCTTATAGTTAAAATACTTCTGATGGGGTAAATATTGAATTGATAATCAATGATCATTTCTGTTATCTTGGAATCATAGTTAAATTTCTATAGTTCTTGAGGGAAGGAACTATTTCTATAGTTCTTATCCTAACTCCAGTGCTAAATACATTATTTAATCCCTCTCCAGCCCTGTAAGGTAGATAATATTTTCCCTATGCTATGGATGAGAACATTAGTATAGTAAAAAAGGTTGAGTGATTCTCCCCTGCCCCCAAGGTCACAACAGATTCCATGTGCAGATATGAACCAGTTCTGATTTCAAAGCCCTTTTTCATTATCACTATGCTCTACTTCAGAGTACTACCTTGAGCCATGCAAAGTCAGGGTTGTGAGGGAAGATGTCAACTTCAGTTAGGTTAAAATAACTCTGAAGTATAAGCGAGCACTCAGGAGACATAGGAGATGTTGAAGTCTGAGTTACCAAGAGAAGAGGATCAAGGGCAGAAGCCTAAGGGAGAATTTTAGAGGGGGGCATATGTTTGAATTATTAATTGTTCCCTTTAATCTGACTTCTTGTTCTATTAGTGTAGATAATTTAGAGTTGATTATATACTAGTATATACTCCAGGGATTGTTATTAAGCAACTAATGATGGATTTGCTTATCCTGTTGTAATTTTAGTACCTTGGGCGACAGAAAGAAGCTGTATAATTCTATCCAACAGCTGAGGGAAATCCATGTTGATGCAATGAAGGTAAGAAGAATCTGAGTTTATTATGGTTTTTTTTTACTTTTTATTTTATTCTTTTTAAATAGGCACAGAGCCCAACATAGAGCTTGAACTCATGACCCTGTGATCAAGGCCTGAGCTGTGGGCACCTGGATGGCTCAGTCAGTTAAGTGATTGTCTGACTCTTGAGTTCAGCTCAGGTCTTGATCTTACACTTACACTTAGTACAGCACAGAGCCTACTTGGGATTCTCTCCCTCTCTCTGTGCTCTTCCCCTGCTAGCACATGTGCCCACACACTCTCTCTCTCAGAATAAATAAACTTTAAAAAAAAAAAAAAGCTCAGGTCATAATCTCATTGTTTGTGAATTTGAGCCCTATATAGGGCTCTGCGCTCTAAGCACAGAGCCTGCCTGGGATTCTGTTCCACCCTTTCTCTGCCCCCATTCCTGTCTCTGTCTCTCAAAAGAAATATTCTTAAAAAACAAAAACAGAGAAAACCTGAACTGAGATCAAGAGTTGGATGCTGAACTGACTGAGCCTCCCAGATGCCCCTGTTATGTAAGCATCCAACTCTTGATTTAAGCTCAGGTCTTGATCATGTTGGATGTGAAGCCTACTTTAAAAATAAATAAATAAATAAGAAAGAAAAATTTTAAAAAGGAAAATAAAGAATGGGAGGAAATCTGCTTCTCAGTGATAGGATTATAATTGATTTTTATATTTCTCAAATAAATATAAAGTATTTTAATCAAAAGAAAAACTAACATATATTAAGCATACAGAAAAGCATAAGTAGGCAACTACCCCAGCTTGTTAAATCTTAATATTTTACCTAATTTTGCTTCAGATCTCTTGTTTTCAGAACAAAATATTAGGAACAATATAGGGTCTTTTTTGTACCCATTCTAGATTCAGTTTCCATCCTTTCTTCTCCCCAGGTAACCGCCATCTTGATTTGGGTTTAATCATTTTCACAAATGTTTTTTTACTTTCATTTCACGTATATGTATAGCCATAAATAATGTATAGTATTGTCCTACATGTTTTTTATGCTTTATAAAAATTGTAAGTAACCTCTTAAACTTTCATTTTGCATTGCCTTTTTATTTTTTATTTTTTATTTTTTTTAATTTTTTTTTTAATTTATTATTTCTTGGAGAGAGAGAGAGACAGCGTGAGCAGGGGAGGGTCAGAGAGAGAGGGAGTCACAGACTGAAACAGGCTCCAGGCTCTGAGCCGGCAGTCAGCACAGAGCCCGACGCGGGGCTCGAACCCACGAACCGCGAGATCACGACCTAAGCGAAAGTCGGATGCTTAACCGACTAAGCCACCCAGGCGCCCCTTACATTGCCTTTTTAAAATTATTTTTATACTTTTGAGAATCCTCCATATCAACACACATAGCCCTACTTTCCCCTTAATTGTAGAATAACTTTTAAGTTGTACTGAATTTTCTTGTCAGCTCTGGTAAAGTTTCATGTCAAATATTAGTCCACATTATATTTGTAGATATTCTAGATATATTCCTAGAGTTTAATCTATCAATAGTTTTATTTTTCATCTCCCAGCCCCTTCCAGATATTCAAGGCCCTGTTTTTTGGAATTAATGTCCCAAGAATCATTTTACCGAGTGATCAACTACCCAGCCTCCCTCTCAGAAATTCTGATTGTGAGAATTTACAGTAGGCCCATGAATGTGCATTTTTCACAGACTCTCTGGGATGATCCTGGTATAATTAAAGAAATGTTTCTTGATTGGCTAGTGACAGAAATTCTATCTTATTCTCCTTTTTGACTTCTTTAGGTTAGGAAAACTAAGTTTCAGACCTGGAAGAGGGTGTAGGGTATCTCATTCCCCCTTTGCACTCTTTTGCATGATCCTCATTTACATTTTTCGTTAGCCCTGTTTGGTATATTGTGTACAGTATTTAAGTTATCTCAGATCCCTTTGAGAATACATATTTCAGTTTTACTCTTGCCAGCTAGTCTACTTATTTCCCATTGGAAATCACATTTGAATAAAAAAATTTTTAAGATTTTATTTTTAAGTAATCTCTAAACCCAACATGGGGTTCAAACTCACAACCCTGAGATCAAGAGCCACATACTCCACTGACTGAGCCAGCCAAGCTCCCCATGTTTGAAAATATTTAATGAATGTGTTTGGTTCAGTCCTACAATAGTTTTCTTTAATAGGCCAACGAGTGGTTCTTACAGCAGGTATTTTATTTGAATAATCCAATTTTAGCCCTTTCTGAAAAAATTACCTAATATTAAAATACCTCATTCTTTTCATGACAAATAGGATGATCACTTATTAAAAAAAATTTTTTTTACATTTATTTATTTTTGAGAGACAGAGACAGTGTGAGTGGGGGAGGGGCAGAGAGCGAAGGAGACACAGAATCTGAAACAGGCTCCGGGCTCTGAGCTGTCAGCACACAGCCTGATGCAGGGCTCGAACCTACAAACTGTGAGATCATGACCTGAGCCGAAGTCAGATGCTCAACCGACTGAGCCACCCAGGTGCCCCAGATGATCACTTATTAAAGATTATATTTAGGGGCACCTGGGTGGCTCAGTTGGTTAAGCGTCCGACTTCGGCTCAGGTCATCATTTACAGTTCCTGGGTTTGAGTCCCACATCAGGCTGTGTGCTGACAGCTCCGAGCCTGGAGCCTGCTTCAGATTCTGTGTGTGTCTCTCTCTNTATATTTAACAATTTTGTCCTGCAGTTGGAAGAAAGTTGCCTGCAATCTATTTTATCCTTCATGCGAAGAGCAGCACAGGCTATTCTCTTCAGATAGGGCATAGATAAGTTTTCTTTATTGGGTGAGATTATCTCAGATAATCTCTGATCACATTTTCACAGTTACAATTTGCAACAGAAATATTTTTGAAATAATGTTCAAGACAGCAGTTTTGGGGCTCATGAGTGGCTTAGTCAGTGGAGCATCTCTTGATTTCGGCTCAGGTCATGGTCCCAGGGTCATGGAATCAAGCCCTGTGTCAGGCTGAGTGTGGAGCCTGCATACGATTCTCTCTCTCCCTCTGCCTCTCTCCCCCACTCACATCTCTCTAAAGTAAAAATTAAATGTTAAAAAAAAAAAAGACAATCAGCAGTTTCATTTGCTCACTTTTATTCTTTCTATTTTTCATTACAAACAGAAAACTAACCATATTTATAAATTATAAATTACATTTGTTGAAAATAGATTTTAAAGTTCCTAAGTACTTTTTAGTCAGTGAGTCACTGTATAGTCATGAAATTGATAGTTTTAATAATTTTATTTATTTTTTAATGTTTATTTTGAGAGAGAGTGTGTGTGCATGAGTGCACAAGAGTGAGTGGGGTGGGGGAGGGGGGAGAGGAACAGAGAGAGAGGGAGAGAGGGAAAGAGGGAATCCCAAGCAGACCTGAGCTGAAATCAAGAGTTGGATGCTTAACCAACTGAGCCACCCAAACACGGGATAAAGTGGCTTTATAGAGCAGTGTGAAAAAAATTAATACTCACGAGTCATAAATCTAATCTTTGTTAATATACATAATATTGCTTAACAAAATTGTAAATTCTAGTCATTACTTGACTCAGGTTGTTGCTACACAACTTGAGCTATTTTTATAGAAAATGACTACCATGGAGTGCCTTGGTGGCTCATTCAGTTAAACATCATGATCACAGTGGTTTCAAATACCACGTTGGGCTCTGTGCTGACAGCTCAGAGCCTGGAACCTGCTTCCAATTTCATCTCTTCCTCTCTCTCTTCCCCTCCTTCACTTGCAGTCTGCCCTTCTCTCTCTCAAAATTAAATAAACATTTAAAAAAATTAAGGAAATGACTTCCTTATCACCAGCATGTTCAAATGTTGGACCAGATGGCCCTGTTAAGCTTCTTTACAGCATAGAGCTTCTGTAATTCATTGTTTTATATATATATATCTATATATGGGCATGGTACACTTTAACTATAATAGAATCTTAACATATGTATCTTGGGACACATGGGTGGCTTAGTTGGTTGAGCCTCTAACTTCAGCTCAAGTCATGATCTCATGGTTCGTGGGTTTGAGCCCCACATTGGGCTCACTGCTGTCAGCGCAGAGCCTGTTTCTGATCCTCTGTCTCCCTGCCCTCAAAAATAAATAAACCTTTAAAAAATATTTGTATCTTTGCAATGGCCATTCAACAGTAACCATTTGAAACATATTTGAGTTCCTGCTATGTACCAGACATTATACTATGTGATGAATTCTGAGAATATGGCAGTAAATGGGATAGTGAAGGCCCTTCACCTCCTAGAATTCCATACATTTTTAAGGAACTTCATGGAAAAATTTGAAGCAGTTTGAAAACCATGAATTAGATCATTTATTAAGTTCCTTTTTCCTTTTCTTTTTAAATTTTTTAAATTTTTTTTAAATTATTTATTTATTTTGAGAGAGAGAGAACAAGTCGGGGAGGGGCAGAATCCCAAGCAGGCGCCTTGCCACCAGTGCAGAGCCCTATGCGCAGCTCAAACTCAGAAACTCAGAAACATGAGATCATGACCTGAGCCAAGATCAAGAGTCAGACACTTAACCACCTGAGCCACCCAAGCACCCCTCTTTTATTTTCTTTCTCTTTAAAAGGCAGTTATGGATAGTTAAGAAAGATGTATCTTTATTTTAAGGAACATAAAAAAAGAAAAAAGAAACAGAGGGGCATTAAATCTTCACCTCTATTTAACCCTGTTTAAACTTAGAGTAACAAATAATTGTAAAATTTATCTTTACTAAGTATAGGTTTTTCTGAGTGACACTGAATAGTATAGAATTTGATTTTCCTGCCTAAGATTTCTTATCTATATAGTAGGAAGCTTCCCTTCCTTTCTTTCTCACTCCTTCTCTCCCTAATGGGTACCATATATATACATTTAGGAAAAAAATAGACACGTTGTCTATAGTACTAAGGCCTATATGATCTGAATGAGTGTTTAAATAAGTATGTTTAACTTGAATACAAGACTAACTTATTAAAAGCTAATCAAATCATATACACAATTAAAAAATAGAAATCCTTATTTTTCTATATTAGAATCCATTAAGAAGTAAAATATACCCAGATCCAATATACTTGATCTGTCTGGTAGTGATACCTAAATAAGGTAATGATATTAATATCTTGTTATTTCCTGTAGAAGTGTTCTTACTTGAGAACAATTGAGTAGCTTTGACTGTTCACTGTAGATAGGAATGGCTGCACAAAAATTCTAGGTGGAATTATATATTGTTACTGGTATTAATTTAAACATAATTTTCTAGGTAATTAATGATCCTATCCATGGCCACATTGAACTCCACCCTCTCCTCATCCGAATCATCGACACACCTCAATTTCAGCGGCTTCGATATATCAAACAGTTGGGTGGCAGTTACTATATTTTTCCAGGCGCTTCGCACAATCGATTTGAGCACAGTCTAGGGTAAGATGGTAGTTGATGGGGAATTTACAGTTATTAAGTACTTATCCTATGAAGTGATGATCTCATCTTATCTTTTAGAGAATAGTTTTACAAAATAGTAATAATATCCATATTTTGTTGTTGAGAAATGGCTTTGATTTACCTTGCTATATTTTATGTATTCTTTTTTTTTTAAATGAGAGACTGTATGTGAGCGGGGGAGGGGCAGAGAGAGAGAGAGAGGGAGACACAGAATCCAAAGCAGGCTCCAGACTGTGAGCTGTCAACACAGAGCCTGATGCAGGGCTTGAACTCACAAACTGGAAGATAATGACCTTAGCCAAAGTCAGACACTTAACTGACTGAGCCACCAGGCACCCCAATTTTATGTATTCCTATAAGCTAATTCAGATCCTTACTGGAAAGAAAATGAAAGTGTCTATTGACAGGCCATTTTGATGACATATTTGTGTTTAAATATGGGTTGGTTACTGGTATAACAGCGTTGTAAATTTGATTATTTAATTTTCCTGTTTAGTCTTGTAAAGAATTTCTCTTTGAAACCAAATAATATTCTTAACCTAGCAGGAAATGTATAAATCAGAAAAGCATTCACAAACTTAGAGAAAGTGGCACCTCTCTTACAAACAACTAAGTTGAGAATTTGCTCTACTTTTCCATTATGAAATCTAGAGCCGGGAGAACATGGACTGGGGTGGAAAGAACTGGACAGTTTTTTAGGTTTCATGGAGTACTCACACGGTTTTACTTTCGTTTGTTTGTTTCGAGTGTGTGTGTGTGTGTTTGAAGTGTTTTTAATTAGCCAAACATAAGTATCTACTCAGATGTTTATTCATTCATCAACAAATATTTATTGAAAACTTACTAGGCCCTACCAGACCAACATGATAGCAATTGTTTCAACTTCATGGAGTTCAGGTTTAAGCAGAGAAAAAAAGATACTGTATTCATTTAGGAATTACTTTCAGAGGGAAGTGCTAAAGGTGCATTTAACATTTGTTAGGCACTATATCTTCAATCTATGTTATAAAGACAGAAGACCTGCTTTTTTGAAAAAAAAAATCGTGGTAAAATACACGGAATATAAAACTTACCATCTTAACCATTTTTAAGTGTATAGTTCGTGTTAAATACATCCAAATTGTGCAACCAAACTCTAGAACTTCTTTATCTTGCAAAACTGAAACTCTGTCTCCATTAAATAACAATTCCTCATTCTCCTCTCCCCATAGCCCCTGGCCATAACCATCCTACTTTCTTGTTTCTATGAATTTAACTACTCTAGGTACCTCTTATAAGTGGTGTCGTACAGTATTTATCTATTTGTGACTGGCTTAATTCACTTAGCATAATTTTCTCAAAGTTCATTTATATTAGAGCATGTGTGAGAATTTCCTTCTTTTTTAAGACTGAATAGTATTCTTTTGTATGTTTATACCACATTTTGTTTATTCCTTTGTTTGTGAGAGGAGGGTTGCTCCTACCTCTTTGATTTTTTTTTTTTTTTGAGAAAAGCTTTTATTGCACCCACAGTGAGCAGAAGGAGACGTCTTCTCACACAGTGTGGCCACAAGGTCTACCATTAACTAAATCTGACAACCCTTTACTGGTTTAAAGCATATTAATTAGCTTCTTGCTATCAGGTGTACATCATTTCTGCCATGTGGGACATTTTCTTGGGAATATACAAGTAATATTCCATGTAGCCTGACAAGTCCTCAATGGTCACATCATCCACATAGACTCGAGCTTGCTCAGAACAGGAGGTGGGTGGGAGCAGACAGAGTTCTGGTGTGGAGTGACTGAGTGCTGCTAGGAACACGGGTGTGCTTATACCTCTCTGAGACTCTGCTTTCAGCGTTTTTGGTTATATATCCCGAGTGGAACTGCTGGATCATATGATAATTCTAGTTTTAATTTTCTAAGGAACCACTATATTCTTTTTCATAGTGGTTGCACCATTATACATTCCCAGCAACGGTGTACAGGTTCCAATTTCTCCACATCCTGCCCAACATTTGTTTTGTTTTTTGTGGGGTTTTTTTTGTATGTGGTTTTTTTTTTTAAACAGTCTATCTAATGAGTTTGAGGGAGTATCTTATTGTGGTTTCAATTTTGCATTTCCCTAATTACTGATTGTGAGCCAATAGGTCCTGATTTGGGGATTCTGTTGGTGAGTTTTTGCCTAGTTCTGAAATAGACTATTCTGTTAACTCTTTGTAGAAATATATTAAAACATTTGAAAAACATATTAAAATTCTTGAGTTCCACACCAAACTCCACACCTGAAAAACAAACAACCCAGTGAAGAAATGGGCAGAAGATATGAACAGACACTTCTCCAAAGAGGACATCCAGATGGCCAACAGACACATGAAACGATGCTCAGCATCCCTCCTCATCAGGGAAATACAAATCAAAACCACACTGAGATACCACCTCACGCCAGTCAGAGTGGCTAAAATGAGCAAATCAGAGAACTCTAGATGCTGGCGAGGATGTGGAGAAACGGGCACCCTCCTACACTGTTGGTGGGAATGTAAACTGGTACAGCCCCTCTGGAAAACAGTGTGGAGGTTCCTCAGGAAACTAACAATAGAACTCCCCTATGACCCAGCAATAGCACTGCTAGGAATTTACCCAAGGGATACAGAAATGCTGATGCATAGGAGCACATGTACCCCAATGTTCATAGCAGCACTCTCCACAATAGCTAAAACATGGAAAGAGCCTAAGTGTCCATCAACAGATGAATGGATCAAGAAGATGTGGTTTATCTATACCATGGAATACTACATGGCAATGAGAAACAATGAAATCTGGCCATGTGTAGCAACATGGATGGACCTTGAGGGTGTTATGCTGAGCGAAATAAGTCAGGCAGAGAAGGACAAATATCATATGTTTGCACGTATAGGAGGATTAGGAGGAACTTGACGGAGGAACAAGGGGGAGAAGAAGGGCGGAAATGGTGGGGGAAAGGGAGAGAGGCAAACCATGAGAGACTCTTGAATGCTGACAAAAACTGAGGACTGATGGATTTGGGGGGAGGGGGGATGGGCATGGAGGAGGGCACTTGTGGGGATGAGCACTGGGTGTTATGTGGAAACTAATTTGACAATAAACTATTTGTAAAAAAAATAAATAAATAAATAAAACAGGAAACACACACACACACACACACAAAATTCTTGAGTTCCAGAAGTATCATCTTTCGAAGGGAAGAGTGACTTTATGTTGTTTTTTGTCTTACTTACTTTGCAGCGTAGGGTATCTAGCAGGATGTCTGGTTCGTGCACTACGTGAAAAACAACCAGAGCTGCAGATAAGTGAACGAGATGTGCTCTGTGTTCAGATTGCTGGCCTTTGTCATGATCTCGGTATGCTGTACAAAGAACCAAAGTTGTTAATGTAAAACCATAACATGTTATCTCTTTTTGAAATTAAAAAAATCTAACTGATGGAAAGAAATATGAAACTTGTGTTTTAATTCTGCAGTTAACATTAATATAAATGTGCCATAGCTTCTTCCTAGGATGATTCATAAGCCCAAAGCTTTGCTATTCTTTTTTGTGGTCTTTAAATGTATTTCCTACATTAAACAATTTTGCTACAAGTTATATGAAAGGACTTTCTTTTTTTTTAAGATATTTAAATTTTTAATTAAAAAAAATTTTTAGAGATAGAGTGTGAGGGGTGGAGGGCAAGGGAGATGGAGAGAGACAGACAGAGAGACAGAGACAGAGACTGAGACAGAGAGAGAGAGAGAGAGAGAATATCCCTGTCAGGCTCCATGCTGTGGAGCCCAATGTGGAGCTTGATCCCACAACCCTGGGATCATGGCCTAAACCAAAATCAAGAGGAGGACACTCAAATGACTGAGCCACCCAGGTGCCCCAAAAGGACCTTTGAGAGTGAGACTTTTGACTACTGTATTTAGGATGATGTGAGTTTTATCGTTCTTTTATTCTTCTTGTTGCCATTTTCTTCCAGTTACTTTATCAAATCCATTCTTCTCATACCTATAATACATAATCTTCCCTAGCAGATTAACAACAGATTTAGAGAACTCCTTTTCTTCCCTGACCCATGTGAGGTCTTAGACCACTTAAATCCAAGTAGAGGCATATCATCCTTCGTTCACAAAGAAAGAGAAAAACAGGTGCCTGGCTGGCTCAGTTGGTTACACGTCCAACTCTTGATTTCGAGCACTGCATTAGTGAGCCTTTTTATATAGACTGTGACATGCAGAAAGGCCCAGGGCTGGTCCAGGTGGGGTCCCTCTTTAGCCAAGTAACTCACTTCAGAAATTCTAATAATTACAGAGTTGTGTGTCAACAAAGTTTCATATTATTAAATGAGTGGAATGTTAATATCACTTAGGAATAAGATAAACTAGTGATCTCCACTTTTGGTTGCCCACATCAGCAGCAAAAACCCAAGTGTATATATTTATTCTAAAACATACTTTGTACATTATAAAATTTACATGAAAATAGATGTTTTTAAAGGGATGAGAGTAGAAAAATAAAGTTTTATTATTTTCTTCCTCTACCCAGTGGATTATCTTAAAATATTATCTTAAAAGATTGAATAAATATTCAATCTGAAGATGCCAAAATTTTTCATTAATATTCCTTTTAGTTACACAAAACTGTCCTTTCATCAGATGTATGTAAGCTCTGATAGCTCAAAGACCCCTCCATGGGCAGCTCACTTTCCTGTATGTTTTTGTTTCTTGTTTTAGAAAATAGGAAAGAAGGATTTTTTGTTCCTTTTTGTAATGTACTTATAGATTATTAATTTCTGTTGATACTCAATTTAGGCTAAAAAGATTAAAAAATAGATTCACTTTTTACCAATTTACAAGCAATTGTCTTGTTCTAAGGCTGCTTTTGTTTTTTAAGGTCATGGGCCATTTTCTCATATGTTTGATGGAAGATTTATTCCACTTGCTCGCCCAGATGTGGAATGGACGGTATGTATTCATATATTCAATAGTCAATAAAGTGAAGACTATTTAAGCAACCATTGCTGTATTACAGTATATCTCCCCATTAGAGTTTTTAGGGTGCATTCGTATACAAATATATAATGTTTCATTTTATCTCACCGTAGTCTGTAAGGAAGGAATCATTATCTCCATTTTTATAAGTGTCAAGGAACTTGAAGCTCACTGGGGTGTATTGAACTGATACACAAAAAAAATCACCAAACTGTTAAATGGTAGAGCCAGCAGTAGAAAACCAGGCTTTCTAGCTTCTAATTTAATGCTTTTACTATTCTATCATATTACTGAAAAATAAAAGCTAACTCCATTTTGATCATGAAGTAACTGATACCAGCCAAGTTTCATTGGTTATATTAAATGAACCATTTTATAATTCGGGATTTGGAGGTGGCTGAGCCATATTTTTGGAATCAGGCTTTGGAAAGTGAAGTTAGGCTGGCTTCCACTTTTTACCACACTGTATTTCTGGAACCTAGAGTAAAAGTAAATATGTACTGAATCCTCCTTCCATGTCATCCTTTATTTCTTTCCTTCCTGCCTGCCTGCCTTCTTCCTTTCTTTTTCTTTCCCTTCCTTTCCTCCTGCCTTCCTCCCTCCTTACCTTCTTCCCTCCCTCCTCTCTTTCTCTTCCTTCCTATCTTCCTCCCTCTCTTCCTCCCTTTCTTTCTTTCTTCTCTCCCTCTCTCTCTCTCTTTCTTTCATTCTTTCTTTTTCTTTCTTTCATATATTTCTTAGAGTAATCTCTACACCTAACATGGGGCTCAAACTCATGGCCTTGAGATCAAGAGTCACATGCTTTCCCAAATGAGGCAGTCAGACATCCTTATTTTCTTTCTTTTTTTTTTTTTTTTTTGAAAGGAATAATTCAAGGGGCACCTGGATGGCTTAGTCGGTTAGGCACCTGACTCTTGATTTCAGCTCACAGCTTGTGAGTTCAAGCCCTGCATTGCACTCTCTGCGTCAGCATAGAGCCTGCTTCAGATCCTCTGTTCCCCCTATCTTTCCCTCCCCCACTAGCACTCCCTCTCTCAAAAATAAATAAATGTTAAATTTTTTTATAAAGGAATAATTCACATATAGTAAATTGTACCAATCTTAATTTTTTTATTTGTGTATTTATTTTAAGTAACCTCCACACCCAACATGGGTTATAAACTAACAACCTCGAGATCAAGAGTCATACACTCTGCTGACTGAGCCAGCCAGGCACCATCGTTCAGTGAATTTTGACAGATATATACATCTATGTAATAACTACCCAAGTCAGGACACAGAATGTCTTCATCTTCTTGGAAAACTCTCTTCTCAGTCAATGGCCACCTCTCCCTTGTCACCTTCTGATTTTTATAAACCTAGATTAGTTTTGCCTATTCTTAGATTTAATATAAGTAGAATCATATCATAGATACCCTTTAATATCTTGCTTTTATTCATACAACATAATGATTGTGAGATTCATTCATGTTGCATGAATCACCTGTTGATCCCTGTTTATTGCCGAGGTAGTAATCCATTGTGTGAATAAGCTGTGATTTGTTTGTCCTTTTTCCCTTTGATATGATTTGGGTTGTTTTCACTTTTTTGGCTATTACAAATAAAGTTGCTATACACATCACTGTATGTAATTTTTGTGGAAAATGCTTTCATTTCTCTTAGGTAAAATACCTAAGAGTAGAATTGCTAGATCATAAAGTAGGTGCATGTTTACTTTATAAGAAATTGCCAAGGACATCTGGGTGACTCAGTCAGTTGAGTGTTGGTGTCCAATTCTTGATTTAGGCTCAGGTCATGATCTCCCAGTTCGTGGGATAGAGCCCTGCATTGGGCTCTGTGCTGACAGCTTGGGATATTCTCTCTCCCACACTCTCTGCCCCTTCCCCCCTTATGCACATGCTTTCTCTTTCTCTCTCTCTCTCAAAATAAATAAATAAACTTTTTAAAAGGGGGGGACCACTCAAGCGCCCCCCTGTACTTTGTTATAGATTTATTTTCTTCTGTGAAATGTTCTTTCAACATTTAGCCCATTTAAAAAATGTTTTTGTTTGCCTTTTAATTGTTGATTTGATTAATTATATATATAACTATATAACAGTATCTGTAGTAACTATATATATAATGGTCAGACATATGTATTATGAATATTTTTTCTTCATTCTATTGCAAATTCATTCACTTAAGTAATCTCTACACCCAACATGGGGCTCAAACTCATGTCCTGAGATCAAGAGTCACATGGTCTTCCAACTGAGCATACCAGGCACCCCTCCAATTCATTTTTAAAAAAATTTTAATGTTTGTTTATTTTTGAGAGAGAGAGAGAGAGAGAGAGAATGAACATGAGTGGGGGAGGGTCAGAGAGAGGGAGACACAGACTGAAACAGGCTCCAGGCTCCAGGCTCCAAGCTGTCAGCACAGTGCTCCACGTGGGGCTCTAACTCACAAACTGTGAGATCATGACCTGAGCCAAAGTCAGATGCTTAACCAACCGAGCCACCCAGGCGCCCCTCCAATTCATTTTTTTTTAATGGTGCCTTTTGAGAAACAAATTTTAAATTTTAATGAAGCATTCTGGTTCTTCAACTAAGATGTACAGTTTCTCTATAGTTTTGCTTTCTTAGAGCCTCATACTTAAGGCCATAAAAGAACTGGAATATTGCTCAGTGCTCTTTTTCTTCCAAGTATTAACTTCCCTCTGACATCTGCCTACTTTGGTCACTTTCCAGTACTTTTAGGAAGTTGTCCAGACTCAATAGTTGTTTTCTCCTGCAAGGCTGATCTAAATAGGATCTACTCAGCCATCTTCACATCTTTTTATTTAAATATTTGACCTTCTGGGGCACCTGGCTGACTCGGTTGAGCATCCGACTCTTGATTTCAGCTCAGATCATGGTCCCAGGGTCATGGGATTCAGCCCCACATCAGGCTCCATAGTGAGCATGGAATCCTGCTTTAGGATTCCCTCTTTTCTCTCCCTCTGCCCCTCTCCCCTGCTCTCACACACCACTCTCTCTCTCTCTCTCAAATACTAAATAAATAAAATAAATAATAAATAAGTAAATAAATAAATATATTTTTTAAAATAATAAATATTTGGCCTTTCACATATCAGTCCTTAACTCATGTGGATTCATTTATATCCATAGTAGAAATCTAACGTATTTTTTAAAACATGGATAATTGTTTATTGAATAGTTCATTTCCATACTGATCTATAACAAACCCCAACATCTATTAACTTTCCATATATGATGAATCCTTCTGGATTCTCTTCTATTTCACACTTTAATTATTATTACTTTATAATATCTGTTCACACTTTTATGGAGTATCTTTGTCCCTTTCCTCTTCTATTATAAATTTTATAATCTTTTCCATAAAGGTCTTCTATATCTTTTGTTATATTTACTCCTAAGCTGCTTATAATTTTCATTGTTCTTGTCCATGCTATGTTTGTAGAACTTAAATTTTTCTGTATAAATACATTTTTGGGGGGTCCCTGGCTGGCTCAGTTTGTGGAGCGTGAGATTCTTCGTCTCTGGGTTGTAAGTTTGAGACCCATGTTGCGTGTGGAGATTACTTAAAAATAAAAATCTTTTAAAAAGTAAAATTTTTTCTGAACTATTTGAAACTGAGTTGTAGACATACACTTGTATTCCTAAATATTTCAGTGGGAATTTCCTAAAAACAAGAACATTCTCTTACATAACCTCAGTACAAATACCAAAATCAAGAAATTAATATTCATTCTGTACTATTATTTCATTTATAATTTCTTTCAAATTTCATCAATTGTCCATGCAGAAAAGGAGAAAGACAACTTTTTTTCTCCACGATCCATATATAAGTCATACTTAGTTGCTATTTCTCTTTAGTCTCCTTTGATCTGGAATAATTCTTCAGTCTTCATCTTTCATGATCTTGTTATTTTTTGAAGACTACAGGTGAGTTGTTTCTGATATGTCCCTCAGTTTGTCTGATTTTTGCAGTTTTGTTATACATAGTGTCAGACTATTTTTGGCAGAATGCCACATTATATCTTCTTTAGCATATCACATCAGAGGCACAAAAACTCTGTTTTTAACTTATTACTGGTGACATTAACTTTGATCACTTGATTAAGGCAATGTTTACCAAATTTCTTCACTATAAACTTAAACTGTTTTTTCCTTGTAATTAATATGTATCTTGATACACACCCATGTTGCCACACATGGCCAGATTTCATCCTTTCTTATTGCCATGTAGTAGTCCATTGTATAAATATACCACATCTTCTTGATCCAGTCATCAGTTTATGGACGCTTAGGCTCTTTCCATGCTTTGGCTGTTGTTGAAAGTGCTGCTATGAACATTGGGGTACATGTGCCCCTATGCAGCAGCACTCCTGTATCCCTNGAAAACCAAAACGGAAAGCATCACCATCTTGATACACTTTTTAAAAAATAGTTACAGGACCATTCAGGTTTTTGTTTTCATATTGAGTCAGTTTTTGGTAAGACCTGTAATGTTGTCAGTATCTTCAGGGGATCATTTGATGTTTATAATTATGAATGAGTGAGCAGAGACAGACAGATGACTAAAAAGGGGCCAATTTGAGATTCCCCCCTAGATCTTGACTTCAGAACTCTAAAGCACTTTTGTTCTTAACTGGCAAGTTTGCAGTTACTCCTTTTCACCACCAGATGGAAGTGCTAACAGAATTTGTAACTTCAAACGTTCTAAGCCTGATGAAACAATAGAACTGAATTTTATAGTGATACTCATTAAAGCAGGATCCCATCTGTATGACTGGGTAATATTCTTCTGTACTGTACTATACAATATTTCTGTATAGCAAATGATTATATCTCATTAAATATATTTATGAGGTAATGATGAACATGATATGTAAAAACTTTGTTTATAGACAAATTTAACAGGTTTTTATAAATATCTGTAAAATGGCAGTTGGGAACTAGATAATTAAAATGCAATGGAACCTTATCTCTGAATTACCTGGAATCAAGAATAATTTGGATTATCTGGGGTCCCAAATGGACTAGAGTCTATAACAGACCATATTGTGTTGACTTTTCCTAGCATGAACAGGGCTCAGTGGAGATGTTTGAGCACCTAGTTAATTCTAATGGAATCAAAGCTGTCATGGAACATTACGGTCTCATCCCTGAAGAAGATATTTCCTTTATCAAGGAACAAATTACAGGACCACTTGAATCACCAATCAAAGATTCTTTGGTAAGTTTGTGTACAACTTAATTTGAATTGACTATGTTTTCCATCTAGTCTTTCTAGTTTCCTTCAGAGTTGATTTATTTATTTTTTAATCCTTCAAAGCTATTTGAAGAGACATATTTGGCTATTTAGGGGCAATAAAAGATAAAATACATTATATATTTCTACTGATTAATGCAAAAAAAAAACCCCCGTTATCTATGTTTTTCATCTCTTGACTGAGTTCTTTAGAAGTTACCCCCCCAAATTAAAATATATACGTAAATGTTTTTTGATGAATATATTTTGATGAATATATATTTAGTATTCTATATAGAAGCCTGAAGTAACCTTATTTGAAAAATGTAAAAGGTATGTTCTGTTTCTCCATTAAAATTAACATGTTCAGGGCATCTGGCTGGCTCAGTTGGTAGACTACACGAGTGTTGATCTCGGGATTGTGAGTTCAAACTCCACATTGGGTGCAGAGATTACTTAAAAATAAAGTATTTTTTAATTTAATTTAATTTTAAAAATCTTAATGATTATTTATTTTTGAGAGAGAGAGAGAAGGATAGAGGGTCCAAATGGGATGGGCAGAGAGAGAGGGAGACACAGAATCTGAAGCAGGCTCCAGGCTCTGAGCTGTCAGCACAGAGCCCAACACAGGGCTTAGACTCATGAATCACAAGAGCATGACTTGAGCCAAAGTCGATGCTTAACTGACTGAGCCACTCAGGGGCCCCAGGTCTTAAATTTTAAAGAAACCTTTAAACCAAGAAAAAAAGAGAGTTTGCTCATTATGGGAAGTGTAATAACAGAGTTAGGATTCTTTCAATGGCATAAGGCTTGGTATTAACAGGATATCACATACCTTAGCATTTTTTCTTCCTTTTTCTACTAGTTTAGGAATTAGGTGGAAGAAGGAAAAAGTAGAACTTTCTAACTTACCTCACATTCCCAGTCAAGTGTCTATATAATTTTTATTTTATTTTAATTTAAAATTTTTTTATGTTTATTTCTGAGAGAGAGAGTGTGTGAGCCAGGAGGAGCAGAAGGAGAGGGAGACACAGAATCCAAACCAGGCTCCAGGCTCTGAGCTGTCAGCACAGAGCCCGATGCAGGGCTTGAACTCATGAACTGTGAGATCATGACCTGAGCCAAAGTTGGACACTCAACTGACTGAGCTACCCAGGGCCCCCTCTGTTTATAGTGTTTAGATTAACACAGTTGCTTTGCTTGTAAATAGATTTCGTCCATATCGTAAAACTTTTGGTGAGTTGTCTTCTCTTCCAGTGGCCATACAAAGGGCGTCCTAAGGAGAAAAGCTTCCTTTATGAGATCGTGGCCAATAAAAGAAATGGCATTGATGTGGACAAATGGGATTATTTTGCCAGGTTTGCACTGAACACTTGAGAAAAATTGGTTAAAATCCTCATATCCTTTAAATATATATAAACTTTATTTAAATAAATGAATAAAATAAAAAATAAAATTACTGTATACATTTAGTGTTAATATTTAAGGTACAGTTTTCTTGTTGAAAAATTTCATCTCTCTGCTTTGGAATCTTTCTAGGGACTGCCATCATCTTGGAATCCAAAATAACTTTGATTACCAGCGCTTTATTAAATTTGCCCGTGTTTGTGAAGTAGATAATAGGAAGCGTATTTGTACTAGAGATAAGGTAAGTTAGGTCACAGGAACAACAAAGAAGGTGTAGTTCATAGTTTGAAGTCAAGAAGTAATCATTCAATAATTTGGAAAAATCAGAACTTGGTAAATTGTCAATCTCTTTATGCTTAGCAGTTCTAAGTATCTTAAAGTTCTTTTCACTTCTACTGCTTTGTTAAATAATAACAAAATTACAACAGACATTTATTAAGTAATGTGCTAGGCACTGCTTTTAAGTGCTTTAGGTGAATTAACTCAGCCCTCACAGCCCTATGAAGTAGATACTATTATTGTCCCACATAACAGGTAAGCAAATTGAAGCAGGGAAGACCTATAATTAATAAATGGCAGAACGGAAGTTTCAGCCTAGAAAGTTTGAGTCAAGTCTCATCTTTAACCACAGTTGGTGATATATGTTAGCGTTTCCTAATAGGTAAAATACTAAATCATTAGCTCTCTGCTAGATTAGAGTCATGTAACTAAAGACTAGTATGGTATTGTACTATATAAAGTCTTTCTTTTGAGAATAAACAATATAAGAAGAATAATGCCTAATCTTCTAGACTTGTTGAGAAGATCAAAAAATGCATTGAAAATGCCTAAAACAGAACCTGCCACAGACTTAAAACAATAGATTTTGGTTTACTAAAAAGAAAAGTTGCAAACTACCTTGTAGTTTTTTAATGGGCTCAAGGATTTTAATGAGGTGGTCCTTGTGCATGGTCTTGTCCATCTTCACCATCCCTTTTCCTTGTCCTATGGACTTACCTATTAACAAGGGAAACAGAACCTGAGCCTACATTAATATCTATTTCATGTTTTCCTGCAGGAGGTTGGGAATCTGTATGACATGTTCCACACCCGCACCTCTTTGCACCGCAGAGCTTATCAACACAAAGTTGGCAACATCATTGATACAATGTAAGAAATTCTACTGCTGTATCCGTATAAAATTTCTTAATGAAGCTTTGCTAAAGGATCCATCTTGGGTCAAGTTGAGATTTCTAGATGAATTCAAGTGAATTTTAAGTGAACAAATCTAAAATGGTTCCCTTAAACACAACAGAAACTAGCAAAAAGTTAGAACTTAATTGGAGGAAGAGGTGGAGAATGGGTAAAGGGGATAGATGAAGAATGGAAGACTTGGCTTCAGCAGGCCATGAAGAGGCGATGTTGGCATGCCTTAGACCTCGCCTCAGGTCATTGCTTATGTGCCAGATACAGGTCATCAAGGTGAGAGATAGGACGTGAATAATTGACATTCTGAAGTTAATGACAAGTTAATTTCAAGTATAAAGACTAACGTCTGTCCTTACCCTGTCAATTATTTGTCAAAAATAGTAGCAAATGCTAAAACTAATAGGAATGTCACCTCTTCTCCCTGGCCCAGTGAGAACCATAGCAAAAAAGTTCAGAAGTAGAGTGTAATTAATTCCACGTCTCTAAAATAGTTTTAAATTGACATGAGCAGACTAGTTAGAACACATTCATCTATTTGTATGGTTGTTACTTTGATAAGTTTTTACTTGTTTTTAATTCAGCTAGGTTCAGAGCCTCGTACTGGTCTTCCTAACTTGATTAGATGAAAATTACTTAATTTCTGCATCTGTAAAATTAAGGCTGATTACATCTATCTTGTTGGAAAGATTAAATAAGTAAGATAATGTATCTAAAGCCCTACCGTAATGGTGGATCACAATAAACATGGTAGCACACAAATCACCATGCGCTTATTTATGTATTTATGTATGATTAAAACATAGTTGTCTTTTTTCTGTTTTGTAAAAAACATTTGTCTTTAGAACATCATGTCTCAGGGTTTTACTTCTCTAAAGTAGAAAGTTTTCCTTAGCTTTAAGGATGGCATTAAGCAAATATTCAAATTTTCTCATAAGCATAAATTTTTATGAAATGATATTTAGGATTACAGATGCCTTCCTGAAAGCAGATCCCTACATAGAGATTATAGGTGCTGAAGGGAAAAAGTATCACATTTCCACAGCGATTGACGACATGGAAGCCTTCACTAAGCTAACAGGTAAGAGCTAGCCAGTAACATAGGAGAGCCATCTCAGATAAAGTGTGAGCTGTGCCTGGATTGCAGATGGGTTATTTTCCAAACATACCAATATATTTAGCTTCCCTAGTGATTATATACTTTTGGATTTGAGTTTTATCTCTGCTTTGTACTAACTATATAGCTTGATAAAATCATTTAACCTCTCTGAACCTTAGTTTCCTCATCTATAAAATGGGACTGTTGACACCCAGCATATAGTTTTGTTATAGTATTTAAATGAGGCATAACACCTGGTATATAGTACATGGCCCTTAAGTACCAGTATTTATTGTTATTTAACTTAAAATACAGCTGGACTAATACCAGACTAAAAACCTGACTTGCCCTTTTAATGTTATTTTTGTTATAAAACACAGAATAGCAAGAGCATTTTGCCACATTTCAGCACAAACACAACCTGCAGCTTAGGGTGAGAAGGGAGAGGTGAAGGTGTTGCAGTTGGTTCTTTAATGTGGGAAAGTGCTGTCTGAGCAACAAAGCTCAGTAAAGCAAAAGTAGACCACAGAAGTTGGAGTTCTTCGTTGCAGATCATGAAACTGATTCTGTTTAAAAGGAAAGTTAGAAAGCAGTCACATAGCTCGTAGAGAATCAGTGGAAAGGCTGAAGATTTTTTAAATGAGCAAAAACAGCAGAAGCTGAGTGGGCTGAGGCTAAGATCACTTTGCTCACAAAGTGAGCTAAGATCACTTTGCTCACAAAGTGAGCTAAGATCACTTTGCTCACAAAGTGAGCTAAGATCACTTTGCTCACAAAGTGAGCTAAGATCACTTTGCTCACAAAGTGAGCTAAGATCACTTTGCTCACAAAGTGAGCTAAGATCACTTTGCTCACAAAGTGAGCTAAGATCACTTTGCTCACAAAGTGAGCTAAGATCACTTTGCTCACAAAGTGAGCTAAGATCACTTTGCNAAGATTTTTTAAATGAGCAAAAACAGCAGAAGCTGAGTGGGCTGAGGCTAAGATCACTTTGCTCACAAAGTGAGCTAAGATCACTTTGCTCACAAAGTGAGCTAAGATCACTTTGCAGGAGCTTCCTGTGTGTGGTATGACTGGTGTCCCATCCCTGCTAGGTCCTGTCCACAGCACACTGCCAGAATGAGACTCACACCAGTGCCTCTCAGGCGGCCTTTGAGGAACCAATATTCTCCATGTTCAACAACTCACAGATCGATATTTCTGTAAAACAATAAAAATGAATTACAAGGAAAATGAAACGAGATTGGGAAGGACATACATAAGCCCAAATATTTCATGCTGAGTTTAGCAGACTTAACATCCATTTCAATAAATATAACCAAAAGAAACAAAAATTTAAATAACAAAAACCGTATATATTATTCTTTAAAAATATGCATGTAGGTAATAGAGTCCCTATTAGACTTACAACTTTTTAGTCATTTTTCAATCAGAAGTAAACCAAAACTTAGAAGTGAAATAGTGATTCCTCATATTAAATATCTTTGTGTACACTCAGAACATTGTGTACAACGATATTTAAGGTTTATAATGTAACAAGTGATTTTCCTACTTGTTAATTAATCTAGATTGGATTGATGACACATTCACTCACAAGAGATATATATGTAAATTGTTTCTGTGTTTTGTTTTGAAAACATCATAGTAGATACTTGTCTACCATTGTTGTGTTGATAGGAATGGAAGAAGAGGTTATATAAGTTTGAGCAAGCTGGGGATACTTTAACTTTTGTTCACAACGAAGCAGATGATGCTGTATTTAAAAAGTCATCTTCAGGGCGCCTGGGTGGCTCAGTCAGTTGAGCATCCAACATTGGCTCAGGTCACGATCTCATGGCTCGTAGGTTCATCAGGCCCTGAGCCTGCTTTGGATTCTGTCTCCCTCTCTCTCTCTCTCTCTCTCTCTCTCTCTGCCCCTCCCCACTCGCACTCTGTCTCTCTCACTCTCAAAAATAAACCTTAAAAAAAAAATTTTTTTTTTTAAAGTCGTCTTAAATTGGGTGCCTGGATGGCTCAGGTGGTTAAGCTTCCAACTTTGGCTCAGGTCATGATCTCACAGTTTGTGAGTTTGAGCCCCACATGGGGCTCTGTGCTGACGACTCAGAGCCTGGAGCCTGCTTCACATTCTGCGTCACTCTTTCTCTCTGTCCCTCTCCTGCTCACGTTCTGTCTCTTTCTTTCAAAAATAAACATTTAAAAAAGTCATCTTCAAAAAAAAAAAAAACTTCAGTCTTCATCATCAGAAGCCAGTACTAACAAGTTATCCTGTAACATTATATACATTTCAACTTTCTTTTGGTGAAAAGAAATGAATTCAGGATTTTATGCATTTTTTGGTTAACTGACAAACTCTAAAGTATACAATTTAATGTGATCTTTTTTTAAAATATTTATTTATTTTTGAGAGAGAGAGACAGAGTACAAGCAGAAAAGAGGCAAATAAAGAGGGAGACAGAATCCAAAGCAGCAGGCTCTGAGCTGTCAGCACAGAGCCTGCTGCAGAGCATGAACCCATTAACTGCAATATCATGACCTGAGCTGAAGCCAGGTACTCAACTGACTGAGCCTCCTAGCCACTCCTAGTCTTTTTTTTTTTTTAAGATTTATTTATTTTTGAGGGGTGGGGGGAAGACAGAGGATCCAAAGTGGGCTCCAGGCTGACAGCAGCGAGCCTGATGTGGAGCTTGAACTCACGAACTGTGAGATCATGACCTGAGCCAAAGCTGGACACTTAATCAACTGAGCCACCCAGGCACCCCCTAATGTGGTGTTACCACATGACTATACGTAGCTCTCGCTCACCATGAAGATTTTATAATACCCAGACTAGCTTTTACCTGGTTCAGTGAGATGAGTCCACTGATTACACCCTTGGGTATTATATTAATGTCAAAATTCCTAGGCAAAATATTAGTTCACATTTTGATGCTTTATCTGCCAGAGTATGGTAGAACAAGCCTATGGACTTTCCAGCTTTCATCATTTGAGACAGATAATCTTTTTTTTTTTTTTAATGCTTTATTTATTTCTGAGAGAGAGAGCGAGAGAGCAGGGGAGGGCCAGAGAGAGAGGGAGACACAGAATCCAAAGCAGCCTCCAGGCTCTGAGCTAGCTGTCAGCACAGAGTCCAACACGGGGCTCGAACCCATGAACCATGAGATCATGACCTGAGATGAAGTCAGACACTTAACTGACTGAGCCACCCAGGTGCCCCAAGACAGATAATTTTATCTTTCTTGCAAACTATTCTGAGCAGTCGTATAATCCTTATTGGCCTTAACTACACAACCTGGAAGGAATAGGACCATGTGAGCCTTCCTTACCTTTTTGCTGCTTTTCCAAAAGTCAACTCACTTTATCTAAAAGTCTCCATTTCTTGTTTTTTAATTTTTTCAGTTTTTTTTTATTTTTTTATTTTTATTTTTTTATTATTTTTGAGAAAGAGAGAGATAGAGCGCAATTAGGGGAGGGGCAAAGAGAAAGAGGGACATACAGAATCTGAAGCAGGCTGAGCTGTCAGCACCGAGCCTGACTCAGGGCTTGAATCCATGAATCATGAGATCATGATCTGAGCCAAAGTCATACACTTAAACTGACTGAGTCACCCAGGCACCCCTAGAATGATAAATTTTTTTTTAATGTTTTATTTAATTCTGAGAGAGAGAGAGAGACAGCATGAGCAGGGGAGGGTCAGAAAGAGAGGGAGATACAGAATCTGAAACAGGCTCCAGGCTCTGAGCTAGCTGTCAGCACAGAGTCCCACGTGGGCTCAAACCCACGAACCATGAGATCATGACCTGAGCTGAAGCTGGATGCTTAACCGACTGAGCCACCCAGGCGCCCCTTGAATGTTAAATTTAAAAGGACCTTAGAGATCATATACTTAAATTCTTCAAATGAGGAAACAGAGGCCAAGTGAGGGAATGCAACTTATCCTAATAAATGACAAAGCTAAAACTCAAATAAAGACTTATTACTCCCAAGTTGAATGTTGTTTACACTATTTTAGAGTAATATATAGCTATTCAATTTAACATACAAGCAGCGTTCTTTACTTTTGTACATAACTCTTTTCTTAATACAAATATGTGGAACAAACAGCTGTCACACATGGCTGGTGGGAATGCAAATGGTACAGCCATTTTGAAAAAGTTTAGCATTTTCATATAAATATATATTTATCCTATATGATCCAGTAATTCTTCTGCCTGCTTACCCAACAGAAATGAAAATGTAAGTCCACCTCAAAGCCTGTACCTTATAGAGTAAGATAATAGGCACAAGAACAATATCAGTAAAATTCTGTAGAGTTCAAAGGAAGGAGGAATTACCTAGTTTGGATGAACTGAGGAAAGTTTCACAGTGAGGTGCCTTTTGAGATGAATCTCAGGGATTAGGGAGGCTTTCAAGAAGTGAGATTCTGTTGGGGGTGGGGGGTGCCTGGGTGGCTCAGTCAGTTGAGCATGTGAATCTTGATTTCAGCTAGGTCACGATCTCATGGTTTGTGGGTTTGCGCCCTACGTCGGGCTCCACACGACGTCAGCACAAAGCCTGCTTGGAATTCTCTGTCTCCCTTTCTCTGCACTTCCCCATCTTGTGCTTGCACTCTCTCTCTCAAAAATAAATGAATAAACATTAAAAGAAAAGAAGAAGAAGTGAGATTTTGGGGCACCTGGCTGGCTCAGTCAGTCGAGTAACCAACTCTTGATCTTGGTGTCATGAGTACAAGCCCCATGTTGGGCATAGAGATTACTTTTAGAAGTAAAATAAAAGTGAGGGATGCTTGGCTGGCTCAGTTGTTAGAGCATGTGACTCTTTTTTTTTTTTTAATGTTTATATATTTTGAGACAGAGACAGAGCATGAGCAGGGGAAGAGCAGAGAGAGAGGAAGACAAAGGATCTGCAGCAGGCTTCAGGCTCTGAACCATTAGCACAGAGCCCAACGTGGGGCTTAAACTCATGGACCGTGATACCATGACCTGAGCCAAAGTCAGGTCTTTAACCAAACGAGCCACCTAGGTGCTCCTAGAGCATGCAACTCTTGATCTTAGGATTGTGAGCTTGAGCCCCATGTTGAGTGTAGCTTACTTAAATAAAATCTTAAATAATAAAAATAAAAAGAAGTGAGATTCTGTTATGGAGGAAGCATTCCATTAATTCACCTAGGAATAAGGTCGATAAAGGCATGGATTAGAAAAGTGTGATCTTATTATGTTAAAGTGCTATTTTTTCAAACTGTGGGTATAATAATATGTAAAGAAATCATGGAAACTGTAGATGGAAAGATGACCTGTAAAAAGCATCACTGAGAGGATTCAGAATGTGTTAATCATAGATTGATTAGGGAGGAATGTGGACACGTAAGTGAGGTGAATGACATAAGGCTGCTAATATTTTATTTTGCCAAGGAAAGCCATTTTTAATAAAATTCATCTTGCAAAATACAGTAATTGATTCAGTTAAGGATTACCAATGAATGTTAAACCATTGGTTGAAAACTTATTGGGATAATCACACAGTCTCAAAATGTTACCTTGTAGATTATTTGTTACTTACAAAAGGAAAGATACATTTATAATAGAGAAAGCTGGGATTATTGCTTTAATCAAATAATGGAATTTAACATAACCAATAATAGTAACTTCTCATTGTATTGCTCCTAATGCATTGAACCAGGCATATCCATTATATAGTGTTCTTGACAACGACCTTTAACTTGAATCTAATGGTGAAGAAACAGATGAGTTCAAAATGAGGGACATTGTCCAAAATGAGTGCCTGAACTTTCTAAAATGTCAGCATCATGAAATAAATCAGGGGATTATTCTAGTTCTGGATTAAAGGAGACTAAAGAATGTGACAACTAATGTCAGATATAATGCTTGGTTTCTCTAGCAACAAAAATCCACAAATTGCATTATTTTAACAATTAAGCAAATTCAAATATAAGCTGTTGTTTTAGATATTTTTATATCTGTGTTTAATTTTTTGGCCCCATAGTGGTTATGTAGGAGAATGTTCTTGTTCGTAGAAGATACATGAAGAAGTACTTAGGAGTGAAGCGTCTTGATGTCTGTAATTTTCAAATATTTCATCAAAAATTTGTGTGTGCACACACCAGTCAGAGGGGCTAAAATGAACAAATCAGGAGACTACAGATGCTGGCGAGGTTGTGGAGAAATGGGTACCCTCCTACACTGTTGGTGAGGATGTAAACTGATACAGCTGCTTTCGATAACAGTGTGGAGGTTCCTCAAAAAATTAAAAATAGAACTCCCCTATGACCCAGCAGTAGCACTGCTAGGAATTTACCCAAGGGATACAGGAGTGCTGATGCATAGGGGCACATGTACCCCAATGTTCATCACAGCACTTTCAACAATAAGCCAAATCAGGGAAAGAGCCTAAGTGTCCATCAACTGACAAATGGATCAAGAAGATGTGGTTTATCTATACAATGCAATACTACATGGCAATGAGAAAGAATGAAATCTGGCCATTTGTAGCAATGTGGATGGAACTCAAAGGTGTTCTGCTAAGTGAAATAAGTCAGGCAGAGAAGGACAGATACCATATGCTTTCACTCATACGTGGAACAGGAGAAACTTAACAGAGGACCATGGGGGAGGGGGAGGGGAAAAAATAGTTAAGGAGAGGGAGGAAGGCAAACCAAAAGAGACTCTTAAATACTGAGAACAAACTGAGGGTTGATGGGGGTGGGAGGAGAAGGGAAAATGGTGATGAGCATGGAGAAGGGCACTTTTTGGGATGAGCACTGGGTGTCATATGAAAACCAAACTGACAATGAACTATGAAAAAAATTTGTGCATATATACAAAGTATGCGTATGTGGGAAAATGTTAACAGTTGATGGATTTAGGTGAAGGGTATTTTATTTTGAAAATTTTCAAAATAAAAAGCTGGAGGAAAAGGAAAAAAGAATTGCCTTCTAGGGCGCTTGACCATCTCGGTTAGTAGAGCATCTAACTCTTCATCTCACAGTCTAAGTTCAAGCCCCGTGTTAGGTGTAGAGATTACTTAAAAATAAAATCTTAGGGTCGCCTGGGTGGCTCAGTCAGCTGAGTGTCTGACTTTTGATTTTGGCTCAGGTCATGATCTCACAGTTCATGGGTTCAAGCCCCAAGTTGGGCTCTGCACTGACAGTGTGGAGCCTGCTTGGGATTCTCGCTCTCTGCCCCTCCCCCGCTCATGGGCTCTCTTGCTTTCTCTCTCAAAATAAACTTGAATGTTTATTTTTGAGAGAGAGAGAGACAGAATGTGAGTGGGGGAGGGACAGAGAAAGAGGGAGACACAGAATCTGAAGTAGCTCTAGGCTCTGAGCTGTCAGCACAGGGTCTGACAAGAGGCTTGGACTCATGAGCTGTGAGATCATGACCTGAGCCAAAGTTGAAGGCTTGATTGACTGAGCCACCCAGGCACCCCTCAAAATAAACAAACTTTTTTTTAAATCTTAAAAAATAAAATCTTTAAAAAAAAAAAAGAACTATTTTCATCATGGAATGGAACTTTTTAAAAAAATGTTTAATTTATTTTTGACATAGAGATAGAGACAGTGTGAGCAGGGGAGGGTCAGAGAGAGAGGGAGACACAGAATCTGAAACAGGCTCCATGCTCCGAGCTATTCCTCAGCACAGAGCCCGATGCAGGGTTTGAACCCATGAACCATGAGATCATGACCTGAGCCAAAGTCGGACGCTTAACCGACTGAGCCACCCAGGTGCCCCTGGAACTTTAAAAAACTTTTTATTATGAAGTTTACAAAATTCCATGTACTCAGCACTTGTCTGCAACAATTATCAACACAGCAATTTTGCTTCATCTACTCCATCCACCCACTCCTGTAAAATACTAATCTGTTTTGAAGTAGATTTCAGACATAATTGTATAATTACTTAAGTATCATTCTCTTTAAGAAAACAAAGCATGACAACAAATTAATACACCCCTATTTACTCATCATCCAGCCTTAAGCCATCTCTATCTACCCTCTCCCATTCACTAGATTATCTTGAAGCAAATCTAAGACATTGAATGTTATACTGTGCTTACATTTGTAAGTGTCCACTTGAAATTGTTTCAGAAGTACAGCAGTATATGAGTCTTTAAATCTTTTTTTCATCTTAATATAACTGAAATGTTATCAAATTGGCAGATAACATTTTCCTGGAGATTTTGTATTCTTCTGATCCCAAACTGGAGGCAGCACGAGAGATTTTAAAAAAAATTGAATACCGTAATCTGTACAAGTTTGTGGGTGAGACTAAACCAAAGGGAACAACAAAGATCAAAAAGGTGAGTTATCAATAGTGAAAGGTCTCTCTCTTCCAAGAGGGAACGCTCCAAGAGGAAGCCATTAACCTATCATGATATCACGACTCTATTCTAAGCCCTCTACGTTCATTTTTACTTAATCTTCTCATCAGTAACGTGTTCTTTGGTCTGTAGATGAAGGAACTGAGGCTTGGGAGAGATTAAACAACTTGCCTACATAAGCAGTTAGTGAGCCAGGATTTGAACCGAAGTCTGACTTAGCCTAAACCTTTACTCTCTCGTCCCAGAAATGAGAGAGGGAGCCCCAAATTTTGGCTAGATCTAAAGGCAGGAAAATGAACGAGGCCTCAAAATAAGGTATCTGCATGAGCTTCACTGAGACGCTAAGGACCTGCTATTTACTAATTTCTTCTTTCACATTATATCAGCTTCTCCCAGATGGTGCATGCCAGATAACTGTATCTCTTTTCATCCCCTGCTCATGGAAGTTTTCTCTGTTTGCCAGAAAGCCAGTAACATGAGCCACACTGATTACCACACCCTGCCTCATGACACTTTTCTCTTATTTTACTAATAAGTCAATGCCACATTTTTTAAATGTGAAAATATTGTCATGAGACTCACTCTATTGTGATGTGTTTGAAGGATGGCATAAGCCAGACGCTCTGTGTTTGTTGGGAGTATCTCTACCCACTCTTCCTAGTAAAGTGCCATTTTTAGAGAGGGAACCTTTTGTGGCACAAACACTAATGATGAAAACCTGGGGTTCTAATGTGAAGAGTCTTGTCTATTCTAGGAAAACTATAAAAACCTTTCAAAAGCTCTTGCCGATGCTAAACCTGAGGACATCTTTATAGAAACTGAACTGAAGGCTGAAGATTTCATAGTGGATGTAAGTAGTTAGCCCAGTAATGTACTAAGTAAAGACTTTTTTTTTTTTTTAGTAAAGCTTCCCTATGTCCATTATAAAAGCAGCACATGTTCATTAAAGAAAGTTTGGAAAGGAGCGCTTGGATGGCTCAGTTGGTTAAGCATCCCGACTTTGTCTCAGGTCATGATCTTGCAGGTCATGGGTTCGAGCCCTAAGTCAGACTCTGTGCTGACAGCTTGGAGCTTGGAGCCTGCTTTGAATTCTGTGTCGCCCTCTCTCTCTGCCACTCCCCTGCTCACGCTCTTGTCTCTGTTTTTAAATAAACATTAAAAAATTTTTTAAAAAATGGGAACTCCAACTATTATAGTATTGCTCTTCTGGAAGAATATCTGTTTTGTCAGTCTGCTTTAAGGTGGAATTTCTAGTGGTACATTTTGGAGAAAATAGGGATTGCCTTTTATTCCTTTATTCCTTTTTAGTCTAAAGCCAGGGAAAAAATATCAAAGAGCTAGTGGCATTTCTGACAGTTGCTGAAAATTTGATTAGTATTTATGCCTTACCATGATGTAAAAATGTCAAGGCTACATTGAATCCCTTCCCAAATGAAACAACACCCAGAAGAGAAGCCTACGATAGCACCAGCCTTGGGACCGTCGGGAGAGCTGAGCAACTGCTCCCTCCCAGGTGAAGGGAGGCAGAACACTGCAGCTCTCAAAGCAG
>NW_027532409.1:5679054-5705276 GCF_008692635.1 Crocuta crocuta
CCCCCCAAGGGGGGGGGGGGGGGGCGCGAGGGGCACAGCCACTACTGCAGACCCCTGGTCTCATGTCTGGACCATAGCTGAATCTCAGATGTCTACCTTTCTCTCCCAGGGTACTGGCAGTATAGCTATCCAACTTCATGTACCGTTTTTTTTATTTGTTTGTTTGTTTGTTTTCTTTGGTAACCACTCACAGGATAGGCTCCTCTGTATAATCATCATCATCACATTACTCTATATTTTCCCTCTTATTTCCAGACCCTCCTCTTCTCCCAGTCCTGACCACGGAGCCCTTCCACTCCATAATTAACAAACTTCCCTGTATCCTCAGCCTCTTTGTTGGCTCTCCTTGGCCGTGTTGCATCCTGGCTGTTCCCTGAGACCCTGATGCCCCTGCAGCCCTTTCAGGAAAAGTGCATTCCTCAGGGTCAGGAGACCTTCCCATTCATCAGTCCTGTTGTTCTCTAGAACCACTTCACAACCCTGTGCAAGATCCCTGTTCCTCTGAGACTGGCAGCTCTCAACCTGCTGTCTTCTCAGTTGAAGATATTGGCATAGTTTAAAGCCTTTCTTCCTAGTGATCCGTGGAGACTTCACAGTCCCCATGGGCAGCCGATTCCGATTAATCTCTTCATCCTTATCCTCAGTGACCTTATCCACTCCATCTCGGCCAGCACTCAGCAGACTACACTCTGAACCTCACCTCTAAAAATTGCTAATGGAAGCATCCTGTCTCCATCCTCAACCCCCCTTCTTCCTTATCTGTTTGTTCCTTGCTCATCAAGACTTCCAATTCCTTGTCTCCTTGCTTTCTTCTAGTTTGTCAATGACCTGCTATCTTACTTCTCTCCCAATCTTAGATTCTGTGATGGATTCAGCTATTTTCTGTAGTTACCCTCAACTTCCTTGACTTTCTTTTCATCTACCCAGCAAAACGCTGAATGGCAATTCATAGTCACCAACCTTGTCTGGGCCTTCTGGACTGTCTGGCACAGTGAGTGCAATCCTCCCTGTCTTCATAATGACTATTTCAAACCATCTCCACTCCAGACCTCCAGCCCTGTTTTCTGCCCACAACTGTATTCAGTTTCTGTGACTACTCTCACTTTGGCCCTTATTTCAGAGATAAAATACAGGCCATTAGACAGGAACTCTCTCAACCTACACCACCAAATAAGCCTCTGCAGCAGTGTTCGGCCTTCCCTCTGGTACAGTGGGGCAATGTCTCTCATCTTATCAAAAGCTAAGGGGAAGCTTTCTACTTGTGTTCCAGACAGGGCTGTCTGATGGAACTTTCTGTCGCTGGAAATGTTCTATAACCATGCTGTCCATTTTGGCAGCCACCAGCCACAGGTTCAGCACTTAAAACATGGCTGCCTCAACTAAGTAACTACATTTTTTATTATATTTAATGTTGATGACTTTAAAATTAAAAAGCCACCTATGACTAGTGACTACCATATTGGGCAATACAGCCATAGAGCCATTCGTCTTAGCACTTCTGTGGAGCCTTATTATATCCATTCTGTCCTCTCTCTGACTTTCCCATCAGCAGTTAAACAGACTTTTATCTCAAGAAGACAACAAACAGGGGTGCCTCAGTCAGTTGAGCATCCAATTCTTGATTTTAGCCCAGGTCATGATCTTGTGGTTTGTGGGATCAAGCCTCACACTGGGCTCTGCACTGAGCCTGCTTGGGATTCTCTGTCTCTCTGTCTCTGTCTCTCTCTCTCTCTCTCTCTGTGCCCCTCCTCCACTTGTATGCACCTACATGCTCTCTCAAATAATAAATAAACTTAAAAAAAAGAAAGAAAACAAACATCATACCTTCACCCCTCTCCTTTAGGGTCAAACTCATTGAAAAGTACCCCCCTTTTATCTTTACTGGGTACCATATTCTTCTCTCTTGCATCTTTTTAACAGTCAAGCTTCTAAGAGTTGTCTTCTCTCTTTTTTTTTTTTAACTTTTTAACATTTATTTATTATTTTTGAAAGAGAAAGAGAGGAGTGGGGGAGGGGCAGGAAGGGAGAGGGGAGACAGAATCTGAAGCAGGCTTCAGGCTCCGAGCTGTCAGGACAGAGCCTGACTCGGGGCTCAAACTCATGAACCGTGAGGTCATGACCTGAGCCGAAGTCACCCGTTTAACCTACTGAGCCACCCAGGTGCCTGCCCTGTCTTCTCTTTTTTACTTCTCATTTACTCCTAAACAGTTTGTGTCACCATCGCCACACTAGAACTACTCTTCCAGGATCACCAGTGACTTCAGTGCTACTTGACCCAGTTGGCCATTTCAGTCCTGTCTGCCTCAGAGCTTTTTCTTCTGCCTGAAATTCTGTTTTTGTTTTTGTTTTCCTACCTAGACCTGGTCCATTCCTGCTAACTTTCCCAGGAACCACTCCTAGTCATTCCCCCAGAGCCCCAGACTACAAGGCTCTCTTGTTACAAAGTTTCACAGCACCCTTTGCTTTTCCTTGGTAGCTCTTGTAGCAAATATAGTTTGATAATTACTTTAAAAAATTTTTTTAATGTTTATTTATTTTTGAGAGAGAGAGACACAGAGCTGGAGAGGCTGAGGGGAAGAAAGAGGGGGAGACAGAATCTGAAGCAGGCTTCAGGCTCTCAGCTGTCAGCGCAGAGCCTGACTCCAGGCTCAAACCCACGAACTGTGAGATCATGACATGGGCCTAAGTTGGATGCTTAACCAACGGAGCCACCCAGGCGCCCCAATAATTACTTTTATAATTACTTGTTCAGCCTCAGTCTAGACCTCATGGTGCTATGGACGTTGGGATTGTATCAAGTTTCCTTAAATCTGTAGTACCACAGTGGCCTTCACATAGTAGGTATAGACTTTATACCCTACTCGTGTTGAAAGCACAGATATCTCCCCCACCCCACCCAGGTTTCAAGACCACATCCCGATGGCACATGTACCAGGGCTCTTTATTCTACCCTGAGCTACTTTATCAGTGCTCTTACTTCTGAAGCTCCAGAGAGCTCTGTTCCACTGTTTGTGATGCTCCTACAACCCTAAATTCAATTGTTATGGGAGTGGTCACTAATTTATTCCTTTTATTAAGGTTATCAACATGGATTATGGAATGGAAGACCAGAATCCTATTGATCATGTTCGCTTCTATTGTAAGAGTGACCTCAGCAAAGCAGTCATGATTACTAAAGATCAGGTAAGTACTTGGGCACAGTAACTACTGTAGTGGCATTTGGCAATTGTATGATAAATCTGCGCCTTACATGCAAGTTAGGTCCTAAAGTCAACGTGTATAGCTAAAAAAAAAAAGGTATTATTTTTACAATTAAAGTGTATCTGATTTTTGTGTAAATCATCTTAACAGCCAATTTTTCCTGTTTAGTGGCTCAGTTATAAATGTGATGGGAGAGAAGGGCTGTATTACGGTTAATGTCATGTAAGCTGGATGTGCTTATTTGCATATCTCCTAATGAGAGTCTGGTCTATGCATAATTACATAATACAAACTTTTTGTAGTCTTACTAATATAAAATTATGGGTCATTTTGCAATGTAACAACTACCTTGAATTCTTTTCTTTGGATGACAATTAGGATAAAACAGCAAAACAATGTGGTGTTTTTAATATAACATGAAAAATAGAGCTTAGGTTGAGGTACCTGGCTTGCTCCATCATCAGAGTGTATGACTCTTGATCTTGGGGTCATGACTTCAAGCCCCATTTTGGGTGCAAAGTTGACTTAACATCTTTAAAAAAAAAAAGAAAGAAAGAAAAAAAGAATGGAGCTTAGGAACAGCTGACCTCTTTTCAATGTGTCAATTCAAGATGACAGTGAAATCTTTTCTTCTTCGAAAAGGTTTCAGAGCTTTTGCCAGAGAGGTTTGCCGAGCAGCTAATCCGCGTATACTGCAAGAAGACTGATTCAAAGAGCTTGTTTGCTGCAAAGCAGTACTTTGTTCATTGGTGCTTAATCAATGACTTCACCAAGCCACAGGTGGGTGGTCTGTTGTCCACATGCTTTGCACAAGTTTCTATTTTTAATGAATAACCAAAAGAAATCTTTCCTTTCCTCTGAAAAGTTCTCATTTAAATGGTAGTCATTTAGGGGTGCCTGGGTGGCTCAGTTGGTAGAGCGTGAATTCAAGCTGGTCAGTTGGTCATTTGATCATGGGTTCAAGCCCCACATTGGGTGTAGAAATTAAAATTTATTAAAAATAAAATTTTTAGGGGCAGCTGGCTGGCTCAGTTGAGCATCCAACTCTTGATTTTGGCTCAGGTCATGATCTCAGGTTCATGGGTTTGAGTCCAACGTCAGGGTCTGCACTGATATAGCACAGAGCCTGCTTGGGATTCTCTGTCTCCCTCTCTCTTTGCCCACCCTCTTGCGCACTCTCTCTCTCTCTCTCTCAAATAAATAAACATTTTAAATAATTAATTTTAAATATCTTTAGGTTTGCCTGAGTGGCTCAGTCAGTTAAGGGTCCAACTCTTGGTTTCGGCTCAGGTCATGGTCTCACATTTTGTGAGTTTGAGCCCTGTGTTGGGCTCTGTGCTGACCCCATAGAGCCTGCTTGGGATTCTCTCTCTCCATCTCTCTGCCTCTCCCCAGCTCGATCTCTATCCCTCTCTCTCTTTCTCAAAAATAAATAAATAAACATTAAGGAAGAAAACTCTAGGGGCGCCTGGGTGGCTCAGTTGGCTAAGCATCCGACTTCAACTCAGGTCATAATCTCATGACTTGTGATTTCGAGCCCCATGTCAGGCTCTGTGCTGACAGCTTAGTGCCTGGAGCCTGCTTTGGATTCTGTGTCTCCGTCCCTCCTTGCCCCTCTCCCACATGTTCTCTCTCTCTCTTTCAAAAATAAATAAAACATTAAAAATTTTTAAAAAAGGAAGAAAACTCTAGCAGCAGGCAGATTGGAACTAGGAGAGACTAGAATTAAAGAGACAAAAGGCTAATGAAGTTCAGCCATGTGGTGATAACTACTTTAAAACTATATACATTCACTCATTGAATGAGGATTTTTGCTAGGTCCTATGTTAGGTAGCAGAGATGGAACAGTTCTAAAGACATAGTTCCCACAGATCACACGCTGTTAACAGACGGCACAGGTAAATAACAATTACAGCAATGTGGTAAGTACTTTGGGGTGGGGCACAGTGTGTACAGAGTCTTAAAGGAGCCAAAAGAAGGATTTAAGCCACAGTTGGTTAGGAAAAGATTATTTTAAGAAGGATTTAGAAGTTGAGACCTGAAGGATGGATGAGAAGGAGTCAGCTGGGTAAAGAGGGTGTAGCGGGGAGGCCAGAGGATGAGCAACAACATAGTGCAGTCAGGGGAGGGGTCCAGGGGACCCCTTGTAGGCCAAGAACAATGGAGGCCATTAGAGTGTCTTAAGCACAAGAGTGACACTCAAGTTTGTATTAATAAGATTCACTAGAGTTGAAATTAGAATGAGTAGAAATAAGGATGCTTGGTAGAAAAAGAGATGAATTTGAAGGCAAATAATGTTGACTTAGAGCTATGAGATCTTCCAGATAGGAGTGTCATGGCAATTGAATGGCTGCTTTTAGTAGCTCTATTAAGTCAGATCCAGAGTAGTTTGACAGGAGAAATTTAATAGCGGGACAAGATACAAAAGTTTTGGCAGAGCCAAATGAGCAGAGGATAGTGAGCCAACAGCAGGAAGCTGCTACCACCTTAGGCGTGGAGGTGGGAGTCCAGAAGCTAGAGCCACAGAAGAGTCATGGCCACTGCTGCCAGTGCCAGAAGGGTTCAGGGCAGTGATACCCTGGCTTCTCTGTCCTCCTCCCTTCCAGTCTTCCACTTGTGCCCCCCCTTGGGCCAAACCGAGCTGAAAGCCAGTAGGCAGGGGACCTGGGAAACATAGTTTATAAGAGCAGTTCCTGTTGGGGTGGCTCAGTCTGCTAAGCCTCCGACTTCAGCTCATGTCATGAGCTTGTGGTTTGTGAGTCAAGCCCTGCATCAGGCTCTGTGCTGACAGCTCGTTCTCTCTCTGGCACTCCCCCACTCATGCTCTGTCTCTCTCTCTCTCTCAAAAATAAATAAACATTTAAAAAAACAAAAGCACCTCCTGTTACACAGATTAGAGCAGCGGAAAGGTGAAAAGTGGACCTGAGGGCACATGTGCAAATGAAGAGTACAATATTCAACACAGACATTATACTCCTAGTGCAGTAAAGGCTCTCAGAGACCCTGTACTCTCATACAACCTAAGAGAATCTATGCACAAGGTCACGAACAGTTTAGGATAGTCCGGTCTTAGAGGAGGGCCTTCTTACACTCATTTCTTTCAAGTCATAGTATCATTTCACTTTGAGGTCATTCCTCATTTTGGCTAGAATCTATGCTGATGGGCCAAAGTTGTACCTTTGCAGGAAAAAGTTCAAGTTCTACACATATAAATTGCCCTTACCCTCCCCCTTTTTTAGGGTTTAAAACCTAGGGTTTTGTTTAACATTTATTCATTTTCAGTTATTCATTTTCAAGAGAGACAGAGCATGAGTGGGGGAGGGGCAGAGAGGGAAGGAGACACAGAATCCGAAGCAGGCTCCAGGCTCTGAGCTGTCAGCACAGAGCCCGACACAGGGCTCAACTCACAGACTGAGCTGAGCTGAGCTGAATACCCTTCGGCGTCCCTCTCCTTCCCCTTTCTGCCCTCTTGTAGACCAGGACCATCTACTGCAGAGGGGATGAGGCAAGAGGGGAGCAGGGACCCAGTGAAGTCCCTCTTTCCTGGAAAAACAGAGTTTGTGTTTTGTGAAAGTGTATGAAGAGAGAAGGTTATAGAACTGGGCAGTGTGTTGCTTCTGGTCATCTTTGAAAAGAATAAGCCTGGTAGCTTTTGCTACAAAGGCTCTTTTAAAAAAAATTTTTTTTAATGTTTTATTTATTTTTGAGAGAGAGATAGAGATAGTGTTAACAGGGGAGGCTCAGAGAGAGAGGGAGACACAGAATCTGAAGACAGGCTCCAGGCTCTGAGCTGTCAGCACAGAGCCCAACATGGGGCTCAATCCCATGAACCTTAAGATCATGCCCTGAGCCAAAGTCGGACACTTAAGGGATTGAGCCACCCAGGCGCCCCACCAGAGGCTCTTACCTGCTTAGGACTGTGGTATTTGTAATTGGACCCAAGCACGGGGCACATATGTAATTTGGGGTTTCCCAAGAGTGTATGCGTCTAGAAACAATCTATCTGCAAGGCAAGGATATGTGCACCTGAGGGTTTCCTCGAAATTATGAAAATTGGATTTTATTTGTTCCTGGTTTTTCTTTCCTTGACAGGATGGTGATGTTGTGGCCCCACTTATAACACCTCGAAAACTGGAGTGGAAGAATACGGATTCAGCTCAGAGCCCAGCTCACCTCCAAAAAGTATCCAAATTGAAAGCCCGGCTTTTTACAGATGACTCTGTGTGAATGTTTGCAACCAGTTGTTTACGTAAAGTCCTCCGCCCCATCTCCCAACAGTATTAACTAATTTAGGGAATTCAGTCATGAACTCTACAGATTTGTGACGACTAGTGTTTTTTACATTTTGAATGTATACCCATGCTGAAGCTAAGTAGTTTTTATCTGAAGAAACAAAAATGAGGCAACTCTTGCTCTACATGCTATGTAGAGCCTATTTTAACATTAGCTAAAGCCTTTCTCCTTTATAGTCTATCCGTAGAATAATTGTTTTTTTTTATGTACTCTGAACTCTGACATAATGATTGTTTTGTTTTGTTTCGTTTTAACAAAAGTTTGGAAATGAGATAAGGTGCACATTGAAGTTTGAAGTTGGGATTGTCATAAACAGCCATAGTTAAGAACAAAACATAAAATCCTAGCCTCTTGAGGAGGTACCCATCACCTCAAATTTGAGGAAAATTCTTAAGTGATCTAAATATTAGTGAAAGACCTTCCCTCACCCTTTTAACCAGGTTGGACTAAACAGCAGGAGATGAGGGCAACAAGTGAGCTCCACCTCTTGGGTGAGAGTTCTGATTAATTATTTTAAAATATCTGAGGACTCTGGCCCCCTCTGAAGTGGGACATAAGATTGCCTCTCAGGAGACCTCTACCCCCAGTGGCAGAGGGATTCCCCAGACCTGGGTAGTTTCTTCATCTTGATTACTCACTACCCATGTCCCAAGGGTTTTTTCACAGTCACTGCTCAGCCTGAAGAAGGCTCCCCTCCGGACTTCTCTCTGAATTTCCCTCGTAGGTGGATCAAAGGTTGTCACAGAAGCCTTTCTTAGGGCTACTCAGAGCTGGGACTTTGTTTTTGCTTCAGGGTGCATTTTATGAGTTTCAGAGCAAAGGCTGAGCTGCTTGGGATGAGATGAGTTATTATCCCTAGAATTCCAGGTTCCGCTTTGTAGCCCAGGACACCCCACGCTTGTTCTTTACCTCCTGTGGTGGTGTAGGCACCACTGTGGTTGACCAATTCTGTGCCGAGGGCACTCGCCCCCACCTCCATATACACACTATTGCCAGTTCTGCAGAAATTCACCAGGAATAAAATCTGGAGTTAGAGCCATAGCTGGTGGTAGCCAGAGGGTCCTGTAGATGCAGGGCACTGGGGAATGGGAGTCGTAAGTCCTTAACATCTTGTGCTATGACACTCCCTTACAAAAGCCTGGGCTGGGATTGGGGAGCCAGCCGTGGCTTTGGGCAAGAACAAGTGAGAGGAAAGGAAGAACTCAGACCATAGGCCAGTGCCTGATCCGCAGTCTTTGAGAGCTGGTACCTTCTGCTATATAACCAGCTTCTGTTCTGTTGACCCTAAGGTGAAAAGTATTAGGAATGCCTGCCATTCTGTATTACCACCACCACCTTCTTCCCCCGCCCCGCGCGCCTCCCCAGCAGATGATCAAGAGTTGACCCTCATTCATAGGAGAAAAATTAAAACCATTCCCCCCTCCACCATAGTGCTGTGTAGGTGAGTTATGTGGACATGTGGGTTCCTAGAAGCACAAGTGAAATCAGCCCTTGTACTGGGTCACATCTGTTTTGGCCAAGGTACCTCTAAAACATTGAGTAGGGGAGAACTATAGGGCTCAGACTTAGTGTATCCAGATCCAAGTTCAAGAATGTAATGTTTTTCTGCTAAGATTGCTTTATTTCTGGAACACTTACCTTTAAATCATTGTGGTTTACTCCGGAATGTTTTAGTTTCAATATTGTATCATTTTGCTGAGAAATAACTTGAATCCATTTTGTTTGCATCCTTTACATATACTCAGCTGCACTTTATGCTATTTGCAACTGTTTTAATTATCAGAACCATGTGTCATTTACAAGGTTAAATTTTTCTTAAGAAACATTATGTGGAAACTAATTTGACAATAAACTATTTGTAAAAAAAAATTTTTTTTTTCTTAAGAAATGCCTTCACTATTTGTTTAAAAACAGATTTTAACAACTTAACCTCTAGAGTTACTGAACTTTTGTCACCTTGAGAATGTAAGAACTGCAAGTTTAAGTGACTGGTTACTTCACTTGGATAAGGGAAACAGCTGCAATAAAGCTTCATGAATGTATCTCCATCTGGAAATGAAAGGTGTTTTCCTTAATGACATTCTCTCACACTTGTGTGCCCAATTTGGACCCTTTTGTACAAAGGAAATATGTCTAGGAATCTACCCAAATGTTTCTACTATGTCAGCACTATGCTGGGTTTGCAAGAGAGGGGATGATACTTAACAGGCCTTCATTCATTTGGTTTTCTGGCAGGAGGAAGGAATATAGATGTTTCTTCTTTTTTTATCTTTATTTATTTTTCAGAGAGACAGAGTGTGAGCAGGGGAGGGGCAGAGAGAGAGAGGAAAACACAGAATCTGAAGCAGGTTCCAGGCTCTGAGCTGTCAGCACGGAGCCTGACGCGGGGCTCAAGCCCACAAACCGTGAGATCATGACCTGAGCTGAAGTTGCACACTGAACTGACTGAGCCACCCAAACGCCCCTGGAGGTTTCTTCATTTGATGAGCTCTTGTGACGGGAAACACATCCTTCCTCCTCTTTCACCTGCACTAGGTTCCCATCTACAGAGATTCGACTTCTTTATCCAAATAGACATATTGTTCATTTGCTGCTTTCATATCTTCCTCATGAAATTAGAGATTTGCAAGCACCTAGCACACTGGTGGCAGGCAGAAAGCCCTCAATGTTCTAGAAAAAGGAACGTGATACTGGAGTCTATTAGTTTCACCAGTTGGGCCCAGGTGTCTGTGCTTTGACAACGTAAGTTAAAATAATATCTAAAGCATACAGAATAGAATCCCATTTTCTAAGACGTATATATCCATTGTCTATAATGTTCGTGTTTTGGGGGGTGGTTGAATTTTAGGCAGTTTTAATTTTTAAAAACTTAATGTTTATTTATTTTTGAGGGGGGAGGGGCAGAGAGAGGAAAACACAGAATCAGAGCAGGCTCCAGGCTCTGAGCTGTCAGCACAGAGCCCAACATGGGGCCAGAACTCACGAGCCATGAGGTTATGACCTGAGCTGAAGTCAGACACTTAACCGATTGAGCCACTCATGTGCCCCAGGCAGTTTTAATTTTTTTTTTTTTAATGTTTTATTTTTTTCTAGGAGAGAGATAGAGACAGCATGAGCAGGGGAGGGTCAGAGAGAGAGGGAGTCACAGACTGAAACAGGCTCCAGGCTCTGAGCTGGCAGTCAGCACAGAGCCCGACGCGGGGCTCGAACCCACAAACCGCGAGATCATGACCCAAGCGAAAGTCGGACGCTTAACCGACTAAGCCACCCAGGCGCCCCCAGTTTTAACTTTTTAAATGTCTTCTGGTTTTTCTACGATAAACATGTATTCATTGTATAATCTCTAAAGAAATTTCAGGGGGTGCCTGACTGGCTCAGTCGGTGGAACATGCAACTCTTGATCTTGGGGTCTTGAATTTTTTTGGGGGGGGATCTCCATCTTTTGTTTTTTAATGTCTTTATTTTATTTTGAGAGACAGAGACACAGAGCGAGCGGGGGAGGGGCAGAGAGAGAGGGAGACACAGAATCTGAAACAGGCTCCAGGCTCTGAGCTGTCAGCACGGAGTCCGACGTGGGGCTCGAATCCACGAACCGTGAGATCATGACCTTAGCTGAAGTCGGACGCTTAACTGACTGAGCCACCCAGGCGCCCCTTGGGGTCTTGAATTTTAACCTCATGGTGGGCATGGAACCTACTTAAAACAATAAATACATAAAAAGAAATTTCATGAGGGACTTTGTGCTGCTCAGATGAGGTGTGAGTGCCTTTCACTCCTTCTGAGTCACATCCCCAGGAGAACACTGCTTGTTGCCATGACTGTCTTGGGTCCCCAGGCCACAGGGAGGATTGCTTACAAACCATAGTCATCCAGGCTCCAGGGAAAATGGGCAGCCCTCTATGAGGAGGGTCTAGATGGCATTCATGAGCAGGTCTGAGCATTTGTTGCTTCTGGAAGCTTCCCACCATGGGGGCATCCGCTCAGGACCCAGGCCTCCAGCTCCTTGATGCAGAACTGCTCTCGCCGGGCCAGAACCTCATTGTTGAAGGTTGCGCAGGGGTGGCTTCCACCATGATACAAGTCTCCATCCAACCACAGTCCGAACTGACCACTAAAAAGAAGAGGAAAATCTCGGCATGGCTCACTCCTGGAGGTTGACCTTCCAGATCCACACCATCAGCCTGTGGCCACACCATGACCACAGCTCCATTTTGCCTGTTTCATCTTCCCTTAAGATGATTTATCCAGAATTGTCGGGAAGTCCACATGTTGTTCCTCATAGGGTTTAGAGCATTTTTTTACAGTTAAATTATTTTAATAAATATATACAGTCATATAACCATCACCACTGTCCAATTTTAGAATGTGTGGAACATTTTAAAGACGGTAATGCTTGGACACCTAGGTGGCTTAGTTGGCTAAGCGTCCGACTTTGGCTCAGGTTGTGATCTCACAGTGGTGAGCCCCACATTGGGCTCTGTGCTGACAGCTCAGAGCCTAGAGGCTGCTTCAGATTCTGTGTCTCCCTCTCTCTGCCCCTCCCCTGCTCATGTTCTCTCTCCTCTCTCTCTCAAAAATAAATATTAAAAAAAAAAAAAGAAATAAAGATGGTAATGCTTAACCAAAGGAGTGAATCATAAGGCATGGATTCAACCCCCAAAACACCTCAGAAAGCGTTCACTCTAATGCCCTCATCTGACAGCAAAGCAGGCTGGGGCTGGGAAGTGGTTACTGCAAATCCACAATGGCTGGTGTGTTCTCTGTCAAACCGGCTCAGTAGGGGCCCTTTAGGCAGCTGGGAGAGCAAAGAATTTCCTGGTCCTAACCCAACAATGCTTTCATTTTTGCCCTCAGGATTAGATTTTATTCTGCCTGAACTTGGAGATCTCACCAGGGGTAAGATTAACCCTTTCTTCCTAGCCCACTCACACCCCTCAGCGTGCACGCCCGCACCCACGCACGCACGCTGGGTTCCTGGGCAGATGCCCTTCTTCCCCCAGTTAGGTTCCCTGAGATTATGGGGCTGGAAGGTAAATGTAAGGCTCACCTACCCCTTGACTCTAGCCTCATCCAACCCTGCGGAATGCTGTTTCCCAAATCACAAGCATTCAGACTAGGCTGTCACTGACTGTATACACAGGCCATCCTCTCCTCTAGTGTTTACTTAGAGTAGGCTTGAGGGGGGTGCCTGGGACACTGAGCAGCACCTGGGGAGTGTTGAAGGGAGAGGCCTGGAAGGGAACCGCCAGCCTCACTTTATCTGGGGCAGCCTCACCCAGCGTTCCAGATGGGAGAGGTTCCAGAACACAGACTACCCCGAGAGTCCAGAGCCGGGGAAGATTGAGACACGCACCTGCCGCTGCCCATCATCAGTGAATCCAAGTCCCCTTTCACAAAGAAGGAATTCCTTCCTGTCCACTTGAAGACCTGGGGTGACAGGAAAAGGCTGGGTTATTGGAGGAGTCCTGACCTTGCAGTGTGACTCCACACCACTGGGGGGCAGTCGTTCCATCGTGGGCAGAACGGAACGTCCAGGCCCAAGCCACAGCTAAGCGATAGGAAGTACCCTGGCCCCTAGACTCTTGAGTTTTCTTTCCATTCTTCCCACAAAATCCCACAACCCCAAAGCACCTCTGTTCTAGGAACAGACCAGAAGTGTCTAAAGCATCCTACTTCCAAAGCTGGAGAGAGGAGGGGGAAGGTCCAGGTCGGGAACTGGACCCTGATCTGCCATCCACTGTTTCCTCATCTCTCACTGAAGACTGACTGCCCTGTGCTGCCTTGTACTCCCACTCCTCAGCAAGTGTCGTGGGCCTCACCTCAAAGAGACACCCAGACTACCCCCATTTCTATTCTGTCTCCACCCTTGCCCACCCAATCCACACCAGTCACTCCTCACTCGCTCACAGCCTCCTAAAGCCTCCCTGCTCCCGCTGTTACCCACCCACAGCCCATCTCCACACTGCAAGGTGATCGGATATTATTCCTCTGCCTAAAGCCCTCCAAGGGCTTCCCATTGCAATGGGAATAAAATCCAGCTGCTGCCTGTAGCTGACAGCCCCGCCTGCTCTGTCCCTGCTTTCCTCACTGACCTCTTCTCCCCCTTGTTGACTGCACTTGAGCTGCCCTGGCCTTGCTGCTCCTGGGACACCCAAAGCTATTCCTGCTTTACAACCTTCACACTTGCTGATCCCTCTACTGAGAATGCTCTTCCCCCACATCCTTAATTGGCCCGCTTATCTTTCAGACCAAACGTCATCCGAGAGAAGTTTCCTGGATGACCCTGTCTAAAGTAGCCCTTCCTCCCAGACCCCGTGTCCCTTTCCTCAGCATTTACCACTCTGAGATGACCCTCTTCACGTGCCAAAGTGCCATTGCCTGCCCCACTAACATGGAAGCTCTGTGAGGGCCATCTTGATTCCCAAGACATGGCATAGATAGCTGTTGAATGAATGAATTATTCAAGAGTCAATTTGGCTAATAAAAATATTTTTGGAGGGCCACAAAGGTATAGCATATTACTGCCTGTAATTAGCTGTTCAACGTACTCTATGAGCAACCAAAGGCTTTTTAGCAAGAAAATAGACTAATAAAAATAAGCCCTCGCCTCCGAAGAGCTCAGATAATATTAACAAGTGACCATGAGAAGACAGAACCATTCAATTCCATCACCTCTACATTCATCGAAGAATGGCCTTCAGACCTGAAGGAGTAAGATAAACATCGCTACAGAAGAAACAAAGACCATGTTCATGGAGCTGTTTGGAATCACCATCAAGGAGACACTTGGAATTCATAAAGAACACAAGAGGTGCCCAAAGACCAAAGGTGGGTAAAGATTACCCAGTTTGTAAAAAGACAAGATTCGATGACAGGAGGCTATGAAGACAGCCTCTATAAAAATAATTCATTTCATTCAATAACTTTTTTAAAGCATTTAGTACCAGGCACTGTTTTATGTTTTGGGTACAGTGGTGACTATAACAGACAAAAACTCTTGCCTTCACGGGGCTCCCGTTCTAGCAGGCGGAGGCAGGTAACTAAGTAAAATAGGTGGTGACAAATGCTAAGGATAAAAAAGTGGATAAAGACAAAAAAAACGTTTCCAAGGAATAGAATGTTGTAAATTTAAATTAGTTGGTCACAGAGGGCCTCTCTGTGATGGTGACATTTGAACAGAATCCTAAAGGAGGTGAGAGCTGAGCCATGTGGTGATCCAGTAGAAGGCAAGCTAGGCAGAACAGCATGTGCAAAGGCCCTGAGGTAGGAGCAGGCCTGCATGTTTAACGACCAGCTCAGAGCTCATTGTGGCTAGAGCAGAGTGAGGGAAAGGAAAAATAGCAAGAAACAACATAAGAGAGAGGCCAGAAAACGTAGGGACTTACAGGTTATTAAAAATACTTTGGCTTTTCTCCAAGAAAGGAAGCCATTGACAGATTGAAGCCAAGGAGTGACATGCTCTGACTCGCCTTTTTAAAAGGAACACTCTAGCTATTGTGATGAGTGAGGTAGAACCATGGAGACCTATTGGGAGGCTATAGCAGCAACGGGGACAAGCAACAATGGTGGCTTGAACCAGGTGACAGCAAAGGACATGGTGAAAAGTGGTGGGTTCTGAATATAGAGAAGGCAGAGGCATCAGGGTTCATTGACAGCTCAGATGTAGGATGTGACAGGGAGGAGTGAGGGACTCAAAAACTTTTGGTCTCAGTAGCAGAAAAGATGGAGGTGCCATTAACTTCACTGGGGGAAAATGTCAGGACGAGCAGGTGTTAGGGGAGAGTCGGGAACTTGGTTTTGGACAGGTGACGTTTGCAACGCCATGTCTGAGGTCCAGGCAGAAATGCTGGGTACTAATTGGATATATGTCTGGAGTCCAGAGGTAGAAGCCATAAGCACGCGGGTGGCATGGAAAGCAGTGAGAATGGACGAGACCTTGAGAGAAACGAAGGTAGAGAAGAGTCAAGAGCCAAAAACTGAGTTCTGGGACCCTCTGATGTTAAAAGGTTTGGAAGATGAGGAGGAACCGGCAAAGGATTCTGCCAAGGAGTTATCAGTGCAACAGGAGGAAACTCCTAGAACTTTAGAATTCTAGTACGTGAATACAGGAAGGCAAGTGATAATTAGAATCCAGCATGGGTCTACTGTGAACAACAGACCCTTTTCCTGTTTCCTGGAAAGATTATCAGGCTGGCTGATGGAGGCAATGCAATAGAGTGTGTTTTGCCTTTAGCTCCTAGTGACCTCCTTGTCATGTGATCAAATAACTGCTGAGTTATATGTGTAGGTTCTTGGTCCGTGCATTGGAGGGGAGATCTCTAACCGCAAATAAAAACACTTGGAACTGGTTCTTTATCCGTTGAACAAATATTTCATGAGGGCCTGCTATGCCCATGCAGAGGGGTATGCCCTCCCTCACATACTCTGACCCCCTACCCATTCACCTATCAGGTTCCTAAATGGGCATTGTCTCCTTTCCAGTTACTGTGCCTTTGCACATGCTCCAGGAAGACTTCTCCACATGCCCTTCATCACCTGGCGATCTGTTTGTCCGTCAAGACCCAATTCAAGAAGCTCCTCCTCTAGGAAGTCTCCTTGGATTTCCCCACCGCCATGTGATCTATGTGCTCCTCCTTGGGGATCTTCCACAGCACTGATCGCTCTAGAGTGTGCTCATATCTCCTCTGCGAGCCTGAGAGCATCTCAGGGCAGGGAACTTCCATCATTTAGAGAGGTAGTGTAGTGCTGTGGCTGGGTTTCAAACTCCAGGGCCTGTTTCTTCATCCTCACTACTGTGTGGGGTTGAGCAAGTTACTCAACCTCTCTGTGCCTCTGTTTCCTCGACCGTAAGATGGTGCTGAGCGTACCTCATAGTATGTACCTCATAGGAGTGTTGTCATGATTAGATTAGATTAATCTGTGCTGACAGTGCAGAGCCTGGAGCCTGCTTAGGATTCTGTATCTCCTTTTTTCTCTCTGCCCCTCCCCCACTCACACTCTGTTTCTCTGTCTCTCTCTCAAAAATAAATAAACATGAAAGAAAAATTTTAAGTCGTGTCTTTCATGCCAGGCATGCAGTGCTAAATAGTTTTAGTCAATAAATAGCCCAGAGATGGAAAAGCTTTAGATGGGAGAGGTTGGGGACTACTCCCCTTCCTTCTTCAAAAGCCCTGCTCTCTGGCAGCAAGTACCATATGACTATACGAGGCCCCTTGTCTCCGTCACTCACCCACCTCCGAGTCACCAGTCACCATGAATTAGAGGCCTGAGCTCTGGCCCACCATCCTCTCCTCCCTAATTTCTACCTTTGTCCTTGGAGAACTTCACCATCCACACGGACCCCTCCAATGGCTCCTTCATTTCACTCCCTTCAACTTCTGCTTCCCTCCCTCCCTTTGTCAAACCAGTTTGGCCACCGCCCCATCCTGGACGTGCTCTTCCCTCACTCTGTCCATGTCTGATCCCAAGCACCTGAATGCAGCTGGAGGAAAACATGTGCCCGAGTGACTGGCTTGCCTTTCAGCTGACACTCCCCGCCTCCAATTAACGCTACCTCGCTGGTAGCCTGTCTGGTTCTCTCTAGTAGGCTTCCCTCTCCACTCCTGTGATGACGATTTGATACCTTCTCTGCTCAACCTTCATACTTCTCCACCCTCACGTTTAGCTGATGACCTCACCCCATACTTCCTAAGAAGACTGAACTCACTGGATGTGTCTGTCTTCATCTTCCTACCTGGACACCCACAGATCTACCTGCCCTTGGACCCATCTTGTCTTTGCAGCCTGCGTCTGGTGAGCAACACACCTCTTCCTCTCTGAGCCAGTCCGTGGGACCTACTGAGCATTTTAAGAAATGAAGATGGGCAATGCACTGCCCACCACTGCCCTGTTGCATTCCCTCTGTGGAAAGATAGATGGATGCCAGCATCCCTACATGGGGGATAGAGCTGGGAGCCACTAGGATCCCAGGATCTTTGTCATAAATCTTCCTTCCCCCCTCTCTAGAAGGTTGGGAATATTACCTTCAGCTGTGGGGAGAAGGAGAAGAGAAAAGTCTCTCCAGTACCGTAGAAACCTTTGCTGAGTCGAAGAGCTGAGGAGGAGAAGGCCCCAAACATCTGGAAAGCAGAAAAACTTGATATTGCAGCTGGAGGGGAGTGGAGGTCCTCTGGCAACCCCACTCTCCAGGTGTGGTAATATAGGCTCATACCAGTAGGGCCCCTGAGGAGCCTGGGATAGAGCTGGGGGGCAGGGAGAGCCCCAGGGCCCATCAATGTGTGTCCTTTCCCTTAACACTCCCCAAGGAAGAGCCCTTGCTGGTGACCTACTTTTCCTTAAATGTACTTATTTTGTATAAGTAATCCTTGTAGAAAAGTATTAGAAGTTATAGACAAGCAGAAAGAGAAAACAAAGCCACCCCAAATCCCCCTCTGCTCCTCAAGGTAACTATTCTTAACATTTTTGTGCCTCTCTTCCCAGCATCTGCTTAATGCCAGCATACATATTCTTATACAGAAAACCAGACCCTATAGTACCCTGTTATTTTTTTTTTTTAAGTTTTATTCATTTAGGTAATTTCTACACCCATTGTGAGGCTGGACCTCACGACCCTGAGATCAAGAGTCACATGCTCTTTCAAATGAGCCAACCAGGAGCCCTGTACATCTGTTTTGTAAGCCGCTTCCCCCTTTCACTTTTCTTTATAAAAGTTCAAACATCCAAAAAAGTAAAAGCCAGGCACAGGTACCCTCCATGAGGATTTAAACTGTAAATGTTTTTGCTATATTTGCTTTCTCTCTCCTTATTGGTGTCCTGTTTGAAATTGCAAGTATTATAACATTTTACCCCTACACAGTTCAGCTCCAAGAATGGTGACTTTCTGATGCATAACCACAATATTATCATCTCACCTAAGAAAATGAACAGTAATTTCATAATATTACCTAGCATCCAGTTCGCAATATATTTTTTCTACTGGTCCAAGAGTGCCTTTCATATCCTGCTTTAAAAATAAAAACTTGGGACATCTGTGTGGCTCAGTTGGTTAAGTGTCCAACTTTGGCTCAGGTCATGATCTCACAGCTCCTGAGTTCAAGCCCCATGTTGGACTCTGTGCTGACAGCTCAGAGCCTGGAGCTTACTTGGGATTCTTTGTCTCCCTCTCTCTCTGCCCCTCCTCACTCACACTCCATGTTTCTTTTTCTCTCTCTCAAAAATAAATAAACATTAAAAAAATTTTTTTTAAACAAAAACTTGAGGGATGCCTGGGTGACTCAGTTAGTTAGGAATCTGACTCTTGATTTCAGCTCAGGTCATGATCTCACAGTTCGTGAATTCGAGCCCTGCATCAAGCTTGGGGTAGCATGGAACCTGCTTGGATCTCTCTGTTTCCCTCTCTCCCTGCTCCTCCCCTGCTTGCTCGCTCGCGCTCTCTCTCTCTCTCTCTCTCTCTCTGTCTCAAAAATAAATAAATAAACATTAAAAAAAAAAACTTGGGGAACCTGGCTGGCTCGGTTGGTGGAACATGCAGCCCTTGGTCTCAGGGTTGTGAGTTCAAGCCCCACATTGGGTGTAGAGATTACTTAAAAAATAAAAATAAAATCTTAAAAAATAAAAAAATAAAATAAGAACAAAATCTCAGCACTTTTAGTAGCTATGATGCTACATCATTTTTATCAGCCCTTGGCGATGTTTCACTATGTAGCAGGACTGTAGCTCACTTAACCATGTTCCCTATTGTGGAATAGTTGGGGGACTGCAAGTTTTCACTCTAATACACGGCGCTGAGGGGCAGAGGCAGGATCATTAGGAGGCAGCCATGGGAAATAGGTTTTGGCTTAATATAAGGAACAACTTCCTTGTGGTCAGTGGCGTTTGGCCGGGGAAGGGGCTCCATCCTGAAGAAGTGAGCTCCTTGGCCATGAGATGGAAAGCCCTGGATCAGCATCTTGAGGATGTTAGGAGCCCCTGCCCATGTGAGGGTCCTCAGGGCCCCGTGAGATCCCTCCCAGCTCTAACATGTCCCTTCCATGGAAGAGCAGTTGAAGCCAGCTTTTATCCCCTCCGCTGGCCCCTGTCTAGAGAGCCTGCCAGAAACGCCCTGTTGGTGAAGCCGCCTGGATTTGAGACAGCACCCTCCCTAGGTCCCTGCTGTAAAGTGCAGGCGCTGTGGCTGCCTCCTCACTGGCCAGCTCTCTCTCTTAGCCCCTCTAATCTATTCTCCCACCAGCAGGGGGAGGTTTTCAAAGCATAAACGGATCATTACCGCATAGATCCCCCACTTAAAATGTCTCCCCAGTTATTTGCTTAACTCCTGGCCCTGCCTCCCTATTAGGCTGTAGCTCCAGCAGGGCCGGAACCACTTCTGTCCTGACCTTGGTCTAATCCGCGTCTAGGCTGGCACATAGAAGGTGCTTAATATGTGTGTGTTGAATGGATGCATTAGGGAATGAAGGGAGGAAGGAATGGCTCCGAGCAATGTAGGTGTCAATGTCATCATCTTTGTGACTTGGGCTATCACCTCTGCCTCTCGTCTCTGAGGCCGCCCTGGGGCAGGGCCCACTGGTTTGTGGTTGGGCACCCCCAGAACTTCAGGTTGGGGCCCTGGCCCAGCTCACCTGCCCATCCTGGTCCCTCAGCACCAGCAGCACTGGCCCACTGTGGCCTTCCATCTGCCTGTAAAGGCTCCGCAGGCTGAAGCCATTTCTCGATGTACAGAAGGCCAGGCTCCAGGAATGTCCAGTGACTCTTGGGGGGAGGTGGAGGCTGAGCTAGAGACAGGGCTGGAGGTGAGTGGTGGACCCTTGTCCTGCCCCGCGCCCTCCGCCATGTCCAGGACACCCCCCCTCACCCGTGCATGGTGCTTTACAGGTTACAGAGGAGTTTACTGTTTCCAAGGGCTCATTAGCAGCCCTCAGAGAGTGGGATTATTATTCCCAATTTATGGTTGAGGACAGTGAGGCTCAGGGAGGTGAAGCAAGTTGCCAAAAGCCCACACGGGGAATAAGTAAGTGGCAGAGCCAAGATTTGAACCAAAGTCAGGTTTCCCTCAGGACCCTGTCCCTTGGTCCCTAGAGGCTGGAGGAGAGATGACATGCTGCACCCCTCCCCCCAATCCTCCCTGCTTCATCCTTCCGCCCCCATCCCAGCTTTGGGACAGAGCAGGAGTGACCCCAGGGGCCCCTGGACCTGGCTGCTGGGGTAGGGCAGGAGGGTGGGGCCCTTGGGCTCCTCGAACCTGCCTGATCTCTGAGGCTCCTAGAACCTGGCTGGCCTCCGCCAGCTGGGGCTCCACGGGACCTTCAGGAACAGGAGCTGAGAATGGGGCTGGGGCTGTCTCCTCTTCCTCACGCTCCTCCACAGACAGAGCGTCCTCCGCCTGGCTGGGCTGCGAAGACAGAGAACCCTGGTGAGTCAAGGGACAAGGAGACACCCGCTGCCACGTCTCCGGAGCCCAAGAGCCTCAGCTGCCTCACCAGCCCTGCAACCGCCAGCCCAGCCAGAGGAGGCCGGCGGCCACGACAGGCAAACTGCCCCTGCCTGCGTCCAGCTTCTGCCCTGGCTCCTGCCAGCCAGAGGTCAGAGGTACGTGTGCCCATCGGATGTGGTCATGGGTGCTATGGTTTCTGTCTGCTCCAGATCCAGAGAATCAAGTTCTACACTCAGGGGCAGGAGAGAAGGGCGGGTGGCAGCCAGCCCGACCCCGGGAGCTACATCTGTGTGCGTCTGCACCCGGAATAATAATCCTAATGCTACCAATTCTGATAGTCACACACTTGACCAGGCCTGGGTGAAGGGCTTGCTGTGCTGACCTCCCCGTATTTCCCTAAGAATCCTAAGAAGAATGTGCCCCTTACTGTCCTTGTTTTACAAAGAAACAAAATAAGGGCGAGAGGCTTCCCTGTCAGCCGGGTAGACAAGGTGTGTAGCAGGTGAGAGTATGTGCCCGGATTTGTGTAAGATGTGTGTACTTCCATGTGAATGCGTCTTCAAATAGACCTATGCAGGCAAATCAGAGTGAGGAGATGTTGAGTAACTTTGTGTGTTTACCTGTCAATGTGTTTGTGAGTTAGGATTGTATAAGTGCGTGTGTGTGTGTGTGTGTGTGTGTGTCAGTGTGGATGTATGTTGGTTTTGCATTCATTCAGTTATGCTTCCGCTCTGTACCACAGTGTATGCTGGAGTGTGCGTGTGTATGTGGGTGTGCAAGCATGTGCCTTGTGGGGCACAGTGACTTGGGGTTTTTCATAAGGAGAGGCCTCCTTGAGGATAAGAAATGACCAGAACACTGCTTTGTTATTCCCCAGGGTCAGGCATTAGGGAAGCAGGTCTCAGCTGAGTGGGGCTTCCGGACAGAGCTCCGTGTGGCTGGAGACAGCCGTCTGTGCTCCTTAGGGTCTCAGGACCAGGCAGTGGGTGTCAAGGCCCGGGCTCCTGAACTCTGAACTCCAGTCCAGCTGAGGAGGGACTTGGAAGGGGGACACGTCACCCGCCTGCATCCAATCCTAGCCCAGATCCCATCCTGCCAGAGATCTGGCCTCCAGTACCTTTGCTGACCTAACCCCCAGCCCAAGCTGGGCCCCTTACCAGCCGAGTGTAACGCCAGCGGAGACCTTTCATTCTCCGGTTGGAGCCCAGTCGCTGGCAGTAAGAGTCCTCAGCCGTCACAGGGAGGAAAGCACTGCTGGGCGAGGCCTAGAGGCGAGAGGGAGAGGCCTGGGGCACACCCTGCTAGCTTCAGGCCACCCAGCTGCCCTTTGTTCCCTCTCACCTGTCAATCCCAGGACGAATTGTCACTGGGTGGGTCTATGAGGTCAGCTATCCTCGGCATTCAAGGCCTTACTTGCAGTTTGTGACTAATGCACATTAACCATACATGGTACATTCTAGCTGTGATCCCCTTCCTCCTCTCTGCCCTTCTGGCAGCTTGGCCTAGGGATTGTGGCCCATTCGGCAGATGCCTGAGCTCCAGGCTGGGGGCCTGAGCTTCTGGTTCTCTTTCTGACCTTGGACAGTCCCTTGTACCCTTGGGCTTCAGTTTTCCCACATGAAACATGGGGGACCAGATTATCTCACAGGCCCTCACAATACTGACTGCCAGTAATTTAGTTACCTCTCAAAGCCAATGAGTATATCAGAACAGAAGCTCGAAAGGAGTCAAGCCTAAACTAAAAGGGCAAATCTTGAAAAACAAAAAACTGGGGCACCTGAGTGGCTCAGTCGATTAAGTGTCTGACTTCCACTCAGGTCATGATCTCACAGTTCATGAGTTTGAGCCCCGCATCGGGCTCTATGCTGACAGCTCAGAGCCTGGAGCCTGCTTCGGATTCTGTGTCTCCCTCTCTCTCTGCCCCTCCCCCACTTGTACTCTGTCTGTCTGTCTCTCTCTCAAAAATAAACAAACATTAGAAGAAATTTTTAAATAAATAAAATTTAAAAAATCTTTTTTCTAATATAAAAAGGCATATTCATTATAGAAACTTTGAGGAATCTAGAAAAGAATAAAGAAAAATAAAAAATATTCATAATTTCATCTCTCAGAGATAAATTCTCAACCTTTAAGGTTATTTTTCCAGTCTTTTTCATTTATTTAATATACATATGTATACACACTTTTATAAAATACATCATACCACGTATAATTTTATGAAGTGTCTTTTCCACTTAACAAATGAGAATTTTCCAATGACATTCAGTATCCCTTGAATACATGATTTTTAATGGCTACATATTATTTTATCATAAGATACATAGCATTCATTCCTCAACTATTGGACATTTTCTTTGCTTCTAATGTTCTGTAATTACAAGCAAAACTGTAACGAAATTCCCTGCTCATAAATCTGATTATAACCTTTATGATAAATTTCAAATGTTGGGTGCTGACATGCAGTTCTTGATCATGTTTCCAACAAGGCTTCCCGGTGCCTAAAGCCGACCCATCTCAAGGTATCTTTAGGGAAGCTCAGGGCAATATATTTCTGATTATCAAGTTTTATACCCTTAAATTACAGATAAGGAAATTACCACTCAGAAAAGGAAGAGACTTAGCCCTGCCACACAATAGTGTAATGTGGAAATTAGAAGTACAGGCTCTAGAGTCCGGGAGTTCAAATCCTGGTTTTGCCACTTACTTGCTATGTGACCCTGGGCAAGTTACTCACCATCTCTGTGCTTTACTGTGAAATACTAGAATCCACCTCATAGAGCTGTTGTAAGAGTAAATGAAGGTAATGCCTGAAGAACTAGGATGCTGGGGCGTCTGGGTGGCTCAGTCACTTAAGAGTCAAGCCCTTAATCTTGGCTCGGATCATGATCTCAGGGTCGTGAGATGGAGCCCCGCGTCAGGCTCTAAGCTGAACATGGAGCTTGCTTGGTATTCTCACTCTGTGCCCCCCTCCCCAGAGAACTAGGATGCTAAGCCCAGCCTCCTTCCTTCTGTTACTCATTTGGTGAGATAACCGACAGTGACTGGTGTTTCGTAGCACTGGGTAAATGACAGTGCTTTCTGNCTCCTCTGGGACAGTCACTTGGTCACTCAGTGGGGGGGAAGAAGTTGCTCAGTGGGGAAGAAAAAGGCAGGAGCCGTGGAAGAGTGTACTCACGCTGCAGAACCTTGGCTTCTGGTAACCTCCACCAGCCTGTCCAGCCCGATGGTTTCCTTAGTGCATCTCCCAGACTCTCCCCAGAGACAGGGCCACTTCCAGAACCAACTCTTTCACTCAGAAGTCTGTCTGAAGCAGCTTTAGCTCAGCACCTGGTCCCCAAGCGGTGGCTGGCACGTCTGCCCCAATCAGGCTTGAGGCCCTCCTCCTGGGCTCTTATACCTGCCCAGAGGGCGGCAGGTCCTGGCCCTGCGCCCGCGCCCGTTCCAGTTGGGAAGCCTGGCAGTGATTATCGTCCATCAGAAACTCAAACCCCATAAACACACACAAACAAGACCTTGTCACCCTCTGGCCCCAGCTCTGTCCCCACCAGCCCAAAGAGACGGAGGACACCGAACTCTTGCCTCATAAACACCTCTGACCACACCTGTGCCTGAAGCCCCCCATTAGGAACCTATCTTTATTGGGTCCAGATGCTACAGGAAAGGGCAATGCTGTGGGATTCTCCATCAATCACCCCATGTTGTAGGGCTCTCCCCTGGCTACTCACTGCTCAGATGGGGTGGTGATTCTTTCCTCAGTGGCCTGTTGTGAGAGTCGGTGAGATCATGCATGGGAAGCCCAGTGTTTGGCACACAGTAGGTGCTTTGTCCACGTGGGTTACCTTTCTGTCCCTGGCTCATAGTAGGATTCAGTGAATGCTGTGTTGTTGAATCACAGAACCCCAAGTTAGAAGTGGCTTCAGCTGATCCCAGAATGAGCAGTCTCCAGCCAGGGCCGTATCCCCTGGAAAATATGTCAGCCAAGTGGTCTCCTGGCCTCTGCTGGGTGTGTGAGCCCACTGGCTCAGGTGGCCTGCTTTGTGCTCACACAGCTGAAAGATCCCCTCTGCTGGGCTTTGTGGAGGGGACTCGAGTCCTTAGATACGCTACCCAAGGGCAGGTCTCCTGGGGCAATGCCCCCTCCAGTAGGGGGGATGAAGAAAAGACTTGTATTATGGGGAAAACAGGCAAGTGAAGGCGCCTGTTGCTACCTCAAACACGGCTGTTGCAATATGTGTTTAAACTATAAACGGTTCAGGGGTCACACGTCTGGCTCTCCCAGCCTTATTTCCCCCCTGCTCAGTACCTGAACCATTGGGCACTGGGCACTTCGAGAAGCCAGTGAGCTTTACCTTGCTGTCCCATTCTTTGTGCTCATGTCCCGGAAAACCCAGAATGTGACTTGTCAGGAACGTCAACTGCCAATGAGAGGCCCCTAAAAGCTTCTTGATGGGCTGCTCGGCGCCAGAGTGCCAGACATCCCAGTCCGCCCCCAGGCTCGCCTTCTCCGTTCTTTTCCAGACCACACCCCGCCGCTTTCAGAACTCCGCTACCCTTGCCAGGAAACAATTTGAATGTCCAAGAAAAGGGGGAAAGGTTAAGTGACCCTCGGAACATCCACTCTGTGGATTGTTTCTAAGTATTAAAAGTAATGTTTGCAAAGAGTTTGTAAATGGATGGGGAAGTGCCTCTGCTGTCCTGGTTAGTGAGAAAAGGCAGTGTGCGCCGTGCGGTTTCAGCGACAAGAAACACACCTTGAGGATGTTAGGAGAAAAATGATCAGGGTCCCTTCTAGAAAACACCCCATGCTCACTGCGTGGACTGGCTTCACTTTGAACCTCTGAGGGGCCTGACACACCCTCTCACTTGTCCTGGGAAATCTGATTTCTGTTCTCTGCGATCTGAGGTCTTTGCCCTCCTTGGTCTCCTCACTCTCACCGGGTGGTGACCTTATTCTCCACTGAGAAAACAGAAGTCAGTTGTCAGCCGTGCCCTCACCTTCCCGACGGAAGCCCCTGCATCTCATCCATCTCTTCCATCCTTCCTCCAGGACAACAGAGGAAGGGCCCCTGCTCCTTTGAGAAGCCAGGTCCCTATCTCTGGATCCGTCTATCTCCCCTTCTCCAGCCCGAATGTATCCATCTCTGGCTAGCGTGTTGGCGTGCTCTCTCTCTCTCTCTCTCTCTCTCCATCTCAATGTGACAGTCCCTTCCCCCACTGGTCCATCTCTCTTCCCTCTGTATTCTGTCTGAATGTCCTGTTCCCTCTTCAATCCACTCCCCTTGGCTTCTGTACCGCGCCC
>NW_027532409.1:5705555-5736268 GCF_008692635.1 Crocuta crocuta
CCGGCTCTTGTCAAGGTCCCAGCAGCCTCCGAGTCATGCTATGCAGGGAGCACTTTTCTGCTCTCATCTTCCTCCAGCTTCTCCACCACTTGACAGTCTGGTCTGGTGTCTGGGCCTCCAGACAACACATTGCTGCGTGTTCTCTGCTACCTCACTGGCTGCCCCCTCTTGGTCTTTTGTGGCTGGCTTTTCCTTTTACCCACTTTCTAGAACCAGGAATTCTTTATTCTTTTTTTTAATGTTTTATTTACTTTTGAGAGAGAGAGAGAGAGAGAAGAGTGTGGGTGGGAGAGGGGCAGAGAGAGAGGGGGACAGAGGATCCAAAGTGGGCTCTGCCCTGACAGCAGAGAGCCCCACACGGGGCTGGAATCACGAACCATGAGATCATGACCTGAGCCAAAGTCGGATGCTCAACTGACTGAGCCATCCAGGCGCCCCTAAAAACAGGAATTCTTAACTTCCTGCTTGTGGGCTAATTTTTCTTTTCGCGATAGATGGTCTCCCAACATGCCCTCACCTGGTCCCCTAGATTTAAATATTGTCCAAATGCTGATGACTCTTCATGACTCCAGAGCAACTAGAGTGAACTGTTTTAAACACAAATTAGATTCTATCATGCCCCCGCTTAGAGTCTCCAGTGACTTGTCACTGCTGTAAGAATAAAGCCCCTGCCCAGGGCATGCCTTGGCTCCTCTCCAACTTTAACTTGTCCTTTACTGTCCATCACCCATCAAGTCCCAGTCACGTTGACCTTCTCACTTCCTTAAACATCTATCAAGCTTGTCCCTCCTCTGGAGCCTTTGCCCTGCTGTTCCCTCTGCCTGAATTCTTAGTCTGGCTCTCTGAATAACACAGTGTGTGTGTGTGTGTATATATATAATATGTATATATGTATACACACATATATTTTTAAATGTTTATTTATTTTTGAGAAAGAGAGAGCAAGCAGGGGAGGGGCAGGAGAGCAGGGGATAGAGCACCCCAAGAGGGCTCCATGCTGATCGCTGTGAGCCCAATGCAGGGCTTGAACTAACAAACCATGAGATCATGACCTGAGCTGATGCTGGGCGCTCAACCAACTGAGCCACTTAAGCTCCCATATATATGTATGTTTTTTAATTTTTATTTTAAGTAGGCTCCTTGCCCAATGTGGGGCTTGAACTCATGACCCTGAGATTAAGAGTTGCATGCTCTACCGACTAAGCCAGACAGGCATCCCTGAATAACTCAGTTTATTTATTTTATTTTATTTTTTAGGACTTTTATTTTATGCTTATTTATTTTTGAGAGAGTGAGAGTGCGAGGGAGATGTGGGGAGGTGGGGAGGGGACAGAGGATCCAAAATGGGCTCTGTGCTAACAGCAGAGAACCCTGATGAGGAGCTCAAACCCACAAACTGTGAGATCATGACCTGAGCCAAAGTCAGATGCTTAACCTACTAAGCTACCCAGGTGCCCCTGGCACCCCAAAGTTTTAGGGCTTTACATTTTTTTAAATTTAAATTTTATTTTTAAATTTATTTTTGATTTTAGAGAGAGAAAGAGCAGATGAGCAGGGAAGAGGGGCAGAGGGAGAGGAAAAGAGAGAGAGAGAGAGAGAGAGAGCGAGAATCCTAAACAGGCTCCATTCTCAGCATGGATTATGACCTGAACCAAAATCAAGAGTTGGAAGCTCAACTGACTGAACCACCCCAGGAGCCCAGGGCTTTTTTTTAAAAAACTCAATTTAAGGGGCGCCTGGGTGGCTTAGTCAGTTAAGCGTCCGACTTTCGCTTAGGTCATGATCTCACGGTTCGTGGGTTCGAGCCCCGCGTCGGGCTCTGTGCTGACTGCCAGCTCAGAGCCTGGAGCCTGTTTCAGTCTGTGACTCCCTCTCTCTCTGACCCTCCCCTGCTCATGCTGTCTCTCTCTCTCTCACCTAGAAATAAATAAAACATTAAAAAAATTTAAAAAAAAAAAATCACCTCCTCTTTGAAGCCTTCTGGAATTTAGTCTCCAAGCAGTTTACATCATGTCGGTCAATTTAGCAGCTTGAATGGGAGGAAATAAACTGTTTTTCCCACTGGGTAACCAGCACCATTTCTCACAATCTTTTTCTCTTTTAATTTTTTTAATGTTTTATTTATTTCTAGGAGAGAGAGAGAGAGAGACAGCGTGAGCAGGGGAGGGTCAGGGAGAGAGGGAGTCACAGACTCTGAAACAGGCTCCAGGCTCTGAGCTGGCAGTCAGCACAGAGCCCGACGCGGGGCTCGAACCCACGAACCGTGAGATCATGACCTAAGTGAAAGTCGGACACTTAACCGACTAAGCCACCCAGGTGCCCCACCATTTCTCACAATCTGATATATAATTCTTATAATCATTTGTTGCTTCATTCCGTCTTGCGTAGAGCTTTATGCCGCATACCCTGTGTGCCTGAGCTGAGTATCACCTATTAGTGCAGCACAACAGACTGTGAAGCTGGATGACCCTGGGATCCAATCCGTCTCAGCTCCGCCACTTCCAAGCTATGTGACCTTGGTCAAGCATTCCAGTTATCCATGGCTGCGTAACAAACTACCCCAAAACTTAATGGCTTAAAACAACAATATTTATTTGGCAGTTTGGGACCGCTTATTTCTGCTCTACTTGGCATCGGCTGGGACAGCTCCAGGGCTGGGGGCTGAATCGTCTGAAGGTTTATTCTCTCCCGTGTCTGGTGGCTAGCAGGGAACCGAGCTGGAGTTGGCTGGGACGCCTTCACTAACCCCTCCATGAAGCCTGGGCTTCCTCCCAACATGGTAGCTGGGTTCCAAGGTGAGTGGATTGAGAGCGAGTAAGCAAGCATGAGCGCATGAGAGAGAGTGAATGGCCTTTTTAGGAGCCAGCCTTGGAAGTCACAGGATCACTTTTGCCATTCTCTGTTGGTTGAGGCGGTCCCAGAGGCCTACTCAGGTTAAAGGGGAGGGAATATAGATCCCGTCGCTCAACTGGAAGAAGGTCAATGCCACACTTAAAAGGAGTGATTGGATGGGCTGTGTATTGCTGGGCCTATCTTCGAAAAATGCAATCAGCCGCAAGAAACTCCTGACCTTTCTGAGATCCTCTACTGAAGTGTTGAGCACAGAGCCAACGGTCAGTGAGTGCCCAACGGTCAGGAAGCTGCAGACAGTCTCCCTGCCGCCATGTTGCCCATTCTGGACTCCCAGCAAGTCCAGGTTTACCTGGTCTGAACCGAGCCTGAGTCCAGAGCCCCTACCTAGGCCCATGCCACCTCTGGAGCCCTCCCCACCAGGGCCTTGTGGCTGGGGCTACACTGTAGATTCATGGCTCCTCAAATCCAAAGGCCTTCAGAGCAGGGAGGGCCCTCAGCCTCCTTCTTAGCCGTCAGTGTTGCGACCCAGGATCGTGGTAGAGCCAGGACTTGGGCCCAGGTCCAAGTGGGGAGATCCAGGCCACTCTAATCTCAGGACCACCAGTGCGGCCATGGGTGTGTCAGGAGCGGCTAAGCTGGCCCCGTGTAGCATGTCGCCTGCCTGGATCCACCATCCAACATCTCCAAACTTAGATAATGCATAGAGGAGAAACTGAAACACAGAGAAGGTAAACCATTTCTAAGAACTCTGTAGCATCTCTGTGCCAGAAAAGGACCAGCTTACAAGAAATGGAGGCATCAGAGCTGGAAGGACCCTGTCACCTGTCACATTACACTAGACCGGGTGGGGACTCCGAGGCCCAGGAGGTGGGAAGGCTTTGCCCCTGTGCCACACAATACCAGCTTTGTGGTATTTTGTGTGATGACCCAATTGTGGCCCATCTCCCCCCTATAGTCTACGCTCCATGAGGTCAGGAATGCACCGATGACAAGTCCACTCATCGTCCTATCTGGTGCCTATGGACCAGGTGAGTGTTCACTGGGAACAGGGGAGCTGGTGGCTTGCCGGGATGGGGTGGGAATACTTGCTAGGTGGCCCTGCTCCACGTGTCTCTGGGGCCACCTGGAGGAAAAACCTGGGGGTGGAGGGGGCACACACACACACCAGGACAGCCCAGAACAGGATGAAGCCATGGCTCAGGTGAGAGGGCATCCCCCAGTATTCACTGCTGTGAGGGAGTCATGAAGCCGACCTGATGCCAACCGAATGTCAAGGGCAGGGGAGGTGACGAAACATGATTGGGGAGGGTGGGGGAAGGGTGAGGGGAGGGTGGGGGGCGGGAGAGGAGGTGGAGGAAAAGGAGAGGAGGCAGGAACGGGGTGAGGGGAGAAAAGGCTGCAGAGGGGTGAAATAACCCTGCCCCCCTCTCCAGGTCGCAAAAGGGGGTGCCACTCTGAAGGGGCAGCCGAAAGACTTAAAACTGGCTCGGCCCAGCGGTGGCTCGTCGAGGAAGAGGAGTGGCGGCAAGGAGCGGGGGAGGGGAAGGAGGCGGGAAGGTGTGATGGACACGGGAAAACCAACAACACGGCCAGAAGCACAGCCCTGGAGGGGAAGAAAGGAAACCGCCGGAGCCGGCGCTCGCGGGCTGCCCGGGGCTGCCCTGGGGAGGAAACGTGTGGGGATCAGGATAATTGTCCTCAGTCCGTGCCAGTCCCTAGCGGGGTCAGAGCCTACTCCCAAAGCATCGCAGGTCTGATACCTCATAACGGGCAGCCTCCATTTTAGCCGTGCAGGGTCTGAAAGCGGGCTGGGCTTGGAGGGAGTAAATGTGAGATCCCTGCTTGTCAGGTGTGCAGAGCTGGGCGTGCACCTAGGGCTGCACGGTCCCTGCGCCTGTAAGAGGGAGGCGGAGGTAGAAGCACCAGAGCACGCCCTGGAGGTGTGAGGTCTGCGGTCTGCGTTCCATCCTAGCCTCGCCACTGACTTTGCGCTAATCGCGTGTCTTCCCTAGACTTCAGTTTACGCATCTGTACAATGGGATAATTGGTCTTGCTTTGCAAGGTTGAGGGGGGCGGAGTTCGCGCACGCTCCGCACAGCCGCGAGGGGCGAGGCACCGGCGGCGTATATGGATGCTGGCTCCGGCGATCTGAGGTCGGCCCGGCCTCCGCCTGGGAGTCCCCTCCCTCGCCGCTCCCGCGGCCCCTGCCCGGACGCTGGGCGCAGGGGAGCCGCGGCCGGGTGCGTTTCCCAGGCGGGCAGGGGAGGGGGCGGCGGAGGGGAGGAGGAGGGAGCCNCCGCCTGCCCCTCAGTGCCTCGCTCGCCTTCTCCGACCTCACCGAGGAGATGCTGGACTGTGGGCCCGGCGGCTTCGTGCGGGAGCTGGAGGAGCTGCGCTCGGAGAACGACTATCTCAAGGTGGGGGCGCTAATGGGCGAGAGGGAGGCCCCGGGAGGTGCGGGTTGTGGCGGCCCCGGGGGCCTGAGGCACCAGCAGGCCCACCGTCCCACGAAGGAGCTGGGAGAGGGAGACTACCCCCGGGCTCCCACACACCCTGCCTCCCTTTTTATCTGGGAAACCGCCTCCTGAGGAGGACCCTGGATGACGAGACTGGCCAAAGGGTTCTGCTTTTGGAGGGAGGGAGGCATGAGAAAACTGCTTTGGAAGATGCGTTACTGTATGCATTACTTGGGGTGGGGGGGGTGGGTAGAGTGAGGGGCTGGACCTCTGTCCTTCAGCGGCTTAGAACCCCCACCCCCCAGGCCAGAAGCGAGGCCTCTGATGGCTCTCTTTTCCGGGACAGGTACTGGTGTGCCCTTCTGCCAGGGAAACCTGTGGCTGTCCCCTACCAGGGAGAGTCCAGGACACCATTCTGAGCCTTTACCCAGGGCATTCCTTGGTTCAGGCCTGTCCCCGCCTGCCTTTTAGGGCGGGTCCCGTTTGAAAGCATGACATCTGGGAACATCCCCTTGGCTAGAGTCCGACTTCCGCCCAGTCTAACGGTCCCACAGCCTGGGAGGATGATGTCTGGGAGAACTGGTTCAGAGGCGGCTTCCTAAATCCCAGGATGTTGTCTTCTGCTCTCGTCTGCCCGGCACACACAGCAGTCCCGCGGGCCCCTTATGGCTGTTGCCCTTGGCCTTCCTGTGTGCCCAGTGAGAGGAGGGAAGCTGTTCATATGAAAGCTGCCTTCCTGCTGAGCATGTGGGGCACCTGAGAGCTTCCCCGGAGAACAGACCTACCTTGTTTTCACCCTTTCAGTGAACATGTGCACCTATTCGGTGCCGGCCAGTCTCTGTGTGCCCACTGCTTGGCACCAGAGCAGCTTTAAAGAATGTGCTGGCCTTGGCTTGGGAAGACTGAAAGCTTCCTGGGCTCTCCCATCACTGGCTGAGCATGGTGTTGGAAGAGGCTGGAGTGTTACCTACTCCTCTTATCTGTGGATGGCCTGGCATAATACCCGGAGTACGCTGGCCGAGAGCCACAGAATCATGCTGCTGATTTATGTCCGCCTGGCAACACTTAGCTTTGCCCTGTGGCTCTTCTGGCCAAATAGGTTTCTCTCTCGTTAGACTTTTGGGGTCTTTGTCAGCTGTGTCTCTCCCTCCTGATGTCCCCCCAGCATCTCCTTTCCAGCATGTGTTCAGTAAATGCTTGTAGAATAAAAGGACAGGGTCTGTCTGAATCAGCAGAATCCACCCCTTCGGCCTCTGATCTTTCCCCAAGCCAGGTCTCAGGTTTCTCGTCTGTTAAATGGGAGGGTAAGTCTTCCCAGAGGCCCCATGTACTGTTGACGATTGAAGGGTTAGTTAGTTCTCAGTCTTCAGAAGCCTGTGGTGAGGAGAGGACAAGTGGAGGGTGGGTAGAACAGAGACAACGCAGAGAGAAGCCTGGTCCTGCCCTCCTGGTACCCTGAACTGCTTCTGGCACTGCCTGCCTGAGCTGCTCTGACCTCAGACCTGAGCTCCTTACTCCCGCCTCCTGGCCCACACTGTTCATGCCGGCGAGGGAGATGGGCCATAGAGCTCTGCCTCGGGGTCTCCTTGTGTACCGACTCCCGTGGGCTCTTATCCATCCCAGGAAGTCATCAGGCAGAGCTCTGGAGTCCTCCTGGGCCAGCGGTGACTGTTAAGGTGGGCGGTGGTTCCAGAAGGCGGAGGGTTGAGCCTAAGGTCTCACAGGGGCCAGGGCCTGGCTGGGCACCTCCCATTGCCTGGGCTGGGACTGGAGCACGTTTCCATCATTCATTCAGTACTTCAGGCTTCATGCGCAGACCTCAGGCTACTGTTGGATCTGGGGTCTGTGGCTTCCTGGATGTGTGAACTTGGGCAGGTTACTTACTGTCTCCAGACCTCAGCTGCCTCATTGTAAAAAGGTATATCACACATCTTGCAGCCTTCAGGGTTAAAGGAGATCATGTATGCAAACACCACTGGAGTGCCTGGCATAGAGTGAGCCTCAGATGCGGGCAGTCATGATCCCTGCTGTTTCCCAGTGGTGTGTGACACATTTCCACAGGCCCCCGTCGTGTTCTCAGGTGGGGCTGAGGGCATTCAGGGAGGCCGAGGCCTGGAGGATGACACGCAGCCAGCTGAATAGCACCTAAAATAAGAACATTCCAGGCTGAGGGAAGTGGGAAAAAGCGAGTTGATTTCGAAGGACAGCGCAGAGACTGGAGTGAGGAAGGAGGTTGGGTGGCAAGGTGAGCCGGGCCAGACCGTGCAGTTCTCGCCGTGTGCACTTGGGTTGGTCCCTGAACTTCTCTAGAGCTTCATTTGATCCAGCTGCCAATCTCACAGAGGCGAGGTGAAAATCTGGAGACTGGGCACGTGGACCGTAAGTGTAGTGGCTGTCATGGAGGTGTTGGTTCATTCTATAGATGCGTTTAGCTGCAGCCAGAGAGAGGGAGGCACTTGCTCTCCTGGGTCCCTGAGCCAGTTCTCCAGACAGTCAGGGCTTGGACTAAGGGTGTATTATGCTCTTTTTGTTTGTTTTAAAAGTTTATTTATTTTGAGGGAAAGCGAGAGAGAGAGAGAGAGAGAGAGAGAGAGAGACCCAGCAGGGGAGGGGTGGGGGGGGCGGGGACTGACAGAGGACCTTATGCAGGCTCTGTGCTGTCCGCACAGATCCCAACGCAGGGCTCAAACTCACGAACCTTAGGATCATGACCTGAGCCAAAGTTGGACACTTAACCAACTGGGCCGCCCAGGTGCCCCAAGAGTGTATTACACTCTTGACGTGTTTCCTGCCTCTCTGGGCCTCTTTGCTTCCCAGATGCAGAAACCGAGTTACTAGGAGAAGGACTCCACATCCCCAGTGTGTCCCCTGCAGGTTACGTGCTACCTGCGTTGAATCCCAAGTCTGGTGGGGCCCTGCTTGGGTTCATCTCCCAGTGGTGGGGGCTCTGGGAACTGTCAACTGGGGAAGGAAGGCCTCACGGGTGGTGGCCTCCATCTCCTGTTGCCTGAGGCCTGCCCTGGGGCCCACGCGGCGAAAGTGTAAATGGGGCAGCTGCCTCCCAATCAGATGGTAGGAGCTGCTCCAGAAAAGGGAGTGAGGTTGCTGGCCCTCGAGTTATTCAAACAAAGGCTGGATGACCTTGCATGTTTGGATGAAGATGTAGGGTTTGTGGAAAGCAGCTTGTAAACTGTACAAAACGCTGGTGGTTGTGATTAGAAGGAAGATTCCAGGAGAGATTTATGTGGTAGCTACAGCTGAGAGGCCTGACCTCAGGATCCCTTCCAGCCAAGGAAGTCTGAAGATTATTAACTTTTGAACTTCCAGGGTTCTCAGATACAGCTTTAGCTACAGAGCAGACACAATGACTGCATTTGATCTTCAAAGCACTGGTGGTCTGAGGTCTTCCAGCTCCCCATCACCACTAACCGTTGTCCCTGTACCATATGGTGAGGGCGAGTTGAGAAACATCAGAGTGTAGATGGCAGAATCTGAGAGTTGGGGCCCAAAGACTTGGCTTTGAGATCTGACTCTGCCATTTACTGTGTGGCTCTGAGCAAGTCGCTTGGCCTCTCTGAGCTCCTTTTTCCCCTCTATGTAATGCAGATGATGGAACCTACAGAGAAGCTTCATAGGATTGTTTTCAGGAATGAGGGAGGTATGAATAGACAAGAAAATATTTTACAAGCAGTGAAATCCCACATCTCTCAGGGAACTGTTGCCACTGTTAGCCAATGAGCAGATGGGATGTCTGTGTCTTTATTCTTCAGGGAGCTGGGAGAAGCCAGGAAGGTGGGTCGCCGTAGCTTTAGGATGTTAATAAATCAATAAATCAGAAGCTGCTCCCGGGAGGATAGGAAGGTGTGATCACATTCCATGCCGCCCCGCCCCCTCCTTGGAGGTTCTAGGTGTGAGTGAAGTACAGCCTATCTAGATGTGAGCCCAGGAGGGCCCAGAAGAAGCATCCGGTTCTCATTGTATGTTTGGGTAAATGGAGACCCCGGGTCACAGCCAGGATTCCAAACCTGGTTGGACTAACTCTAGGTTCTGTTCTTTCTGTAGCATGACAGGAGCAGTGAGATTTTAGTTGCTAACAGTGTGTCTTGTTTGGGACACAGGTTGGTTAGAGGGACCTTGTTGTGTGCCAGACTCTAGGCTAAGACTTGTTGGGAACAAGTAGGCTGGGGCGGGGGCCTGCAGCCTGTAGGCAGGAGGTGGGGGCCCGTGCGTGCGTGCACGGATGTGAATGTGTGCCTTGCACCAGTGCAGAGTGTGATTGGGACGAGGGGGATCTGAGGTACTGGAGGAGAGAATGGGGTTTGGATCCAGCCTTAAGGGTTAGTTAATGGTTAGGCTGGAACCCAGGGAGATGGACTGTTAGAAGCAGCCTGGGGACCCCCAGACCACGGATCCCTGGACTTCTGTGGCTCTTGCCTTACAAATGCTCTTCCCTGTTGATCACTTCCAGTGCATTAGGCTCTGGATTAAGTAAGCCCTTACTCCTCATAGCAACCGTGTGTTGAGGGTTCTGACGTCAGAACCATTTGGGAGATAAGGAAACCAAGAGGCTACGTCAATGTGCCCATGACTGCACAGCGGATATGCTTAGGAACCTCACTGGAAAACCCTCAGGAGCTCCCTTCATCCCATTGCTCTTTCACCCTCTCCCATGCAGGAGGTACCTCTGAGTTTCACAGAGCAGAGTTCCTGCCTGGATTGGCCAGTTACAAGCTGTGTGGTGTGGGGTGAGGTGCTCAGCCTTTCTGAGCCTCTGTTTCTTCTTCTGTAAAGTGGGAGATAAGCATGCCTGCCTCAGGGTCATGGGATCTTCCGAGTGTGATGCACAGTAAATGTCAGTGCCTGTCACTGTCCCTTTCCCTTACCTGCTTCTCCAGGCATTCATTCATTCATTCATTCATTCACTCATTCACTCATTCATTCAGCTCGAATTTTCTGAGAGCTTCCTGGCTACCAGGCCAAGTGCCAGATGTCTTCTCAGCTCTTCTCAGCTCACAGAAACGGTCACTGGGTTGGGGAGGGGGGCTGGTCATTATGGTCAGCAAAGCTCCTGGCTGGTCCCTGCCCTGAGTCCCAGCCCTCCCAGTGGCAGCGGAGAGGGGGACTGGAAGAAGCTTCTCTGAGACCTAGGTCTTTAAGGATCCTCAGCGGTTCGCCTGTCCTTAGGGGGAGGCAGGCAGCTCCAGCGAGATGGAAAATGAGATGGAAAATGTGAGGCCGGCTGCTGCAGAGGCCCCAGGGGACTGCCGAGCTCCCAGGGCTCCCAGCATTCCTCACGGAGGGGCCGGGCCTGTGTCCCCGGGCACACTCTCTTGGGCACACACAAACACAGGTACGCACAGAGCATGCTCAGAGAGCCACAGAGACTCATACACGTGTCACATATTCATCCAGTGACACCTGTATGTTGTGTGCTTCCAGAAGCACACCTCATGACATATTAGAGAGGGTACACCCTCGGAAGGCCACAGACCCATGCAGATACAAAATCTGCCTCCTCTCACCCACACAATACCAGACACTACAGACTCACACCGCCTAGGAGACTCCTGGCTCAGAAACACACACTTCCACATGCACACATCTTACATACCCAGACATACTTGGCTTTGTCCCAGATGGACACACAGCTCTGAAACACCCTCAGACGTATCGGAAGTACACATACATTTGCAGGCACGCACACAAACCCACGCAGACTCATTACACACAGGCGCCAGCATCCACGCAAATCCAGAGATCGCTCCTGCCAGGCGGGTACAGACAGGCTCACCACCCGGATGCTCTCCCTGTCTCTTCCACAAAGAGAGCCGCAGAGGCCCTTGCACACTTACCTTCACCTGGGGCTCAGACGCACACCCAGGAGACTCACACAGACACGGGACACATAGCCATGTACACAGAAGCAGGGACACGAGCAGAGCGCACTCAAATGTCTGGCCTATAGCATCTGCCAATGAGAACCAGAGACTCACAAACCAGGGTCCCCAGGCACACACATGTGTGTGCAAACACACACACACACACACACACACACACACACACAGGCTGTGATGATTTAGCCACACAGAAACAAAGGATATCCTGGTCTCTGTCCTTTGGAGCTCATGTGTACAAACTACTGTGTTCAGCCACTCCACAAGATCTCCTTCCACAAGCCTGCTGGGAATAGTGAGGAGTGTGGCAGGGGCCTGATTTGGAACCGCCTGGGGCTGGCAGGTCACTATGTCAGGAGAAGCTGTACCAGAGTCGCTCAGGCGCCTGATGTCCAGCACTTGGGCTTGGGCCCAGCAGGCTGAGAGAAATGGAGCAATTGTCAGGCCTGCCCACAGGAGAAACACTGCCGGGGGCAACTCCCTTCTAATCTCCTTGGAATTTCCGGCTTGCCTTCATCTCCCTCCTCCTCCCCATCCCCCTTTGCTGGGGGCCGCCGTGGAGGGCCATGCCACTCCCCATCTTTGGAGGGTGCCCATTTCTGCCTAGGAAACAATGAAGGAGGCCAGGATAGAGGAGTTTGGAGGAGATGTGGGCATTCAGAAGAGGGGCCTGGAAGACTTCTTGGAGGAGGAGGCATTAGAGCTAAGGAGTTAGCCTTGAGTTAGCCTGTGGGTCCAGCTGCTGGGATGGTGCCTGGCACCTCATAGGGACTCAATAAATATTTGTTGTATGATTGAATGAAAGGCAGTGATCAAGGTCTGTAGGTGGTGTGTGGGCTTAAAACAAAGAGTTGGAGGGAATGGTGGGTGTGGACAGTGGTGAGGGAGAGTTGGGCTTGCTTGGGAAGGGCCTCAAATGCCAAGCTGAGCTGAGGCGCTGTGAACACTTTGCTGGGAGGGGGCCATACAGCAAGGCTAGGGGCTGCCCCCTTAGTGTATGTCTAAGGCACCAGGCACAGGAGCCCAGAGTGGGAGGGAAGGAAGGCTCTGTGGTCTCATGGACAGATTCCATGTTTGGGGTCAAGTGTCGGGCCAAACCTTGCTTTGTCCTCCCTATGCATGATCTCCATGTGAAAATCTCCTCATTAAGCCTCAGTCTTCTTGTCTGTAAAATGGGAATCGAATCCCTTATTGCAGGGCACTTAGGAGGATTAGTGTTCAGGTATGTGGCATATCCAGTACCATCCTGGGCACAGAGGAAGAGAAGGAGCCCCACATCCTGTGTAGCCTCCAGGGGAGAGGGAGTTCCCCAGGGGAGGGCCTCGGCTAAGTTCCAAGCAGAGGCCTGACCAGCAGCCAAGGCTCTTACTAAGGTCATTCCCCTCATAGTGCATACACATGACCTCATCTGCGGTCATATTTTCTGCCCTCTGGTGCCAGAAGGAACTTGGAGCTGGGGTGGGGAAAGAGCCAGAAACTCTGGGGTGTTCTGGGACAAGCTGACCCTGGCTTTCACTGGAGGCCCGCAGGTCAGTACTGTGTCTGCATTCTGAGCAGGTAGCGCTGGCCTCCCTGAGGAATGGTAGGAAGGTGGGAGCAGCCGGCCAGCCCTTCCCTTCTCCAGGGTCCAAGGTGGTTGAGAGCACTGTGATCTAGCGCCAAGCCTACCTAGGCTTGAATCCTGGCTCTGCCTTTTCCTCTAGGAGCTTCCCCTTTATGAGGCTCAGTCTCCTCACCTGTAAATTGGGGGTGCTGACAGTGCTCACCCTACAGGCTTGATGGGAGCATTGAGTAAGGGAAAGCATGTACGTAAGGATTCGTGGGGGCATGGCTCATTGTAAGGACTCGGCAGCTATGGGCAAGCTGGGATCTGTAAGCCATGCGTCCTTGATGGCAGAGGTTATGTCTGGCTTTGGGTGTGAGTCTTGGCGTGGAGGAGGGGCCTGGGAGGTGTGTGTGGACCTGAATTGCATTGTGGAGATCCCCACACACATCTCTTTCTGTGCGTTCCCCCTTTCCCTCCCACCCCATGTCAGTCTTCTCTGGATGGCCAGTGCTGCAGACACTGTCCCCTGGGGATGCTCGTCGCTGGTGGAGGAGGCCTTCGGGGTCCCTCATTCTAAGATCAAGGTGAATAATCTCCCATTGCCCAGGTCACGAAGAAGCACAGGGCCCAGTGGAAAAGTAGTTGGGGGTCCCACAGCTAGACTGGCTCAGCTAAACATCTTGCTGCTAGTTTGCCCCAGATCTGTTTGGGATCTTCTGGGTCAGTTGCATCAGCCTCCCCCCTCCTTGGCCTTGGCCAAGTGCCTGGGCAGCCTGTGTGGTTCTGCCTCCCTCAGCCTCACCTCACCTCTGCTCCACCCAAGCTCCCTTGTGTTCCTCACACCCGGGTGTCAGTCTTTGTGCTTTTCCCACCTGGGGGGCCTTTGTGCTTGCGGTTCCCTCCCCTCTCTGTTCCTCTTCCACCTTCCTGCACTCAGCTCCAGGCCAGGAGCTTTCTATAGGCTCCTTGGGGACATTTACCTCAACGGTAATTAGATTATTAATTGGATAATTACAGGTGGCCCATCGGCCCCTCCCCCATGTGTTCAGTGGATAGGCAGGGACCTTGCCAGGGTGGGACCTAGCCCCTTCCTTTTACATAGGTGTAAATTGAGCTCAGAGAGGTTAAAGGGCTCGGCAAAGGTCGCACAGCCTGGAAATGTCAAGAGGCAGAAGGATGGGTGGTCTTGTGGTGCTCATTCCAGGGTCCCAGGCAGGGAGATGGCATAAACAAAGGCTCAGAGATGTGCTGAAGCTTCAGGCTATGCAGCCTGGAGCCATTCTTCCTTTCTCCAGCCTCACTTTCCCTCCCCAAAGATCTCTGAGCCCTGTTCTGTCCTTGCTCGGATATTTGGCTGCAGCCCAGAGGCCATTTGGGAGATGTTTTAAACACATCCTGATCCAAATGCTGCCTTCCTTCCTGTTCACACAGAAAGGACAGGAGGGACGCCATCAGGCGCTCCCACTATGAGCATCCTCCCACCCCCACCCAAGGTAGTGGGGGCTGTGAATATCTCCCTGTTCTGTTGGGTGAGGCCTGGAATGGGCCAGTGACAAGCCAGGCCTGGCCTTGGTGGGCAATAGTCTCCAGGTATCTTCTCACCCCAGACATCTTACACACACACACACACACACACACACACACACACACACACACACACACACCGCCCGTCCAGATGGGTGTCTGTGGGCTCATGCACAGAGCTGTGTCAGATTTGGGAGGCACACTCCTGTTGGCTGTGGAGCCTTTATCTTCTTGAGCCTCTGTTTGCTTACTGTCAAAACGGGCATAAAGTAATAGCCCCTGCCTCCAAAGGACTGTTAGCATGAGGTAATGGACATTGAGGCAGAGCTCAGCCAGGCATCTGGCACACGGTAAGGCTCCTGCAAGTACTAGCTACTATTGTCACTATCATCTCATAGTGACTGGTCTATGAGGAGCTCAAACTGGACTTGAATCCTGGCTGTGCCACTTTGTGTGGGACCTTAGGCAGCACTGTTAACCTTTCTGACCTTGGTTCCTCACCAGGCAGCGGGGGGTGACTGGGGTACAGTGAGACGTGTGCTGCCTAGCATGTGCCTGGCACAGAGGGAGCGCTCTTGTCTGTTTTTACTTACTGGCATTGGAGGGGCAAGTCCAAGATCACGGTCTTCCTTCATGACCCTGTGGGTCACTGGGACCAGGCAGCCTCTATGCCAGCTGGAGCAGGGGCATTGTGTGGCATGGCCATACCTGGCTGGGTGTCCTGGCCTTCCTCTAAGACCTTTGACCCTGACTGTCCCCAAACTGGAGCCCAGCTTTCATCCAAGGAGGCCAAGCTGGATTGAGCTCTGGGCTAGAAGGCAGGCATGCAGAGTCCCTCTCTGCTTGACCCTGGACCCCCGGAGGGGCTGTGTGATTGGAGGGGGGGGTCCTAATAGGCTTCAGTGTCCTTGTCTAAGCCCCGCTCCCCAGTTGCTATTCCCAGAGGCTTTGCTTTTGAGTGGGGAGGGAAGTGGCGTTTTGCACAGCCTTCTGTGTTCCTTGGGGTCCAACTGCAGTGATCTCATCTGGAGCCTTGACAGACCTGGTGGACTGACAGAAGGGACAGCAGATGGCTGCCCTAGCCTCTCAGTGGGCTGGCATGCTGCCCCTGTGGCCACTGTTGGCCCACCCTGCAGGCCAGCCCTTCCGGACCGGGGTCAGTGCCCCAGGCCAGAGCCAGGCTGGCAGATGGGCAGGGAGGGCCCGCAGTGGCCAGGGCGGTGTGGGAGAGGGCGGGCCAGGCAGAGGCTGCTGTTCCTCCACGGAACTGTTGCTGTCCTCCAGAGGGAAAGTTCTGGGTACTTTAGCTCAGCTCTGTCATTCCTCCTGGGTCTGCCTGCCGATCTGCAGGTCAGGTCCCTGGAGCCAGGGGAGGAGATGACATATTTGAGACTGCAGCCTGGGAGTTGATAGGCGGGAATTTGAGGCCCACTACTAGGATCCAAAGCCTCTACGGCCGTTAGGTTCACAGTCACAGAATTAGATTTGCACGTATCAGCACTGACTAGAAGTGGTTTTCTGCAGAGCAGGGCAACAGGATGGTAATCTTCCCCTCCTAGGACCCCTTTATTAATTCAGCGACTATTTATTGAGCTGTTCCTTTGCGTGCCAGGCGCTGCTCTCCTGAAACTCACATCTTAGTGGCAGAGACCGACATTCTGTAAGCAAACAGATCAATAAGTAGAATAATTTGCATCACAGATAAGCCTGTGACATGTTCCATGGAAGAACACTGTGGACACAGTGGGCTTGGAGGGGTCTTGGAAGGCTTCTCTGAGGAGGTGGCATTTACGTGGAGGCTTCAAGCAGGAGGGGAACCTATAGTGCCGAGACGCAGGGAGCGAAGTCCAGGCAGAGGCACCCGCTGGGGCCGAGGCTCCGTGGTGGGAGAGGCGAGGTGATTTCTGGGAGAAGAGCTGATGTCGGGGGTGGGGGTGAGGATGAAGATGGGGAGGGGGACAGGGGTCAGGCTTTTGTCTTCCTTTTGGATCAGGTGATTTACATACAGTAAAGTGAGTTTTGGCAGAAGCATATAGTTCTGTAACCACCATCCCAGTCCAGATGTGGACTGAAAACCTCCTCCTGGGCTCCTTTCTAGTCCATTCCTCCTCCCCCAGCCTCCCACAAGCTCTGATCTGTTTTCTGTCTCTGTGGTCTTCCTTTTTCCAGAACGTCACGTAACGGGAATCCTACAGTGGCCTGCTGAGCCTGGCTTCCTTCACCCGACGTATGGGGTTTGAATCTCACCTGCGTTGTTGCGGGTCTCAGCAGTTTATTCCTTTTTATTGTTGAGTAGTATTCCGTCGTACGTGTGCCACCATTTATCCATTCAGCCGAGGGACGTGTGTGTTGTTTCCAGATTTGGGTGATCATTGGAGAGTTTTAAACAGGAGAGTAGCATGGTCACAGCAAAAACAAAACGCTCCATGTGCTAAGTGGAGAACAAATCAATGGGGAGAAAACTGGCCATCCTGAGGGTTAAATTCGATGATCTGGTGGTGAATCTGGCTCACTGTAGATAACTCAGTAATGGCTCATTACAAAAAAGGCTGTGCCTTGGGGCAGTCAGGGAGGCCTCTTGGTGGAGGTGGCGTCTGAGATGGAGAGGGAAGAGGTGGGAGACATACAGAATGGAAGGAACCCAGGCAGTGCGGGGTCCCTGTGGGAGCTGGTTGGGTTGAGACACTGGCTCCCTGCGCCTGACTCAGCCTTGGTATTCCACGGAGGTCTGCAGCGCTCACATCAGAGTTCCCTGGGGGTGCTGGGTGCCCAAGCCCTGTGGGTGCTGACTCTCTTGGGTGGGAGGCAGCTGGGGACCTCTGCTCTGGTGTAGGTTCTGCCTTGGTGGCTGGTAAGAGGTGACCTCCTCCTGCCTTCAGGAACCTTCTAGCCCCCCTGGCTCCATCCCTGTTCCCTCAGGGCTGGCTGGCAGCTGTTGCTGGGCTCACACCACCCATTGCCACTTGCTGTGTTTCTGCAGAGGGGCCTCAAGTTTGTCCAGCCCTTCAGCTCAAGAGACTTGCTCACCACCTTCTCCTACAGACCAGTTTTATCAATTGCATTATCTGGAGTCACTTACAAATGTTCAGTGGGCCCCACACCTAAACTTCCCCCTCCTGTCCTCATTGTACGAAGATTCATCATCTGATATTTGTGTAGGTTTCTTTCAGAAAGCATTCTTTCCTGCAACGTTTACTTATTTTTTAAGGTATTTTTTTTTTAAATGTTTATTTATTGTGAGAGAGAGAGGGCACAAGTGGAGGAGGAGCAGAGAGGGGCAGAGGATCCAAAGCAGGCTCTGCACTGACAGGAATGAGCCCAGTGCAGGGCTTGAACTTACAAACTGTGAGATCGTGACCTGGGCAGAAGGCCAGTGCTCAACCGACTGAGCCACCCAGGTGCCCCTCTTTCCTGCAACATTTTAAATATGGCTTGAGGGGCACCTGGGTGTCTCAGTCGGTTGAGCATCTGACTTCAGCACAGGACATGATTTCACAGCTCGTGAGTTCAAGCTCCCTATCGGGGCTCTCTGTGGTCAGCACAGAGCCTGCTTCAGATCCTGTTTCTCTCTCTGTCTGCACCAGCCCCCGCCACTTGCATGCTCTCTTTCTCTCTCAAAAATAAATAAACATCAATAAAATAAAGTAAAATGTGGCTTGAAAGCAGAGCTCTGCTTCTCTAGCCTTATGCCCTGGTGGAGAAGAGAGAGGGTCTGGGGGCCAACCCAGACCCCACAGATTAGGCACCTATGGAAGGAACACAGCCTATGTCATTTCTTGTGCCATGGATGCCTTTACGCTCTCTGCTGAGAATAATTCTCAGAATAATGTTTTTAAGTGTTTAAAATAAAACACAAAGGAAACCAAATATATTACAATTATCAAAACATACTTCAAAGTTATAATATAGTAAATATGTGTTTATTAACTCATCAGATCTGCTGACCAGTCTATTAACTAGTGTAGTTAGTGTGATTTCAAAGTACTGATGAGGGTAAACACTATTTTGACATTTCTGCAATTGTTACATGATATGAAAACATCTGTGATTTCTTTTGGTGGCAAACTCACGGGTACTGCTATTACCACTGTGGCTTGTCCAGAATAGAAGGAAATTGTTAATTTTTAGTTAGAGGCTGATGGAAGTAAAGATATGCTGTTTTTTCGCCCTTCCCATCCAAGTTGATGGGTTCCCTGAATTCTGGTGCAGACGAAAGAATGTGAGGTCTGCAATCTGTGTGCTGCTTGGAGGTCTCTCTGGGTGAGTTTGGGCACAGCCCACCTTCCCTGTGCTTCTCTGCAGTTCTTCGTCTCTAGAACAGAGGTTCTGATTCCTGTCCTGCCTGCCCATGGGGTTTCTGTGAGGACCCATGAGATGATTCAGATGGAATGTCTTTGTAAACTGTGAAGCCCCGTGCAAGGTCTTGCTATTATTAGCAGTAGTGTGAGCTCATGTTTGGTCCTCTGGCCCAGAATGGACCAAGAGATTCTTCCTGGCCAACTCCTCCAGGATTCCTGGGAACCAATCCATTTCAGGGAGCGGGTCTGCCTCTGAGAGGCTGCTTCCTGCAGGCTGACCTCACGGATCATTGGGAGGGTGTGTAGGGGGATGGACAGAGATGCACTCTGTGGGCAGGGAGTGGGTGAGTAAGCAGGAGTTCCCTGACCCTTTGCAGCTGGCTTGGGGCTGGGATCGGGAGAGCTTGTCCCCCTCCCCCACCGCCCTGGTCTGTGGAGAGAGACACTGGGCAGGGCAGAAGCCATACTCATCCTTCTAGTCAGTCATCCAGTGGTAGACAGTGATGCGTGGCTGTCCTGGGCTGTGCTGGGGACCAGACACGGGTCAGACCTGGCACTTGCCCTCCCCACCCCCAGCTCTTGGGGAAGATAGACTTGAAAGCAGGCAAATGCAACCTGAAGTTGTTAGCACAGAGAAGAATGGAGTTCAGAGTGTGTGGTTTGGGGATGTGGGGAGGAAGAGAATGTTCTGGAAGGATGACGTACATTAGGAGTTAGCCTGACAAAGGCCATTCCAGCAGAGGGATTAGCCCAAGCAAACCTGGGAGTAGAATACAGTTAAGGTCCTGTCTGGATTCCAGCTCTACCGCTCCCTTGCTTGAGCAGCTCTGGGAAACTTTGGAGCCTCAGTTTTCTCATCTGCAAAAAGGGAACATTTTCAATATCAACCTCACAGGGTTGGAAAGAGGATCACATTACTGTGCATGTATGTGCTTGGGCCAGGGCTGCTGGGTCGTTAGCCTCCCCATTGATGGTAGCTTGCTTTCTTTTTTCTTTTCTTTTCTTTTCTTTTCTTTTCTTTTCTTTTCTTTTCTTTTCTTTTCTTTCTCTTTTCTTTCTTTCTTTCTTTCTTTCTTTCTTTCTTTCTTTCTTTCTTTCTTTCTTTCCCTCCCCTTCTCTTTCTTTCTTTCTTTTAATTTTTTTTATGTTTATTTATTATTGAGACAGAAAGAAACAGAGCATGAGTGGTGGAGGGGCAGAGAGAGAGGGAGACACAGAATCTGAAACAGGCTCCAGGCTCTGAGCTGTCAGCACAGAGCCCCATGCAGGGCTTGAACCCACAAACTGTGAGATCATGACCTGAGCCGAAGTCGGACGCTTAACTGACTGAGCCACCCAGGCTCTTCCTTCCTTCCTTCCTTCCCTCCCTCCCTCCTTTCTTTCTTTCTTTCTTTCTTTCTTTCTTTCTTTCTTTCTTTCTTTCTTTCTTTCTTTCTTTCTTTCTTTTCTTTCTTGTCATTAGTGAGCCTTCCCATTCATGGTAGCTTTCTTCCTTCCTTCCTTTTTTTCTTTCAGATTTTATTTTTAAGTAATCTCTACCCCCAGTGTGAGGCTCAAACTTACAACCTTGCGATTGAGTCACCTGTTTTAGTGGCTGAGCCAGCCATGTGCCCCGAGATGGTAGCTATTTTCTAGACCTGGCATAGCTGGATGTGGGGGGTGGAGGAGGCAGGGAGCAAGACAGGAATGGGGAGGAGACCAACAGCGTGGGTTCAGCTGGACCTAATGCAGAGAAGGGGCTTGGACCTAATCAGAGAAGCCAGTGGGAAATAGTGGAGGAGACAGAAAGTGACCTGCTTTTTTTTTTTTTTTTCCAAATTATCTCCAATAAATAGGAATTACCACTGTAATTAGAGCAAAATAAACATTTTCTATAAAGACTACTCTGGCAGTAGGCAGAATAGTCTCTCTTCCTACCCCTCCCCACACCCCTTCCCAGTCCTAAATAATCAGGCTAAACTTCAAGGGGAACAGAAGTCAGCTTGAAAGAGTGGCCACGGGGGCTGGATGGCATTGTCTGGGGGCTGGCAGGCCATGCCTGGTCTGAGCACCTTTCCTCGGCTTCTTTAGGCTGGCCTTTCTGACGGTGAGGTTGAGAATCAGGGCCCCCGGTTTCCGAGGTGGCCTTTTCCTGTCTGCAGGGGAGTATGGGGTTTGGGGTTCCCCTACTAGTGTTGGGGAGTCTCCAGCAATCTTGCTGGGCAGCCACTGGGCCTGTTGAGTCTGGTGGAGTTTGGCCCCTCCCTCCCGCTCCCACGTGGATGGGGGGGTCTGGGAGGGAGGAGAGGAGCAGGAAGGCCTCTGAACTGTCTGAGAGGGAGCTGGGAAGGCTGAGCTCCCCTCCCCAGCCCCCAGCTCTGTCAGCTGGTGCAGACTGTCACGGGAGGGCTTTGTAGGGGCTGGGACTGTTGGACTGAGCAGCCCTGGAAGATTCGGAAGCTCAGTGAGGTCTAAGAACCTCTAGAATGAAGCAAGGTCCTGCCCTTCTGGCTCCCCTCCCTATGGCCTAGCAGCCCCTTTCCCTGGCCCCACCGCAGGCCAAAAGCTCAGCCCCTGCCCAAGTCCTGCGTTCACCAGCTTCTGCTGCCCGCGTCCCAGCAGACCCGGCCCGTGCGGGCCACAGGCTGCCCTTTGTGGATGCACTCTCTTACCCAGGCCGTGCCAGGAGGGGCTGACCGGCGTTCCTCCTGCAGCTGGGACGAGGGTCCCCCCCCCCCGAGCGCCTGGGCCCCCCTCAGCCCCATGGAGAGATGGAGCTGGCAGGAATGCAACATCCTGCCTTTCTAGAAACTGACTGTGGTGAAGGGCGGGCCCTGGAGAGACAGCTGCTCATGTGAGAAAAATCATTCATTCATTCACGTTTTCAATAGATGCTTAGTGAGTCCCTGCTCTGTGTCAGGCCCTGGTCTTGTGGTGCTGCCCCAGATGGCTCTGGCCCTTTTAGGGAAAAGACTGGAAGGAAACCCCCTGCATTAGAGTCACTTGGGGAGCCCACCCCCAAGTTTCTGATTCATTAGGTCTCTGTGGAGGTGTGAGGATTTCTGACAAGTTCCCCAGTGATGGCTATATGCTGCTGGTCCGGGAACCACACCTTGAGAGCCACTGTGATTTAGGAGCAGGTGGAGGAATTATGAGTGATGTATCTTTTCTGTACTTTCAAAACTGTCCCTAGGATCACAGTTCAGTTTTATAAATAGAAAAGCCACTCATTTAAAAGTTAAAGAAATAAATGATCCCCCAAATGACTCTAGTGCCCTGGATGTGGTCCTGTGTCGAGGGATGTCACCTCCTGTGACTTAAATGCCCTATATCTGTTAATGTAGCCCAACATTAATGAGCTTGTGTGTTCCCTGCACTTCCCCTTGGTTGATCCTGAGCTTCAGGTCCACTCAGACCTCCATATCCCCATCACCAGGTCCTGTCAGTGTGACTGCAGTGAGGGTAAGTGAGATGCTAGTAAATAGCATGGAGGGGGCTTGAACACAGGCTCCCCTGGAGGCTGGTTTAGCTTGGATTTAGCTGACTGGCCTGCACTTCCTGAGTGCTGTTTCCTTTATGCTTCCTTAATCCACTGGCTGAAGTGGCGTGTGGACCCCTCATTTCCTCATTTCTTTTGACTGGTGTGATCATTGACTGCCCCACTTCCTCTTTTTCCACTTTTAGTTCTGTCCACTTGGCAGGGTGGTGGTGGTGGTGAGTCTGTGTGTGTATCGCGACGGAGGTGGAGCCTCGGTCCTGGTGAGGCGACCGTTCCTACAGTGGGGGCAGAATCTTCCACCTGGGGGCTGCTGCTGAAGCCATCCCTGGGGGAGAGGCCGTGGTGGCAAGTGGGGATTAAGCCCTTCGGCTGATGGTGGGAAGAGGACAGGATCTTTTGGAGCTGGGAGAAGAGACACTGTTCCCTCCGAAGCAGATAGTATTCCCTCCGTCTTCCTCTCCTGAGTTCAGAACCGTTTGGGAAATAGTCCACAGGAGTCAGATGGATGAGCTTTCACACTAAGAACCGGCCTCTTCCTGATGCTGCTCCTGAATTAAACTGACCTACCCAGTCTCGGGGGCGTCGGGGGGGGGGGGCACTGGACAGCCCCAGGCCATGCCCTCGTAGGGAGCCACCCATTTTCTGTGGGCAGAGAAAGGCGCAGAGGGCTGGTGACCACACTCTCCAGATTGTGTCCATCTCAAGGGCCCGAAGAGTTGTTTTTTTGCTTCTTGGACCCACCCCGCTGCCCCCGTCAGCACTGTCCTTAGTTGCTTTCTCTGGCTTCTCAGGGATGCCTTTGGCAAATCATGCCTCCCCTGTGACTCAGTTTCCCTTTTCAGCATACAATCTTATTTAATTCGTTTAGTCATCCTAAGAGTAGATCTTATTATTTCCATTTGTGACTCAGTTTCCACATTTGTTATGACACATAATAATTATCCATTTCTTCTGCTCACTCATCCCACTCTGTCTATTGATTGTTTCATGTTAATATGTTGTTTGGGGGGTTGTTTACCTAACCAGACATGTGTTTACTCATTCAGTTAATGTTTGTTGGGAGCCTATGGGATGCTAGGCCCGTGCTGGGTGTGGGGGATATAGCGGTGAGCGAGGTAGACGTGGGGCAGCCCCCCAGAGACTCACTCACAGAATCTCTGGGAGACAAGCTATCAGATGAAGAATTGCAGATGTACTCTTGGTGATAAAGGGGAAGGAAGGGACATCTGGGAGCTGGTGACAGGTGGCCAGGGGCTACCCTGGGGAAGTGAGGTCATCCCCCAGCACCCTCCACTTAACACCCAAACCCCAAACTCTTTGTTTGGCCCTTCAGGGCCCTAGATGGCCGACCCCTGTCTGTTTCCCCAGCCTCAGCTTACCCTTCCTCTAGCAACCCTGCCACCTTGCTGTATTCTGACCTACTGAGCTCTGTCCTGCCTCTGAGCCTTTGCACACTCTGGACCCTCTGCCTAGGGGCCTCTCTCCCTGTCTCTCTCTCTCTCTGCGTGGCTGTTCCTTCTTCCCTCAGATCAAATGTCCCTTCTTTGGAGATGGCCGCCCTGACCCTGCTCTAGGACACAGCCTTTCCCCATTACTCTAGCATATTACCCAGGTGGGGTTTTTTTGTTTCTTGCCATTTACTTGGATGTTTAAAATTTGTTGGTTATCGTGTGTCTCCCCAGTGAGACGTGGGGCTCCATGCAGAAGATACACAAGGGGGCACATTAGTCTTGGTCAGCACCGTCCCTTCCCATCCCCACGCTTGGCACGGGGCCTGGCACATGGTTGGTGCCCACAAATGCTTGTTCAATGAGCCTGTTCTGCTTCCCCGGTGTGGCAGGTTCCTATTGCTGCTGGAGCAAATTACCACAAATTGACTGGCTTACAATAATCCCAGATTATTATCTCCCAATTTGGGAGGTTAGAAGTCTGACAATGAAGGCATCGGCAGGGCTACTTTGGCAAGGCCACATGGTAGGCTCTGGCGGGAGGATCCAGTCCCCGGTCCAGCTTCGGGAGGCCGCCTGTTCGAGGCCCTTCCTCCATCTTCAGAGCACGTCCCTCTAACCTCTCCCTCTGTTGTCGCGTCACCTTCTCCCACTTTGATCCCCTTGCCTCCTTCTCATAAGGACCCTTGTGATTACATTGGCCCACCCACGTCTGATACAGGAAAATTTCCCAATCTCAAAATCCTCAGTCTCATTTGCAGAGTCCCTTTTATCACGGAAGGTAACTCACAGATTCTGAGAGTTAGGACATGGACATCTTTGGGGGGCTGTTATTCAGCCTACCACACCCAGGCCCCCAGAGGCACCTAGAACAGCCCTGGGTGTGGCCTGCATTCAGAGACTGCCATGGGCCCAGCCAGCTGACCGCCCCCCCTCCCCCCTGCCCCGCAGGATGAGATCGAGGAGCTGCGCGCAGAGATGCTGGAGATGCGGGATGTCTACATGGAGGAGGACGTGTACCAGTTGCAGGAGCTCCGGCAGCAGCTGGACCAGGCCAGCAAGACCTGCCGCATCCTGCAGTACCGGCTGCGCAAGGCTGAGCGCCGCAGCCTCCGTGCCGCCCAGACCGGCCAGGTGGACGGAGAGCTCATCCGCGGGCTGGAGCAGGACGTCAAGGTGAGCTCTGGGCCTCCCCCAGCCTCATAGTTACCCCTCCTGGAGTTGGGAGCGCAGGCCCAAGTGGAGGCCGGGTCAACCCACAGCTTGCCCCCGTGTGTGCTTGAGCAAGTTACCCCACCTCTCTGGGCCTCAGCTTGCTCGTCTGCAAAGTGGGGGTTCCTGGTGAACTGACAGCCCGTTTCTCGGGAGTGTCCCAACGTGAGAGCATAACTACGAATCCTATTAACAGCAGCCATTCCCACACCTGGTGCTGGGCTTCGAGTTGTCCCTGCCCTGTCCTTGCCTTGTCTGTGGAGGTTTCTTTTTTATTTTTTTAAATTTTTAAAAATGTTTTATTTATTTCTGAGAGAGAGAGACGAGAGAGAGAGAGAGAGAGAGAGACAGCATGAGCAGGGGAGGGCCAGAGAGAAGAGACACAGAATCCGAAGCAAGCTCCAGGCTCTGAGCTAGCTGTCAGCACAGAGCCCTCGGGGCTCAAACCCACAAACTGTGAGATCATGACCTGAGCCGAAGTCGGATGCTTAACTGCTTAACCGACTGAGCCACCCAGGTGCCCCTGTGGAGGTTTCTTTATTGTGCTAATGAGTAGCGAAGGCCTGGATAGGCTTATTTAAACCTTGACTCCAATGTGCCCAATTTTTGTGATTTTGAGCAAGCCCCCTGAGTTTCAACTTCCTCATCTGTAAAATGGGTATAACAGCAGCCCCTGCCTCACAGGGTTCTATGAGGGTTAGAAGAGATCGTAAAGGTAAAATGTCACCATAAACACTAAAAAATGTTAGCTTTTATTATTCCCATTTTCTGGATGAGGAAAGTGAGGCTCAGAGACAGGAAGTACCTGTTCAAGGTTACACTGACACTCTGTGTCCTTGGTCCAGTGCAGACTTATCAGCCTCTCGAGCCTGACTGCCCCGCTCCCTGCCTTGCGAAGCAGGAGAGAATTGGGCTGGAGGCTGGCAGGAGGGGCCCCCAGAAGAGCAATCCACCCTGCCTGTGTGTGTGGGCCCTGGTCTGGGGGCTGAGAACTTAGCCCAGCCTCTTGCTCTCAGGCCTCTGACCCAAGCTCAGCCTCTTGCTCTCAGAACTCAGGAGAATGTAGGAGCTGGGGGTGGGGGCGCCTGGTGCAGCCCGGGGACCCAAGGGGCCCCTTCCTGCAGGGCCGACTTCTGAACTGAGGGCTGCGGGAGAAGTGGGCTTGAACCAGGAGGGCAGAGGAGGAACGCTGGAGGCGGAGGTGAGCAGTGAGTGCCAGCCAACCAGCCACGGGCAGGCTCGCGTGGCCGGCTGGCCTTGCACATGCGCAGTGGGATTATAGGTCTGTTGTGCAGCTGTGGAAACTGAGCTCAGAAAGGTGTCTCCCCGCAAAGCTACCTGACAAGGCAGCTCCCGGGATAAATGGTTGCTCTAATATTCAAACTCCAGGTTTGAATTCAAACTCCAGGTTGAGGGTGTGTGCGGTGAGGAAGAGCCAGGGAAGCTCAGACAAGTAGAGTTTGGGCCTAGGTTTGGTTGCAGATTTGGGGCTGGGGCTGACCGGAGTCAGCCTTGGAGGGAGGAGGGCGGGAGGAGGCGCGGGCTGGAGGGCCAGTGCCTCTCTGGGAGGAGCCGAGAGCAGCTGGCGAGCGTGTGGGAGGGGGTATCGCTGAGCTCTGGGCTGGGGGAAGCCACCCCTTCTGTTGGGATTTGAACTAGCCAATCAGCATCCACCTTGCCCCCTTCTCTCCCCTTTCTCTCCCTCTTCTCCCCTGCCGCTGCAGCTGGAGCGCTGAGCTCATCCCTGCAGGCCTGGGCTGGATGCCTCTGGCCTCCGCACTCCGCTGCGAGTGCCTGGGTTATTCTCCGGCATTTTGGGGGTTCTCAGAATTGTGACTTCTTTGCTATCTCCTGGGAGGGCCTGATGGACCCAAGTGGAGACCCCCCCTGCCCCCCCGGAGCTGGGTATCTCTCAAGATTCTCTGACCTGCTCTGCCAGCTCCTTGGCCTATGCCCCGACTGGCATGGGGCCACCTCTTGGGACCTCAGTTTCCCCTTCTGTTAAATATAGAGCTTAGAGCAGCCAAACCCATAGGGCTTTTGCAGTTCCAGTGGTTTTATGGAGCAGATAGGTTTTTGTGAAAGCGCCACCAGTAAAACCTCAGGCCTTGGTGTCCCCCTCCCCTGGGCTCCTTGTCTGTGGTCCTCACCGCCTGCAGGACCCCACAGAACCTCAGCAGGAACGTTGCTCAGCGTGTGGAGGGCAGTGTGATGGTTGTACAGAGACCTACGCTGCCACTTGCTTGGCGTGTGACCTTCGGAGAGCTCCTTCCCATCTCTGAGCCTCAGTTTCCCCATGTGGAAAAGTAAGATAAAACTAGTTTCTACCCATGGAAATTTTTGTGAGGCTAAAACGAAATAACCCAAGTAAAGAGAGTGCTGACGACAGAATCTGGTTCCGAGTGCTCACCTAGCAGGCCAGAAAACGTTGGTCGTGGTGTTATCGTTCAGGAGAAGAACTTCTAAGCACTAGTAGGAGAAGTGGCTGGGGCAAGGGCATGGAAGGGGAGGGGGCTGAATCTCAGCCTGTGGATGAGAATCCCGGGAGGGCTTGTTCACAATGCAGAGCCCCAGGCCCCAGAGCCCATTCCCCCTCCCTGAGAATTCAGAGTGACAGGGACAGGAACACCCTGCGGCCCGAGGCCCAGGCCCCGGAGCCAGAGGCCCTCCCATGGTGGGGGAGGGGAGGGCTGTGGTCTGATGGCTGCTGGTTGTGTTTGGCAGGAGCCAGGCCTCCGTGCTATAAACAGTGACCTCATGGCTGAGCGCATTGTTTGCGCCTTGGGGATTTGCCCTGGTGTCCGGAAGCTGCAGCTGCTTCACCTCCCGTGGTATCTCAGCCCCGTATCTCAGCCCCCTACCCCGGGAGCAGTTGGGAGGATCATAAGAGGAAGAGATGAGACCAGCAGGTGGGGCCCTGTGAGCATCTGACACAGTGAGCCCACTGCTGGGCTTATTTTTAATACTTTTAGTGCTGATATTAATGTGTCTTCAAGCTTTGGGCCAAAAACAGGTTCAGGTTGAGAGCAGGAGTCTAGAGTTGACCCCCCTGATTCCAAACCTTGGTTCTGTAGCTTTCTAGCTGTGTGACCTCGGGCAAGTGACCTTTCTTTTCTGAACCTCACAATGGGGACAGTAAAGCCCTTCCCTGAAAGGCACATGATGTCAGGAAGTGACAGCTGATCTGTGAGAGGCGAGGGCACCCAGGACCACTGAGGCTCAGAGACAGGAAAGGACAGGCTGAGGCCACCAGATTCCTGCCATCCAGGCCACACACATGCTCTTTGCTCTCATGGGCTTCCACGGGTGACACAGGGTTCTGTGGGATCTGAAATTAAAGGCTCTTTTGTTCACACTTGAATCCTGTGAGCTGCCTGGGGTTGGGCTTTCCTGACATTGCAACTCTTGGGGGTGGGGGACAAATGAGGATGGAGATCATGTGGCGAATGGAGCAGAAGGAGCCTGGGGACTCATGGAAGGGATGACATCAATAGAGTCATTTATGAACCCAAGAGGATCCCGGAATCCACATGGGTCATGTCTTCTTGGTGGAGAGTGTTGCCTCCCAGGTTGAGGCCATGGCAGGGATGGAGAAGAGCTGGCCCCAAGGGGGACCATAGTTAGGAGGGGAGCCTCCAGGTGCTGAGCCCTCACACCTGTCAGGGACGCAGCCCTCCCTGGACAGTGGGTGGGGTGGGTGGTTGAGGGAGCAGTAAGTGCAGCTCCCCATATTTCAGTCATTTGCTCCTTCATCTCCCTTTTAGCTTTTTGGAACCTTGGATTTGTTTGTTCTCCAACAAGCATTTATTTGGCACCAGCGTGTACCAGACCCCACGCTACTGGTGGGACACAGAGATGTGAAGGACCCCAGGCATGGTCTGGGGACTTGATCTCTGTGCCCCACCACTCCTGCCCCTGGGGCCTAAGCAGGATGAATGGATGGATGGATGGATGGATGGATGAGTGAATGAATGAATGGAGTATTTATCAGGACAGGGGCTTTCTGGATGACCTAATAGCCCCAAACTTGGGACCATAGCCCAGAGCCTGGAGTTGAATACCTCCAGCAAAAACCCTGACACCAAACTCAAGAGGGAGGTTGTGGGGTACCGGGCCAGATCCGATAAAATCAGTGCACGGAGGTGAAGCACTGATCCTGACAATGTTTTAACAAATTATATTCCTTGGTGTTCTGGCCACCAGCCCAAGGACTATGTCATTTATTCCTCACAGCAGCCCTTGGGAGTAGGCTGTATCAACCCCACTTACCAATGACCACGGTAAGACTTCAAATGTATAAATAAATTGGCTGTGGGCCATGCACACGCAGTGTTGGGATCAGATTTGGTCTGGTTTCCCCCACCTGCAAAGTCCTTATTCTGATATTGGGGGGTTGCTCATCCCACTTTGTGGACAGGGAAAGTTTGGTGGCCTAGGGAAGCTGGGGGCCAGCTTCTGGGAGCGGCAGTGGGCACCAGAGGGAGGGGGAGGCAGCGCTGAATTTCCTCTCTGACCGTTGTTTTTCCTGGCCTGCCTTGCACATTGCCAACAGGTCCATGCCGAGCTGGGCCTGGGCCCAGGCAGAGGGCAGAGCCAGGGAGGGCCCTCATCCCTTCCGGCCTGGAGGAGGTGCCATAGTTGTTTCCGAGCCTGGCAGGCATGGGCATTGGGCTGTCTGTTCCTCACATACCTCTTGCTGGCAAAGCCCTGGGACCCCTTCTCAGAGCCCTGACCATGCTGGCCCCTCAGGCAAATCCCAGGGGCTCCCCCCAGCTCAGCTCCCACTTGCTTTGCATGCCCCCAAGCCAAGTCACTTATGCTGTGAACCTCAGACAGAATTGGGGTGAAGATGAATGAATCTGGCACACAGTAGGTATTCAACAAATGGTAGTGCCTCGACCACTTTGGAGTAGTTGTGATTTACCAGTTCGGAAGGGCCTTCCTCATCCCCAGAGGCTCCCTTTCCTGGCCTTGGACCCCCAGGGTGTCCTCCAGGAAATGGGGTGCTTTTGCTGCCGAGCCCTGGGAACAGGATTAGAGTTTGCAGCTCTGTTAGCTCTTTTCTGTAGGGGTGACTTGGACATAAGCCCAGCCTTTGTCATTGACAGCATGTTCTCTGTCCCAGACAACTGGACACCAGCCTCGGGGTCACACTATGACCTCCAGCAAGTCATGCCCCTCTCTGAGCTTCAGCATCACCACTCACCCAGCACTCGCTGTGCTGGCCCAAGGCCAAGGTTTTTGTGTAAGAGCAGATTCAGTCCTCCTGTTGGGCCCACAAGGTTGCTGCTATTATTGCACCCATTTTGTAGTTAAGGATACTGAGGCGCAGAGTGGGGAAATGATTTGCCCAGGATCACGTGCTGGTCACTGGCAGAGATGGGATCCACATGGCTCTGGGACCACCCATCTTGCTCTGGTTTCCACTTCAGCTCACTTCCCTCCCTTTGAAATGAGCTTCTGGCCCCGCCACAGGCTCTTGTGAGAGTTAGAAGCACCGAATGCCTCAGGTGAATGAAAAGGCCTTGCTAAGAACAGGCAGGTCTCTACAGCTCTGTGGGGACTGAGCTGTGATATAGACATTGGGAACGCAGGGTGCCTGGGTTTGGGTTTTGCCCCTGCTGCTTCCTGGTTGTGTGACTCCACCCCCTACTGAGTTCTCTGTGCCTCAGTTTCCTCATCTGCTAAGTGGGGATGATGAGAGACCCTTTCTGCTTGGGGGATTGCTCTGCAGCCAAGGCCATGTGGTCCCTGCTCATCACCCACCCTCGTTCAGGTCTCTAAGGACATCTCTGTGCGGCTGCATAAGGAGCTGGAGACGGTGGAGAAGAAACGGGCGCGGCTGGAGGAGGAGAACGAGGAACTTCGGCAGCGGCTCATCGAGACTGAGCTGGCCAAGCAGGTGCTGCAGACGGAGCTGGAACGGCCGAGAGAGGTGAGGGCTCGTGCATCCCAACCAGGGCGAGGCCGGGGCTGGTGGGAGTGTGTCAGCCCTGCCCCCCCC
>NW_027532409.1:5736285-5756600 GCF_008692635.1 Crocuta crocuta
CCCCCCCCCCCCACCAGCCAGGTTCTCTGCCTCCCTGACAGCTGTCTTATTCATTCATTCATTCCTCCAGCACACATTTCTTGAGCACCCACTGTGTACACTGTGTGCTGGACACTAAGGACACAGTGATGAATGAGAGACACCGGTTCTTGTCCTCAGGGGCCCCACAGGCTAGGGGCGCCTGGGTGGCTCAGTCGGTTAAGTGTCTGACTCTTGATTTTGGCTCAGGTCATGATCTCACGGTCATGAAATCGAGCCTTATGTCAGGCTCCATGCTGAATGTGGAACCTGCTTGGGATTCTCTCTCTCTGCCTCTCTCTCTGCTCATGTTCTCTCTCTCAAAATAAATAAATAAACATTAAAAAGAAAAAAAAGGGAACCCACAGGCTAATGAAGGAGATAGTCATCCACAAAAGAACCGCACAGCTATGGGAAGATTAACTGAAAAAGCATTCCACGATACCCACTGTGGGGCCTGGCCCTCTGCCGTGGCTTCCTCTTCTACAAAACAGGACAATAATACCCTGAATTGTTGTGAGGACTAGCTGGGATAACTTGTGTGGACACGATGTAGGGGCTGCTGTTTTGTGTAAAGTCGGTGCTGGGGGCTGAGCCTCTGGCCAGTGTCTCGACATAGATTTCAGGACATTAGTTCCTGCATGTGGCCCCCAGACACCAGCTGCTCTGTCTTTGCTATGTGAGTCCTTGCACTTGTGTGTACTTTCTGCGTTCTGCCATGTGTGGGGCATGCAGTGTGCTAGGTACCACTTTCTCTGCATGATTTTCATAAAGGCCCAATGAGATTGTGATTATACCCACTTTCTGGGTGAGGAAACAGCCCCTGAGAGAAGGAGGGATGTCCTCAAGGTGGCACAGACCCAGTGGGTTCTGCAGATTGCCTATTGAAAGCCATCAGCCTAGGTGACTGCTAGGGGCTAGGGTCCTCCAGAATTCAGGGGTCTGAGTTCCAGATGGCCTGGGGCGGTGGGAGGGCTTCTGACTGTGGAGGTGCAGCTGGGCCTCAGCCCTCTGGCTGCTCACGAGGGTATCCTAGGTTGTACATTGTTCTGGGACACCCCTCACCTTCCCTGAGGGCAGACGTGAGAGTGTTCCAGGGCTGACACATCACAGCCCTGAGGCCAGAACAGTCCATCAGCTGCCCTTCCTCCTGGGCATGTTGGTGTGAGGTGCCAGTGTCTTCTCAGTGTGGAGATGGGACGTTTGCTGCTAAGGGCTGCTGCAGAGCCCTGTCCTGCTCCAGGGCTGGGTGAGAGGCTCCCTCCTTCAGGCAGCCTCCTGTCCGCCATGGGCTCACCCGCAGCACCACGGACCACGTCCACACATCTCGTTGCTGGCACCCTTGATAGTGTGGAAAGGGGAGATGGTTTCAGACAGTGCCTTGGAGCTCAGCATGTTCCTGTTGTAAAGGAGAGGAAACTGAGGCCCAGACAGGGACAGCTTGCCTGAATTCACCCACCCTTCCTCGGCAGAGATGTGGCTGAGACCCTGACCGAATCCCTCCCTAAGTCTCAGCTTTTCCAACGGTGATATCGGGACAATAACAGTACTCAGCTCATGAGGTTGATTATAACCATTAATAAGACTGGGTAACCATAGAACACTCTGAAGGAGTTAAATAGAATAAGGTAGTGGGGCGCCTGGGTGGCTCAGGAGGTTAAGCATCCAACTTCAGCTTAGGTCACGATATCACAGTTTGTGGGCTCGAGCCCCGCATCGGGCTCTGTGCTGACAGCTCAGGGCCTGGGGCTGCTTCAGATTCTGTGTCTCCCTCTCTCTCTGCCCCTCCTCTGCTTGTGCCATCTTTCCCTCTCTCTCTCTCTGTCTCAAAAATAAATAAGTAAATATTAAAAAAAAGAATAAAGTAGTATGGCAATTCCTGAACAAATTAAATATGCAATTATTATATGAACCAGCAATTTCACTTTGGGATATACACCCAAAAGAATTAAAAGCAGGGTCATGAACAGACACTTGCACCCCTGCGTTCCTCACAGCCTTATTTACAATAGAAGCCCTAATGTCCATCAATGTACACACATAGAGTGGACTATTGGTAAGCTCTGAAAAGGAAGGAAATTCTGACACATGCTGTACCGTGGATGAGCCTGGAAGACAGGATGCTAAGTGAAATGAACCGGCCACCAATGGACCAGTATTGTGATTCCACTTACAGGACATACATTGGGTAGTTAAATTCATAGAGACAGAAAGCAGGATACAGGTTACCAGGAGCTGGAGGGAGGAGGGGGTGGGGAATTGGTGGTGTTCAATGGGTGCGGAGTTTTAGTTTAGGATAATGAAAAAAGTTCTAGAGGTGAATAGCGGTTGCTTGACAACCGTGAGTGAATGCACTTAATGCCACTGAAATGAGTACTCGAAAATGACTAAAAGTGGTAAATTTCATACTATGTATACTTTAGGACAATTTAAAAAAAGAATAAGGTAGATATATATGTACTGATGTTGAAAGATCTCTAAGGCACGTTAAACAGGAAAAGCAAGTGAGAGAGCTATATATATTGTGAGATCCCGCTAATTATTTTGAAAACGCGTACAGACCAGACTGGTTTTGGAGCATGTATGTATGTGTGTAAACGCACAGCAAAAGTCTGGAGGAAAGTCCACTGAACTGAGGAATGAGAGATGGTGGGAATAGCATATGGAAATGACTTTGCTTTGTATTCTTTTCATGCTGTAGTAAGGTGAGTTTTGGGGAGGGGGATTATTTGTTGTTTTAAATGTAGTCATGCATGTAAAGAGCCCTGTGTGGTGCTGGGCATACAGTAGGTGCTCAAGAAACACTGGTTCGCTTCCCCTTTGAAGGCGAGGTCAGGCCTGCTGGTCCTCTGGGGCATGCCCCTTGGTGTCTCGGGATCTGGGCAGGGGGCATGGCCCTGTGTTTATGTGCCTTCTCCCCGCCTCTTCAGACATGGTTTCCATGGAGGCAAGTGTCCCTGAGCAGTTCTGCCAGAGCTGCTGGAGTCCCATCATCCAGATCTGCCTTTGCCATCCTGACAGGTTGCTGTGGCGATAGTGTCACCCAGCTGGGAACAGGAGCCCCTGGCCCGAGATGATGTGGTTGCCATGGAGATGGCTCTTCCTTACAGAGAAGGGAGGGTGGCCAGCCCTAGCTGCACTCTGTGGTAGCACCGTTGCCCAGCTGGGTTGCAGCTCAAGAATCGTAACACCAGCCTCCCCCTCATCCAGTATCATTCCCCCTTCTTGTATTTTAGGCAGAAAGCCAACATCAGTGTTGACGTGATGTATTATAATCTGGCTGCTGTGTCTGAATGCTTGCTCTGTACCAGGCACCGCACCAGGCATTTTATATACCTCCTCACGTTGTGAAACGACCAACAGCCTCCCGACATACATCATGTTGTTATCCTCATTTTGTTGGTGGTAACTTTCTTGACGGTATTTTCATTGTGATACCACAATTCACATACTAGAAAATTTACCATTTAAAGTGTCAAATTCAGGGGCGCCTGGGTGGCTCAGTCGGTTAAGCGTCTGACTTCAGCTCAGGTCATGATCTCACGGTTCATGAGTTCGAGCCCCGNCAGAATGAAAAATTTTTTAAACATTTTCTAAAAAATCTAAAAATAAATAAAGCATCAAATTCAATGGTTTTTAATATATTCATAATGTTGTTACAATCGTCACTGTTATCTAAATCTAGAATATTTCCATTGCCTTTAAAAGAAACCCCGTACCTGTTAGTAGTCACTCCCCATTCCCCTTTCCCTCCAGCCACTGGCAGTCACTAATCCACATTCCATCTCTGTGGATTTGCCTATTCTGGCCATTTCATGCAAATGGAATCATGCAATTTGTGATCTTTGGTGACTGGCTTCTTTCACATAGCATAATGTTTTCAAGGCTTATCCACGTCAGAGCATGTATCAGTACTTCATTCATTTTTATGGTCAAATAATAATCCTTTGTATGAATATACATTTTGTCCAGTCACCAGTTGATGGACATTTGGGTTGTTTCCACCTTTTGACTAGTATGAATAAGGCTGCTCTGAACAGGTTTTGTACATTTTCAGTTCTCTTGGGTGTATGCCAAGGAGTGGACTACTACGCACAGATGGTACTGGGAAAAGACAGAGATGGGATTCTAACCCAGGATGGGACTCTAACCCAGAACTCTCCCAAAGTCACACCGACTCTTACGGTGCTGCCCTGCCCCCCTCGCCTTATGTAGGTGCCTTCCTAGGGCCCTGCTGTGTTTTCAGAACCTCTGAAGAAGCTGCTCACTTCAGTGAGTGAGGACTCTGTCCTTGCACAGGCTTCTTGTCCCGATTCCCATTCTGACGGGGTACACAGGGTGCTTGCTGACCATGGCATCATCAGATCACCTGGGTTCAAATCTTAGTTCTGCTGGGGTTGTCATCTGACGCAGCCTGGCCGTGGTCTGGGTGGTGCAGGGCACACTTGAATTTGGGGTCACAGGGGCTTGAGTTTGAATGCTGGCTTTGCTTGGAAATGACTTACTTGGAAATGACTCTAATGCTGAGCGAATCATGTAACTGCTCCAGGGCTCAGTTTGTTCATTTACAAAATGGGAATATTAACCCTACTTCTCAGAGAAGGCAGGTAGAGTGCTTAGCAGGGAGGAAGGACTTGGTGAATACTGCTTACCATCATCATTACCCTTACAGCTGCTGTAATGGCTGTGCGTCTTGAGCAGCGTTTACTTTAAATAAATGTTTCTGCTGCCCCTAGCCAGGTGCTGTCTGTATTGCAAATCAATGCCTGCACTTGGCAATGGGTGTCCCAGTGACTTCTGGTTTGGGTTTTATGTCTAAACCAGTCTTTGCTTCCTCCCCCCAGATGGTCATCCCGAGACAGAGCCACTGGGCCTCTGTCTAGCCGCTTCAGCTGCTCTGGGGGAAGAATGCCTCAGTCTTTGAGATGCGCCCCCACCCCAGGTCCCCTCTAGAGTAAATTTTGCACACATAGCACAGTCTGTGTTTTCAGTGAGACCCTTCCAAACATCCCCTCCATATTTGGTGAAAATCTGCCCAGCTGTTTGGCAGAAGGTTCATGTTATTCCCTGAAGGTTGGTCTTTGTTTCCTGGCAGCACGGACGCAGGGAAGGTGTTAGAGAGGAGGGGGGCCCTCTGGAGCTGTGCTCAGGCGGCCTCTCTGTGCGGGCTGGAGGTGCAGGGACACAATCTACTAGCCTTCTGGAGAAGGACAAGGGAGGACATAGCTCATGCTCCTACCAGGAGCCATTAAACTAAAGATGTTTAGAGGTGCCACCCTGGCTGCTCAGAGGTGGCCTTGTGTGTTGCTGGTAGGTGGGGAAGCCCCTGATGTGTGCCAGGCCAAAGAATGTGCCCGCAGGGTCCGTCACTTAGCAACGGCATTCCTGTTGGTGTCTGGGACTGTCCTGCCTTGCCCCTTCCTTCCCACTCTCCTGAGGCCCGGGGCCAGAGCATCTGCTCCTGGGGGCCCCACAAAGGGGCTCTGACAGGCCCTGGCTCCCTGTAGGGGCACCACAGCCCCCAGGCCGCCTGGCCAGCTGCTGCCCTGCAGAGGGGAGGAGGTCTTTGGGCTCTGTGAGCCTGCCTTGTTTTCCCTCCAGAGCTGAAGAGTAGTGTGGGAGCCCAAATGGCTTAGATGAGGTGGGGGGGAAGGGTCCGTTCTAACCAGAAAAGGCTGGAATTACTCCAGTCCTGAAAGGGTTTGCTGCTTTGCCCCCTCCTTCTCTGCCCACTGCCCTCCCTTTCTGGTGAGGTTCATGCCACTCAGAGCTAACTCTCTGCCTGTTGGAAAGGTGCCCAGTGACTTTTCTTGGGAAAGTATATTAAAAATATCAAAATGTGATTTTCCCTATCTACCCAACAGGTTATATACGCTTAGTAGAGAAAGATTCGAAAATACAAATAAGTCATAGTAAGAAAAAAATTCACCTGAAATCCAATATTCAGAGAGAATTACTCTGAGTAATTACCCAAATTATTATTTGGGTGGGAGGGGCATATGCTTCTAATACATTTTTTCTATTTACATGCACACTCATATTGAAATGTATATATGCATATATATTCACTCCCCCCCCTCCAACATAAGCTCAGTGAAGCAAAAGTATCATTACAAAAGCCCATAAATGCATGCCTAGCATCCCTGTAAGGATGGGCACATCAGACTCTGGTTGTATTGGTTGTCTTGGGCAGGAAACTGGTGACTTGGGTTCACTGTATTCCTTTTTGTGATTTTTTTTTTGAAGTATAGTTGACACACGAGGTTATATTGGTTTCAGATGTACAACATAGTGATTCAACAAGTCTGTAGTTACGTGGTGCTTGTCACAAGTGTAGCCACCATCTGTTACTGTGCAATCCTGTTATGATACCATTGAGATGATATTCCCTATGCTGGTGCTTTCATCCTCATGACCTATACATTCATAGCTGGAAGTCCATGTCTCTCACTCCCCTTCACCCATTTTGTGCCCCCATTTTTGAGGTCTTTGAAGTTTGGACTATATGAAAGTGAGTGGTATCCACAAAATAATAGAAATCATCAAAACCCTACATAAAATCGAAGGAAGCCTCCTCTCTTAACCACCTCCCTCAGTTCTACTCCCGACTCAGCGTAACCTATGGTTAGCAGGTTGGTTTGTATCTTTTTAGACCTTTCTCTATGCTCATACAATGTGTTCCTCTCTGTATTTTTAGAAAGTCAAGATGGGATTGTATTGTGTACATGGTTTCTGTAACATGCAGAAAAATGTAGCATGAACACAGACTTGTAAAAAACACTGGGTGTTTTGGGTTTTCTTCTGCCTAAGGTGCTTATTATAAAAATCAAAGATCACAGAGTCAAGTAAACATAGGAAGGAAAGAAAGTCTAAAAGAGCACCATCTATTTCAGTATTTTAAACACAGAGCCAGAGGTCTCCAAGGAGCTCCAGCTGGCTGTCTGCTCTGGTCACCCTCAGGTTGGGGAGGAGAATGCCTAGGAGGGGCTTCTGATTTGTTAGCATTGTATGGATCAACCGTGAGAATGTATTTTTGTATGTTAAAATTTTATTTACTTATTTAAAACATTTTTTAACATTTATTTATTTTTGAAAGAGAGATAGAGCATGAGCAGAGGAGGGGCAGAGAGAGAGGGAGTCACAGAATCTGAAGCAGGCTCCAGGCTCCAAGCTGTCAGCACAGAGCCCCAAGCGGGGCTCCATTTCACCAACCGAAAGATTATGACCTGAGCCAAAGTCAGCTACTTAACCCACTGAGCCACCCAGGCGCCCTTAAAATTTTATTTTTAAAAACATTTTCTAATGAAACAAAATTTTTTAAAGAAAAAGCTGGAAGACTGTGTCCCCTGGCTCCTAAAAATATGTGGGGGAAGAAGAGGGTCAAGTATAAGTTCACTGTATTCTCATTGTAAATGGCCTGGTATATATTCTTCAGACCTTTTTCCATCCCATGCGATATATGCAAGCGTGGGTGCGTGCGCGTGCGCACACACACACACCCCTTATTTTTATAACAATGGTAACATGCTCTAGGTATTTCTTTTTATTAACAGCTTTATTGAGCTATAAGTCACATATGATAAAGTTTGTCTTTTTAAAGTATATAGTTCAGTGGATTTTAAGGATATTCAGAATTTTAAAACCTTCACCACCTTCTCATTCCAGGATGTTTTCGTTGCCCCTGCAAGAAACCCCAAGCCGACAACAGTCACTCCTGCCTCTCCCAGCTCCTGGCAACCACTTAATCTACTTGTGGATTTGCCTGTGACGGACATTTTATGTAAATCATATCATACATTGTGTGGCCTTTTGTGACTGGCTTTTCACTTTAGCATGATGTTCTCAAGACACATGTGTGTTGTAGCAAATATCAGCACTTCGTTTTGTTTCAGTGGCTGAGTGATATTGCCTCATGTGGATATGCCACATTTTGTTTATCCATGTAGCAGTTGGTGGACATTTGGGTTGTGGGTTTTGTTTCGCGAGTTCCTTCTTTTTCTTACCAAGATGTTTCAGAGACTTTGCCACATTGTCAGGAAATCTCACTCCCCTCTGTCCTTTTTAATGGCTTTAGGCTTTATATGATCTCATTCCTTCATACCTGGTGGCTGGGACCTCTCTGTGCATTCCCCCCCCCCCTTCCTCTCTCCAGGGAGTCTGCAGTGCTTGAAGAGGCTATGGTTACCTGAAGAGGCTCAATTTTATAGGGAGAGGAAGAGGTTCACCCAGGATCACAAACTCAGTGTTGTGGGGTCGTCAAAGATCAGTTCCCAGCTGAGGCCACAGCCCCTGCCACTCAGCTTACGATAAGCAGACCCGGAACTGCAAGCCTGACCATCTTTCCCCAGAGCCCCTACCTCACCGCTCACTCCATGCCTGGGTGTCCTTCTGAGCACCCCCTTCCTGGCACCATTTGTGAGAGGGGCTTTGTGGGGGGACCTGTTTTGTGGCATCACCCCATTTCCTACCTTGTCCTCCCTTTTCAAAGAGCCCAGATCAGCCCTTCTCAAATACTGGCTCTTTGCTCTTGGCACCTTGAGTCTGAAATATCAGCCTCTGCCTTCCTGCCTCATTTGCATTTCAAAAGGTGCCTTTAGGATTTGATTGGGCTCCAAGATATACTTAAGACCCCAGCTGGAGTTCATTTCCCTGGCTCTCTGGTTTTCTCCTGAGCTGCAGATAGAATCACCTGGGAAGCTATTTAAAAATACTCATGCCTGGGACCTATGGTGGACTGAGTATATCAGAATCTCTGGGACCTTAGCCATCAGTATTTTTTTTAACTTCCCCCAGGTAATTCTGATGTACACGCAGGTTGAGAGCCACTGTGCTGCCTCACTGTGGCCCTCATCAAAGAAGGTACATTTTCTCCTTCCAAGTCTGAAACTAGATCAAGAGCTCTGTCGAGAATTAGTCCCAAGTCAGCTATGGATTTGCTGTGGGGCCTCTTTCTCACCCATCAGTGAGATGGGGGCTTGGAGGGCTTGGGTTAGGTCAGTGGTTCTCACCCTCAGGTGGCTATGAGAGGTGGGAGCATGGGGGGGAGGGTATGTATTCAAACACCTGGGGGTGTGGCCCCTGGGTGGCTCAGCTGATCAGGTGTCCGACTTAGGTCATGATCTTGCAGTTCTTGAGTTCGAGCCCCATGTCGGGCTCTGTGCTGACAGCTCAGAGCCTGGAGCCTGCTTCGGGATTCTGTGTCTCCCTGTCTCTCTGCCCCTCCCCTTTCATGCTCTCACTCTCTCTGCCTCTTAAAAATAAATAAACATTAAAAAAAAATAAAAAAACTCCTGTTTGTTTCACACCTGTTTATTCTCAAAAAATACCTGTTGAACTTGAAAAGTCAAAGGCAACCTAAGTGTGGTTTTGTACCCTTCTAACATAAATCATCCCTCTCATGGGAAGAAGTGGAGTGTTCAGTAGACCCCGCATCTAACTGAGTCGTTTTTTTAAATATCAAGAAACTTTAGTAAAAATTATGGTAACATTTTCTCAAATTCCCCTCTGTAGGGCTTGTACCATTTTGCATTCTTCCCAGCGATAAAGGAGTTTTCCTACTTCTCCATAGCTTCACCAGTAGAATGTGTTGTCCGATGTTTGGATTTTTGTTAATCTGATAGGTGAGAAATGATATCTCATGTAGGATGCGTAGTTGTAATTTACATTTCTCGTCTTGAATAGGGTTGAGCCTCTTCCTATGGTTACAAGTCATACCTTTTCTTGTGAACAGGTTTTCACATCTCTAGCACATTTTAATATAGGTTTGTTGGCCTTTTTGTTTTCTGTTTTGTGAAGCTCCTTATGTAGGCAAGATATTTGCCCTTTGTAGTGCAGTAAATTGCAAAATTTTTCCCCAGTTAGTCATTTATACTTTTACTTTTTTAGGGTCTTTCTTTCTTAATTTTTAAATTAATTATTTATTTATTTTACTGCTTATTTTTGAGAGAGACAGAGACGGAGTAGGAACATGAGCAGGGGAGGGGCAGAGAGGGGCAGGGGACAGAGGATCCGAAGCAGGCTCCAGGCTCCGAGCTGTCAGCAGAGTCCGACATGGGGCTCAAAGCCACGAACCGTGAGATCATGACCTGAGCTGAAGTCAGATGCCCAACTGACTGAGCCACTCAGGTGCCCATTCTCTGAACTTTTTAAAGAGAACCTTTATTTATTTATTTTTGTTTATTTCTTTTGAGAGAGAGAGTGCATGAACAGGGGGAGGGTCAGAGAGGAGGGAGACACAGAATCTGAAACAGGCTCCAGGCTCTGAGCTAGCTGTCAGCACAAAGCCTGATGCAGGGCTCGAACCCACAAACCGTGAGATCATGACCTGAGCCGAAGTCGGACGCTTAACCAACTGAGCCACCCTGGCACCCCGAGAGTCGAATGCTTAACTGACTGATCCACCCAGGCTCCCCTTTTCTTTTTGTTTATGTTTATTTACTTATTCTTTTTTTTTAAAGTTTATTTATTATTTATTGAGAGAGAGAGAGAGAATCCCAGACTTTGCACTGTCAGTGTGGAGCCCAATGCAGGGCTCAAACTCCTGAACTGCAAGATCATGAACTGAGCTGAAGTCAATTGCTTAACCAACTGAGCCACACAAGTGCCCCTATTTGTTTCTTTCTGAGACATAAANTGAACTGTGAGTACATGACCTGAGCTGAGATCAAGAGTCAGACACTTAACCCTGGGTGAGTGAGCCACCCAGGTACCCTGGGTGTTGTTTTCCATGTAGAATTTGCTTATCTAATTAAAAGTTATCAATTTCTAAAAACGAAAAAGAAAAGAAAGCTATTAATTTCTTTTCATCTTACCGGTTCTGGATATTTGAATTATGATTGTTACAGTGTAATTTTACATGAAAACTTACACTTTAATTGTAAAAATTGAGCAGTCCCTCACCAAGGGACTGCTAGGCCTCCTGGGTAATTGTGATGTTTTATCTATATGCATTTTGTTTGTTAGCATGGAGCTCAGATGGCTATTCAGAGTTGTTCTGAGTCGAGGCAAAGGGCCATGGACCAGTCATTGCAAGTGGGCTCCCTCTAGGGAGGGCACATGACCTTGGAGGAGGTAGCTGCCCTCAGCCAGTGGCATCACTGGGAGGGGACTAAGCGTCAAGGTCTTAGTTGGGGGAACAAGTGCCCCAGCTCTGAGGGGGCCGGGATCTGAGTGGAGCACCATAGCAGCCTCTGCAAGTACCCTGTCTGGCTTGGTCACTGCTGTGTATTTTATGCCTAGCTGCACCTGGCATGTAATAGGTACTCAGGAAGTCTTTGGTGAATGAATGAGAGAAAAAGAACAGAAACCCGGATTTCTGGGTCTTGGCCCAGGCCACCTGGATCATAATGGAGGGGTGGGAGAAAGGGGAAGAACTGGGCAGGCGTGATCAGAGTCATCTCGTCACTTGCTTCAGGCCCGCTGGGTGGTCTTGAGGGCCCCTCTGCCTTGGTGGGTGGTACTGGTGAAGGCCTGGACATGGTTGGGCTGGACTGGGCAGGGCGGGGGGCTATCATGGAACCCTAGGCACCTTGGCTACTCTTTGATGCACATCAGCCACATGAACTTCAGGTTTTTCATTCTTTTTTGTTTTTGTTTTTGTTTTTTTCAATTACTTTCTAGCATTCCTTGAAGAAAAGAGGAACTCGCTCCCTGGGGAAGACAGACAAGAAGCCTTCGGTGCAGGTATTTCCCGGCAGCTCCCTTAGCCCCCCGTGCAGCCCCCATAGGCGGGTTTTTATCTGAAGGTCGAAGGCCCAATTCCAGGTGGTCTGGGGAGTCCCCAGAGGTGCCCATCCTTCCTCAGCCTCTACTCTGCCCTCCTCTTTTTAATTGTCTTAGCTTTGATGCCCACTTCACTTCCGAAAGCCATGCCCCAAGCCCATGATTCTCACATGGGCAGATAGATACAGTGCTATGTGTACCACAGGTCAGATATAGAATACAGTTAGCCTCTAGTGGTCCTGGATTATAAGGGTGCCAGGCACTTTTCATACATTATCTCATTTAATCCTCTCCATGCCTCTGTGTGGAAGGGAGTGTTATTCCCTCATTTTACAGATGAGGAAACTATAGTAGTAATGGTAGTAGTAGAAGTAGCAACCATTGCCTGGCAGGATGTCGCCGACTCCAGGAAGCCTTCCTAGACTCTCCAGGCTGTGTGGTGCTCCATCTTTGCTGCAGTGTTCAAAGTCTCCTTCTCTACTCCCCCTCCGGACGCCTGCTCCTGGAGAGTCAGGGCCTTGTCTGATTCATTTCTGGGACCCTGGCACATAGTTGGTGCTCCCCGAAATGCTGTAGCTGGTACTGAGCCTCGCCCCACTAACCTTCCTGGGTCATGTCTGTCCCCGCGTCCATCGGGCCCCAGGAGGACAGCGCGGACCTGAAGTGCCAGCTGCACTTCGCAAAGGAGGAGTCAGCCCTCATGTGCAAGAAGCTCACCAAGCTGGCCAAGGAGAACGACAGCATGAAAGAGGAGCTGCTCAAATACCGCTCGCTCTACGGCGACCTGGACAGTGCCCTGTCTGCCGAGGAGCTGGCCGACGCACCCCACTCGCGGGAGACCGAGCTCAAGGTGCACCTGAAGCTGGTGGAGGAGGAAGCCAACCTGCTGAGCCGCCGCATCGTGGAACTGGAGGTGGAAAACCGAGGCCTGCGGGCAGAGATGGACGACATGAAGGACCACGGGGGCAGCTGCGGAGGCTCGGAGGCGCGCCTGGCCTTCTCGGCGCTGGGCGGCAGCGAGTGCGGAGAAAGCCTGGCGGAGCTGCGGCGACACTTGCAGTTTGTGGAGGAGGAGGCGGAGCTGCTCCGGCGCTCCTCCGCCGAGCTGGAGGACCAGAACAAGCTGCTGCTGGCCGAGCTGGCCAAGTACCGCTCAGAGCATGAGCTGGATGTGACGCTGTCGGAGGACAGCTGCTCCGTGCTCAGTGAGCCTTCGCAGGAGGAGCTGGCGGCTGCCAAACTGCAGATCGGCGAGCTCAGCGGCAAGGTCAAGAAGCTGCAGTACGAGAACCGGGTGCTGCTCTCCAACCTCCAGCGCTGTGACCTTGCCTCCTGCCAGAGCACGCGGCCGATGCTGGAGACGGACGCCGAGGCCGGGGACTCTGCCCAATGTGTGCCCGCCGCTCTTGGCGAGGCCCACAGTCCTCACACTGCCCGACTCTGCAGAGCCAGGGAGGCCGAGGCGCTGCCCGGGCTGAGGGAGCAGGCCGCCCTGGTCAGCAAGGCCATTGATGTCCTGGTGGCCGATGCCAATGGCTTCTCGGCTGGCCTCCGCCTGTACCTGGACAACGAGTGCGCTGACTTTCGGCTGCATGAGGCCCCCGACAACAGCGAGGGTCCCAGGGACACGAAGCTCATCCACGCCATCCTGGTGCGGCTGACCATGCTCCAGCAGGAACTCAATGCCTTCACCCGGAAGGCGGACACCGTCCTCGGGAGCTCTGCTAAGGAGCAGCCGGAGCCCTTCTCGTCGCTGCCTGCCCTGGGCTCCCAGGGGCCCTCCAAGGAGATTCTTTTGGCCAAAGACCTTGGCTCAGACTTCCAGGTAAGATGTGCCAGTCATAGCCCTATTACTTTTTTTGTTAGAAACTTACTACTGAATCATACGTAGGACAGAGAGGCACATAAGGCACAAGTGTACAGCTTAGTGAATTTCCCCCAAATGAGCACATTTGAGTAATCATCACCCAGAACAAGAACTAGAATGTGACCAGCACCCCAGAAGCCCCTCCTCACATCCCCTTCCAGCCACTATCCCTGCTCCCAAGGGTGACCCCTCTCCTGATTTCACTTGGTCTGTCTTTGCACTTTATATAAAGTGGATCATATAACACATACTCCTTTATGCCTGGCTTCTTTCACTCACTGTTTTGTTTCTTGTCTCATGTAGTCATAATTTGTTCATTCTCATTACTGGACACGATCTCATTGAGTGAATATGCCCCAATTCACTTAGTCATTTACCACTGATAGATACAGGGGTTGGTTTTGAGGCTCCCTCCTTCTTTGTTTTGCCAGGTTGCCCTTTGTTCTTGTCTTGTTTCTTTTGCAATTTTGATTTTCAAACATGTATTATTAAAAAAACAAACCAACTGGGGCACCTGGCTGGCTTAGTTGATTAAGCGTCCGACTTTGGCTCAGGTCATGATCTCACGGTTCGTGGGTTCAAGCCCCGCGTCGGGCTCTGTGCTGACAGCTAGTTCAGAGCCGGGAGCCTGCTTCAGATTCTGTGTCTCCCTCTCTCTCTGACCCTCCCCTGCTCACGCTGTCTCTGTCTCTCAGAAATGCATAAAACATTAAAAAAATTTTTTAAATTAAAAAATAAAAAAACCTATAAAAAAAGAAGACATAAAAGCTCCTGTCAGGTCTTATGCAAAGGTAAGAAATGTGGCTTTCTAAAGGTAATGAACTTCTAGCCTTAATGTGTATAAAAGGCTACTTAGAAAAAATCAAAATAGCAGATGCACTTGTCTCAAAAAAAAAAAACATTAAAAAATTTTTTAAAAAGTGTCATTGCAAAAGTAGTCCATAAGCATTCAAGGAGTTTTAGAAGTGCCTGGTAAAAAGGGAAAAGCCTCTCCTTTCTGCTTCTTACTGCCTATAGGTACCACTATCAATAGTCTGGAGCAGTGCTATCCCAGTGCTGAGGACAGAGGCCACTAGCCACATATGGCTCCTTAAATTTAAATTAATAAAAATTTCATTCAGTTGAAAATTCATGTCTTTGGTCTCCGTAGCCCCATGTCAAGTGCTCGGTAGCTATGTATGTCACGTGGTGCAGACTTAGACCATTTCATCATCAAGGCACGCCCTTTTAAATCTTTCTCTGTGCATTCTCTCATACATTTGCTTTTTCACCCAAATTGTCTTATGTGATACCTACTGTGACCACACAATTGATTTTTCTTATGTAATGTATCTAGTGGTTCATGTACTTATGATGCTGTGTTTATTGTTCATATACTTTTTGGGATCAGTGATCAGAACCGGAGGTGCCCTGATAAGCAAAAACAGACATGATTCCTGCCCCCCAACTTCTGTCATCTAGTGGGGAAGAAAGATTTAGTCAAAATATCCTGTCAGTGAATGTGACCTAGACTCTGGGGCAGGGAAGACCTCTAATCTGAGCTGAGATTAGAAAGATAGATTATTGGGGAAGAGTGTTCTTTTTTTTTCTTTAAAAAAATTTTTTTTTAAATGTTTTATTTATTTCTGAAAGAGAGAGAGAGAGAGAGACAGCATGAGCAGGAGAGGGTCAGAGAGAGAGGGAGACACAGAATCCGAAACAGGCTCCAGGCTCTCCAGGCTCTGAGCTCGCTGTCAGCACAGAGCCCGACACGGGGCTCTAACCCACAAACCGTGAGATCATGACTTGAGCCGAAGTCGGACGCTTAACTGACTGAGCGACCCAGGTGCCCTTCTTATGCACAAACCTTCTGAGCCAGCCCCAACTGAGCCTGTGTCCAACTTTGGCTCAGGTCATGATCTCACGGTTTGTGAGTTCAGCATCGGGCTCTGTGCTGACAGCTCAGAGCCTGGAGCCTGCTTCGGATTCTGTGTCTCCCTCCCTCTCTGCCCCTCCCTTGCTCATGCTCTGTTTCTCTCTCTCAAAAATAAATAAACATTAAAAAATTGTTAAAAGAAAAAAAAAGAGGGTTGCCTGGGTGGCTCAGTTGGTTAAGCATCCAACTTTAGCTCAGGTCATGATCTCACGGTTCGAGCCCCGTGTTGGGCTCTGTGCTGACAGCTCAGAGCCTGGAGCCTGCTTCGGATTCTGTGTCTCCCTCGGTCTCTGACCCTCCCCTACTCATGCTGCCTCTCTCTCTCAGAAATACATAAAACATTAAAAAAATTAAAAAAAAGAAAGTTTGTGCACAAGACAGACATTCACAGTATCAGTGCGCTCACCACTTAGCTCCTCATTCATCCTTTCGACAGAGACTCACTGAGTAGTTGCAGGGCTGGGTCTGGGCTGCAGAGCTGAATCCACTGGGGCCCCAGCCCTCAGGTGGGCAGTCAGAGTCTCTTATTAGAGCCCAGGGGCCTGGAGTGGGGGCTGCTTCTGGCACCCCTCGGGCCCCTCCCCATTGTTTCCTCTGGTCTCTTCTGCCTGTGCCTCTGGGTGCAGCCGCCTGACTTCAGGGACCCGCCAGAGTGGGAGCCCAGGATGCGAGAGCCCTTCCGCAGTGGTGACTTGGACTCCAAGCCCGACCCCAGCCGGAGCTTCAGGCCTTATCGAGCTGAAGACAATGAATCCTACGCCTCTGAGGTGGGCCTAGGCCTGATCAAGCAAGGGGGAGGGCAGGAGGAGAGTGGCCGGGGCCTCCCCAAAGCTGGGCAGTCTGTGGAGAAGCTTAGCTGGTGATCATGTGGATTTTGAGTATTCCATTTGGTTCTAAGCTTCCAGGCAGCAGGTGCAAAAAGGGAGATGAGGAAGTTTGGGCCATTCTCTTGACCCGACAAAAGAAAGCCTATAAACCCCTTTGAAGAAATTGATTTTGTTTTCCTATACTAAATTTCACTGGGAATTTAATAACTTATGCCATTTAGTGAAACCACTAATTTCTTTAGCAGGAAGGCAGCCGTCTTTACAGTCAGGCTGACTGGGTTTAAATTGTGGATCTGCTGCTATACACTGGCTGTGAGATTGTAGACCAGTCATTTTAGCTCTCTGACCCTCAGCTTTTTCATCTTCAAAATAAAGGTGCTGAAAAGATTAAATACATGAAAAGACTTAAATCTGGTCCCTACTGGGTGAGGATAAGGAGGAGGAGGATGACACATCTCAGGGCCTCAGGGGACCCATCAGTGTGGCTTTGTGGCCTTGGGCATGATCCCATTCTCTGGCTGTATGTTCCCCTTTGTAACATGGAGGATTAGAGTGGGTGGTGGCTGTAGAGTTTCTAGAATTCCCTGGTACTTGAGGAATTCCTGGTGGTTCTGAGCCCCTCTCCAGCCTGCTGAGTCTTTCCCAGCACTTCATAATGAACCAGAAGCAAGAAGAGTCTTCTGTGCATGGAATGGAGCCTCCTTGAGACTCCTGAGCTGTGGAGACCTCTGTGTGCTCCCCAACCTAAGAGCCCTTTTCTTCCGAACACTCTTAGGAAGGCAGTTTTATAGTCCCAGTAAGGCCAGTCTGCAAGTGCCCAGCAGGAGAAGCTCCCTTGAAGCTGATGGATCAAACACTCTATGTGGTCTGAGCTCCTAGCAGCCATGGCAAAAAGGGAAAAAACAAAACAAGACATGAGACACCAAGTTTTCATTTTCTGAGAAAAAGAGATAAGCTGAGTCACCTCCATGCATTCGATTATTGTTTCATTCAACCACTCTTTACTGAGCAGTGACAGTACTGGATACAATAGTATCCAGCCCTGCAAGAATCTTTAAGGTCAACTAGGCATACAAGGTATACCTTGAGTCAGAGTGCCTTCCATTGCCAGATGCCCATACTATTGGCCAGACAATAAATGTTATTTACAGAGGGACATCTTGCCATGCTTGGGATGGTTTTATGTAGGAGTGACAGATGACATTACTTTTTTTTTCCTGCTTAACATGACAGCATAACATTTCCCTCTGTTATGAGAAATACTTAAAAATTCTTTAGGGGGCGCTTGGGTGGCTCAGTTGGTTAAGCGTCCAACTTCGGCTCAGGTCATGATCTTACGGTTTGTGGGTTCGAGCCCTGTGTGGGGCTCCGTGCTGACAGCTCAGAGCCTGGAGCCTGCTTCAGAGTCTGTGTCTCCCTCTTTATGCCCCTCCCCCATTTGCTGTCTCTCTCTCTCTCTCTCTCTCTCTCTCTCTCTCTCTCTCTCTCTTTCAAAAATAAACATTAAAAAAATTTAAATTGAAGTATAAAATACATACAGAAAAGTACATTTAAGTGGATAGCTCAAATAACTTTCACAAACTGAACACTTCTCTGTCATCAGAAAGCAGATTAATAAGCAGAGCATGACTTGTCCCTGAAGCCTTCCTTCTGTCCCCATCTAGTCCCCATCCTGACTTCTAACAGAATAGATTAGTTTTGCCTGTTTAGCTACAAATACTTGTAAACACAATTTCCCCTCAAAATGTAGAGTTTTACTGTCTTTTTCCCAAGATTTTATTACATAGTCACTAGCAGCAATGAATAACTACAGCAAAATCCCTAAGCAGCATTGCAGAAAGACTTAAAGTCGGGATCCCAAAATTGTCACTTAGTTAACCGCTGTTCACATTGAGTGTGTGTCCATGTCCTTCCTGTTTTTCTGTGGAGATATAGATCTTTTTTACTTTTTATTGAAGTATAACATACCAGTGTACCTACAATAAAGGACACTATCCTTACGTGTACAGTTGATTGGACTTTTATATATGTATAGACCTATTAACCATGCATGTTAATTCCTTTATCCGAGTTGTTTTTAAATTTTTGCAATTATAGGGGCGCCTGGGTGGCTTAGTTGGTTAAGCGTCCGATTTTCGCTTAGGTCATGATCTCACGGTTCGTGGGTTCAAGTCCCGCATCAGGCTCTGTGCTGACTGCCAGCTCAGAGCCTGGAGCCTGTTTCAGTCTGTGACTCCCTCTCTCTCTGACCCTCCCCTGCTCACACTGTCTCTCTCTCTGTCTCTCTCCTAGAAATAAAAAAAAAAAAGTTTAGATTTTTACAATTATAAATAGTGAGACAGCAAACATCTTTGTGAATCAGACTCAACTTTCTCAGTATGTTATTTTCCTCAACTGCATTTTGAAGAGAGAAATGATCAAGGTGAAATTCTGATAAAGGTAGATTTGATGTGCACTGTTTTGTTTGATCTTTATGACAATCCCCTGAAGTAGGGACAGACGTTGTGCCTGATTTGTGCTCAAAGGACAGCTTGGGTCCCGCTTAACTCTCGTTCTCTGACTGCAGCTTCTATCCCCTTCCTGCTCTCTCCCTCTGTCTGTGTCCCGCATCCCTACCCCAGATCAGGGAGCTGCAGCTGGTGCTGGCTGAGGCCCATGACAGCCTCCGGGGCCTGCAAGAGCAGCTTTCCCAGGAGCGGCAGCTACGGAAGGAGGAGGCCGACAACTTCAACCAGAAAGTGGTCCAGGTGGGTGGTGCCCAATGCCCCCGGCCCCTGCACCAACTCCTCCTCTCTTCCCTGAACTGAAGGCAGAAACCTAAGGCCTCCAAGGGGCTTCAGAAGGCAAGGGTCCTGGGGAAACCTGAGTCTTCCGGCCCTCGCTGTACTTCATTGTGCCAGACTGGGCTGGAATCCTGGGCTTGTCATTGATGGCTTATGTGACCTCAGGCCAATCCTGTCTCCTCTCTGGGCCTCAGTTTCCCAACTATGAAATACTGCCTCCAGCAGAGCTGAAAACCTGTAGCAGAAAGGCCATAGGTCTGGCTGGTAATTAAGGCAGATTGTCTTGCTAATAGAAAGCATGTATTAAGCCCTTACTGTATATCAGGTCCATGCAGTGCTCTTTTCACACATTATGTTCTTTAATCCTTAAGGTTTCCCCTATGAGGTGTCCCCATTTTATAGACGAGAGACTGATGCCCAGGGAGCTGAAGCACATTCCCCAGGGTGAAATTCTAATCCAGGTCTCTGCCCTCTCTTCGTCATGACCTTGCATGCCTTCCTAGGAATCGCATATTCTCACTCCTGGCATGCCCTTTGTTCCACATGGGTCACCTCTTCCTTCCATCATGGCTCACCGGCACGGGTTCCTTACTAAATGTGAGCGTCCCCGTGAAACTTTAGCAGCCACTATGCGTTCATTATGTGATGTCATGGTTTTATAGTGAGAAAGAGCCGGTTTCACCTCTCTCGCTTCTCACTGATCCCTAATGGTGATTGTTAGGGATTGCTGCTTTTATCAGTTTCTCTTCTCTGGGGTTTATCTTAACAGAATGAACTGATAGTGGTGGAGCCCCTGGCAGGGATCACCAACAGGCACCTCCCAAAGTGTGCTCTCTGTCTTTATCTGAGGCCTGGAATGGGATGGCGTAGGGCTGGGAAGACAGCTGCAGGGCGCTCATGCTCTCGTTCCTCTCCCAGCTGAAGGAGGACCAGCAGAGGGCGCTCCTGAGGCGGGAGTTTGAGCTGCAGAGTCTGAGCCTCCAGCGGAGACTGGAGCAGAAATTCTGGAGCCAGGAGAAGAACATGCTGGTGCAAGAGTCCCAGCAATTCAAGCACAACTTTCTGCTGCTCTTCATGAAGCTCAGATGGTTCCTCAAGCGTTGGCGGCAGGGCAAGATTTTGCCCAGTGAGGGGGATGACTTCCTTGAGGTATGGATGGTTCCCCTGGGACTGAGCCTTGGGGG
>NW_027532409.1:5756642-5799793 GCF_008692635.1 Crocuta crocuta
GAGGGACTCCCAGCTGGCGCTGGCACAGCCCTGAGGCTCATCCGCAAGCCATCAGCCTGCAGGCTTCCATCCCTGCATTCGTTCACTCACTCAGTGTCTGCTCTTGAGAACCAACTCTATACTGGGCTCTGTGGCAGGTGCTGGGGATACCGTGGTGAAGACACACTTGGTCCTGCCTCACCAGGAGAAAGTCTCTTTGGGGGCTGGTAGATCTTTAACACCTCTCTAATACTTGTCCATTTCCCTTTTTAACAAACCTCAGAATCTTTGTTGATTTTTTTACATGTTTATTTATTTAGAGAGAGAGAGAGAGAACACGAGCAGGGGAGGGGTTGAGAGAGAGAGAATCCCAAGCAGGCTCTACCCTGTTAGCACAGAACCCAACACGGGGCTCAATCCCACAACTGTGAGATCATGACCTGAGACAAAATCAAGAGTCAGATGCTCAACTGACAGAGCCACCCAGGTGCCCCAGCAAACCTCACAGTCTTTAGCAAGCAGCAGGATCTAGGTAAACTTAATAATCAAGTTTTGTTACTATTATATGCAAATATAGTATCTATTGCACATATTGTATGTATCGCACACATCTTAAGTGACAGCTGATGAAGTTTTGTGGTGTACATCTGTATAGTCCCTACCCAGATCACAACGGAGCACATTTCCCGTTCCCAAAAGGCTCCCTCCTGTTCCAGAACTCTTTTCATTTGGCACAACTGAAATTCTGTACCTATCAGACAATAATTCCCTAGAAGCCCCTCCCCTGGTCCCTGGCAACCACCTTTCTACTTTCTGCCCCTGTGATTTTGTCTACTAAGTACCTCATGCAAGAGGAATCATAACAGTCCCTGTCTTTTTGTGGCTGGCTTAGTTCACTGAGCGTAACGTCCTCAAGGTTCATCCATGTTGTAGCACATTGCAGAATGTCCTTTCTTTTTAAGGCTGAATCGTATTCCATTGTATATATGTACAAACCACATTCTTTTTTTTTTTTTACAAATAGTTTATTATCAAATTGGTTTCCACATAACACCCAGTGCTCATCCCCACAAGTGCCCACCTCCATGCCCTTCCCCCCCCCACATCCATCAGTCCTCAGTTTTTGTCAGCATTCAAGAGCCTCTCATGGTGTACAAACCACATTCTGTTCAACTTTATTAAGGTGCAATGACACATAGAAATTGTACATATATGAGATGTACAACTTAATGTTTTGGTATATGTATACATCATGATATGATCACCTCACTCAAGTTAACTAACATGCCCATATCCTTTACATAGGTACACTTTCTTTCATTACTTCCTTCTTTCTTTTTTTTTTTTTTTTATGGTGAGAATACTTAAATCTACTCCCTTAGCAGATTACAAGTATACAATACAGTTTCATTAACTGTAGGCACCATGCTGTACACAGATCTCTAGAGCTTACTCATCCTGCATTACTGAAACTTCGTCCCTTTTTAAAAAAATGTTTATTTTTGAGAGAGACAGAGAGATATAGAGTATGCGCAGGGGAGGGGCAGAGAGAGAGGGAGACACAGAATCCAAAGCAGGCTCCAGGCTCTGAGCTGTCAGCACAGAGCCCAATGCAGGGCTAGAACCCACAAACCGTGAGATCGTGACCTGAGCTGAAGTCAGGTGCTCAACCGACTAAGCAACCCAGGCACCCCTGAAACTTTGTATCTTTTGACCAATACCTCCCCATCCATCCACTTCCCTGCCCTTGGCAACTACTATTCTGCTCGCTGCTTGTAGAAGTTTGGCTTTTCTTTCATTCCACATTTAAGTGAGATCTTGCGGTATGCGGTATTTATCTTTTTGTATCTGGCTTATTTCACTTAGCATGATGTCCACTAGATCCATCCATGTTGTCAAAAATGGCAGAATTTTCTTCTCCTTTATGGCTGAATAATATTCTGTTGTATGCATGTGTGTATATATACACACACATACGTGTTTTCTTTATCCATTCATCTGTGAACACTCATGTTGTTTCTGTATCTTGGCTATTGTGAATAATGATGCAAAGAACATGAGAGTACAGATGTCTCTTTGAGATCCGATTTCATTTTCTTTGGATATGTACCCAGAAATGGAATTACTGGTTCATATGGTAGTTCTATTTTTAATATTTTTAAGAACCACTATGTTGACTTTGTTTTAAATGTTTATTTTTGAGAGAGAGAGAGAGAGAGAGAGAGCACAAGCAGGGGAGGGGCAGAGAGTGAGGGAGACACGGAATCAGAAGCAGGTTCCAAAGGGGGAGAAGAAGGGCGGAAATGGTGGGGGAAAGGGAGAGAGGAAAACCATGAGAGACTNTGTCAGCACAGAGCCTGGTATGGGGCTCGAACTCATGAACTGTGAGATCATGACCTGAGCTGTGGTCAGACGCTTAACTGACTGAGCCACCCAGGTGCCCCCATATTGACTTATTTTTAACCACCATATTGATTTTACCTGAAGCCCAGTTTTGGCTACTGAAATGGATGTTCCTCCATACACTCCAAAGTGAATTGGAAGCCACATAGCCTATATTTTATGTCAATTTGTCTCAGGCAAATCGTCTGTATTTGGTAAAAATCTTTCTAGCCATTTCCATTTGCTAGAGTAACAAAAAGAAACAGAAACTTACTTTAGAAAAAAAAAATGTGGGGCACCTGGTGGCTCAGTCAGTTAAGTGTCCAACTCTTAATTTTGGCTTAGGTTACAATCTCACAATTCATGAGATTGAGCCCTGACATCAGGCTCTGTATTGATAGTACAGAGCCTGCTTGGGATTCTCTCTCTCTCTGCTGCTCCCCCTGCTTGTGCGTGCACTCTCTCTCTCTCTCTCTTAAATAAATAAACATTAAAAAATAAAAAGAAATAAAATTTTAAAAAATAAGGTAAGCATAGAAAATTAAATAATATGTATACCTATAATTAATAGAAATATACACATTTACTGAAATAGACATAATTAATAAGATATAAACATAACTAGGGGAGCCTGGGTGGCTCAGTTGGTTGAGCGTCCAACTTTGGCTTAGGTCATGGTCTTGTGGCTTGTGAGTTCAAATACCATGTCTGGCTCTGTGCTGATAGCATGGAGCCTGGAGCCTGCTTCAAGTTCTATGTCTTGCTCTCTCTCTGACCCTCCCCCACTCACACTCTGTCTCTGTCTCTGTCCCTGTCTCTCTCTCTTTCTCAAAAATATTAAAAAGAATTGTAAAAAGATGTAAACATAACTACATACATTATAGAAATAGTTATATACACATGTATAAATAGTATATGAAGCACATGTGTAGAAATATGTATAAACAAATACATATAACTATATAAATAATAAACTTGATATGTATTCATACCCTCAAAGAATATATATGTCCACACACGCAGAGTTATACATGTGAATGATAAAAACCCACAGGTAGTGAGTATGGTGTTCTGAGTACTGTGTTAAGTACTTTAGGTGGATTATTGCATTTCATCTTTACAAATACACTATGATATGGAGATAATTATTATTGCCATTCTACTGCAGATAAAGATCAATGATTCTTTGTCTCAGTTCTGAAATCCAGGAGCTCTGAGAGCTGTGTTTTATTGTACCTAACTCAGTGGGAAAAGATGAGCCTCACGTTCACTTGGCAGCAAAACCTTTGTTTATCCAATTTCATGTTAATTTCCATATGTTTGTAGGGGAAACATCAGTGTGCTTGAGCATAGAGTGTTAAACCTGACCCCCCTGGGGCAGTGTAGGCACCACATTCTCTTTCTAAATCCCCTTTCATTCTGAATTCCAAGCACACCCGGCCCCAAGGATTTTTGAGAAAGACTTGTGCACCTGTGTATACAGACAACCGAAGTCTGTATGTTTAGATGCTCATGACCAGGGACAGAATTAGGGTGCTTATTCAGGCAGACCCTGCTCCCCCTCACATGCTTCCAAGCCTCAGTGCCTGTCCTGACACCAGAAACCCTTCTTCATTTGGTTTCTAGGACATCACACTCTTCTTGGGTTTCCTTCTACCTCACTCACTGGTTGCTCCTCCACGTCCTTGGCTGGCCCCTCCTTTTCTCCCTGACCTCTCTTAATGTCAGAGTCGCCAAGGCTCAGTGTTTGGGTCACATCTCTCCCTTACCTACACTTAGTCCCTTGGGGAGCTTAACCAGGCACATGGCTTAAATGGCCTTTCTTGCATATTCTGAATCTATCCGGAATCTATTTATTTAGAGTCTGACGCAGCCACTCTGCCCTCCCTCCCAGCTGAGCCACCATCACTTCTTGCCTGGAGTATCACTACAGCCTCCTACCTGGTCTCCCTGCTTCTGCCCTAGCACCCTTCCATCAAGCGTCTTGCATTTAGAAGGGTATGAGCATCTTGCACTCAAGTGGCATATATTCCATGTGGATGGCATCCCTGGAGTTTTGTGATATGGGGTTGTGTTGCTACCCAGTAAGGTATCTTAGCAGCTGCAGTGATCGCATGAAACTGAAAGTCAGGTCGGCATCACTGCTCAGCTCACGGTCCTCCCCTGGCTCCCATTTTACCCAGAACAGAGGCCCAAGTCCCTACAAGTCCCTGGCCTGGTCAACCAGCCTTGTTCCCTGTACCTCTCTCACTTCCTCCCTGTACTTCTCTCACTTCCTCCCTGTCTCTCTTGCTTCCCTCAAACAAATGTGTTCCCACCTCAGGGCCTTTGCATTTGCTGTGCCCTTTCCCTGGAATTCCCAACCTGCAGGTGTTCGCATGGCTTATTCTCTTACCTCCTTCAGGACGTTGCCCCAACACCCGCATCTCTCTAAGGCCCTCCCTGATCACCTACACACACCACATCCCAAATCCTTTGGCGTGCTCTTTTTTCTCTATGCCACATCTCTATGTGACATTCCAAATATCTAATGACATTTCATACATTTCAGCTATTTGTTTTATTTCCTGCTACTGGAATGGAAGGGTTTTTGTCTGGTTTGCTCACTGATATATTCCCAGCTCTGAACAAAGGGCCCGGAGCATGATAGGTATTCAGTAAATGTTTGTTGACTCAATAAATGAATAAATGAATGAATGATGGATGAGCACCCCAGTCAGAAGCTGGCTTCCTTCTGCTTCATTCCCATCCTGAACCTAGTACCCTGGTCTCCGCAGCAAACCAGGATGGCTCCCTCTGTCCACCCAAACCTTTGGTTGCCTTTATCTATAATTATGGGGGTGCCCGTAGTCTTTTTATTGTGCCCACAGGGCCTATCTTGACCCAGCTGGCAAGATGGTTAATTCTGAGTGGCTCTCAGGGATGCCTCATGGCCTTGAGCTGGAAGAGGTGTGGGGTGGGGGTGGGGCGGGGTGGCCACAACAGTCTGCCTTTCCAACTGTGTGCTCTTAGTTCTGGATGGTGCACAAGAGCCAGTTAAAATTTGGGAAATCAGTGTTGAATTAGAGTGATTCATCCTGAACCATAACCCCCCCCCCCCCATTCTTTCTTTCTGCCTGACTGTAATACCCTTTCTATCCAGGCCACTAGGCTGAATCCCTTCCCCTGACGGTGAGACTCCCAAGCATGATACCCTTCTACCCTCTGTTGAATGTAGGTAAATAGCATGAAGGAGCTATATCTGCTAATGGAGGAAGAGGAAATCAATGCCCAGCATTCAGATAACAAGACCTGTACAGGGGACAGCTGGACCCAAAACACGGTGCGTTCCCAGCCTGTTCCCAGTCCTTTCCTGCCCATGGCTCCTCTGTCTGTTTAGCGATCACTTCCTGCCACCTTCTCTGACCTGTCTTGCATGGGGTACTAAAGTGGCAGAGGGTTATTGTCTGGTTACTGGCCCCAGATACTTAGTGCTACAGGGTTCATAAGTCATCCAGGGCAGTGACAGATGAGGGACTGTGTGGTCACATGTAAGAGAGCAGTTAATTCTGTCTGGATCACAGAGAAGGGGTAATAGGTGGTAGGTTTTGAAGGATGAATGGGAGCTTGCATAATAGAGAGTAGGGAAAAGGCCCTTTTGGACCAAGAGAAGTATATGTGCAGAGGTGTGGCAGGGTATTCTGGGATTGCCTGAGGCTCAGGATGTACATAGTGGGGGCAAGGACATCAATTTGAGGGTCATATGAAGAGAGGCCTTGTGGTCTGGAGTCAGGAACCATCAGATCAAGCTATGAGGCAGACAGAACAATGGGGTCAGTCTCCCAGGGTCATACACAGAGAGCTTGGGTAGGTGGGAAAGCGGTCATTGGCCAAAGAGAGAAGATTGGGACTGAGTCAGGCAGTCAGGGAGGCTTCGTAGTTCAGATTTCCCATCTGACCTATGATAGGTTAGAGAAGCAGATCTTGGGCACGGAGAGAGACTCAGGGCCTAGACTCTACAGAAGCTCAAAGAAGCCAGCGCCCACCTCACATTTAGGCTGAATAATAATTGCTATAACCTCAGGGTTTTTTGTTTATGAGAGGCTGGGGAACATGTCAGGCCATGGCGGGGCTTGGCTGGGCTTGTCATGCCCATTTTATGGGTGAGATGACCTGGGGAGGTCATGGGGTTTGCTCGAGACTGGGGAGAGACCTGGGCTGGGCTTTGGATGAGTGCTCCCAGCCCAGGCTCCCCTTCCCATGCCTTCGGAGCTCCTGACCCAGGCCTTGCCCCCATCTGCAGCCCAATGAGTACATCAAGACACTGGCTGACATGAAGGTGACGCTGAAGGAGCTGTGCTGGCTGCTTCGGGATGAACGCCGTGGTCTGACTGAACTTCAGCAACAGTTTGCCAAGGCCAAGGCCACCTGGGAGACAGAGCGGGCAGAGTTGAAGAGCCATACTGCCCAGGTGAGTCCCCCACCTGTCAGAGACATTTCCCTCTTTGTTCCTCCCTCATCTAAACTCTCTCAGTTGTCCTGTCTGGGAGCACAGGGACCCCTTTACCTCCTCTTGTGGCCCAGGGATGGCAAGAGATTTACATGGAATCATACAGCAAGGGTACCAGAAACACTGGAGCCTGGGAGTCACTGGGCCAGGGAAGGAACGTGAAGGACTGACACAGGGGACACCATAGGCACCTCTGTTGCATCATGGGTTCACACGTGAGGCCAGATGCTTAAATACCTGTCTGCACCTGGTGACAGCCTTCACACACATGGCCGGACTTCTCCCTGCTGTCTTCATTCATCCCTCCTCTCCTCATAAGGATCCCCTTAGTCCCTTTCTACCTGGCTTTGTTTTGCTTCCACCCCATGACCGAGTGTGACCAAAGGAGCCTTAACCAGGAGCCCTGGAGCTCCAGTCTCTGCTGTGTGCCTGGAGGCAAGCTGCTGCCTTACTCTGGTCTGAAAAGTGAAGGGGAGGGGGGTTCCTCCCACTCAGAGAGATTGTTATCACCACCACCATCACCCCACCTGCCATGACTCTTCAGGTCCCAGCTTCCCCAAGCCTGTCTCTACTGCAGGCTGCCTTCCTGGCATCGTGGGCCCCTTGGGGGTGTGTACACTGACGATCTCTGCTGGACACGTAGCAAAACAAGCACAGAGGGGTTAAATTTCTTTCCCAAGGTCACCCAGCAGATAAGCAGCAGACCTGACCTTTGCTCCCCAATCTTCTGTTCTTCCTGCCTTCTCATTACCGCGATCCCAACCTTCTTCCCAAGGCTCACAGACTCCTGGCTTCCCAGTGCCACCCTTCTTTCCTCCTAAGCCTCCCGGCAGAGCTCACAGCTCCTGCCCCGTCTGCACATTTCACTGTTCTGCTGACCCCCCACAACACAGTCATTCCAGGTGCCCTTGCCCACTGGGAAGCGGGCCAGTTCCTATGGGGGTTAACATATGAGACCACAGCCTGGGGGACTTGGGGTACACTGATGCTCAGGGCTGCATATTTACCTCCTGCCACCCCAAAGGCTTGGTGCTGCGAAAGCCATCACACTGGGCTGATTGCTGCACACGTTCCATTTTGTAATCCTGGGTGCATGTCCCGCACTAACCATCAGCCCAGACCAGTTATGAGAGTTGATGAAATATGAGAAGCAATAACTAGGAACCTCTGCCGTTTTGTAGCTCTGTGACCTGGGCCAAAGAACCTCTCTCTCCTCTCTATAATATCAGAAAAGGCATTTGTCTTGTTGCGATTCCATGAGGACACTGAGACAGCACTTGGGAACGAGCTCTGCGCAAGCCTCGATTGTGAGGAGGGCTTAGTTCTGAGTAGGTGGTCAGCAGGCGAGGGGCCTTCAGGGCGGAGAGGAAGGGCCTCCTGGTGCCAGACACCCAGTTTGCTCTTCCTTGTGCCGCAGATGGAGCTGAAGGCCAGCAAGGGGGCTGGGGAGCGGGCGGGGCCCGACTGGAAGGCCGCCCTGCAGAGGGAGCGCGAGGAGCAACAGCACCTGCTGGCTGAGTCCTACGGTGCTGTCATGGAGCTGACGAGGCAGCTGCAGATCAGCGAGCGCAACTGGAGCCAGGAGAAGCTGCAGCTGGTGGAGCGGCTTCAGGGTGAGAAGCAGCAGGTGGAGCAGCAGGTAAAGGAGCTGCAGAACCGCCTGAGCCAGGTGAGGCCTGTCCCAGCCCGAGCTGGCTCCAGACACAGCGGGGACTAACTGTAGGAAAAGTCTGGGGCTAGGGTCTCCTGCAGTTATAGCTGGATCCAGGGGCTCAGAGAAGGCGGCAGGCACTAGGTCCGTCCATCTCAGGCTTGCTTTCCTCTGTGCTTTAGTCCTAAGCAAGCGGTTGTCAAATGTGACTATTGTTAGTTGTGTGCTCATATCTTTACAGCTTACCACTGGCAGTAGAGTTTTCCTTTTCCATAAGGCTGATTGGCCAGTCATAAGTCGTGTGCCTACCCCTAGAGCCTACCAAAACCTGAGAATCTGAGAAAGTTAGAGTCCTCTGACCAAAAGAGGGGAAGAGGGGTGGGAAAAACCATCATTGACCATTATGCCCCAGTACAGTTCACATCATGGACCCAGCTCCCACCCACCAAGCTGCTATGTACCACTCTTTAGACTTTTTCCTTTGTTTTATTTTACTTACATAAATCAGGACTTCATCTTTTTTTTTTTAATGTTTATTTATTTTGGAGAGAGAGAGACAGAGTGTGAGCAGGGGAGGGGTAGGAAGAGAGGGAGACAGAGACTATGAAGCAGGCTCTAGACTCTAAGCTGTCAGCACAGAGCCTGAAGTGGGGCTTGAACCCATGAACCATGAGATCATGACCTGAGCCAAAGTCTGGCACTCAACTGACTGAGCCACCCAGATGCCCCAGGACTTCATCTTTATATAAGACCCAAATAAAAAATAAATAAATAAAAATAAGATCCAAATATTGCAAAATCATACTCCAACCCACTTCTTCCCTTTCTTGCTACTTAGATTTATATTCATGGAGATCTTTTAAAAAAATCTTTATTTATGTATTTAAAATGTCTATTTATTTATTTTGAGAATGGGGGAGGGGAGAGAGAGAGAGAGAGAGAAAGAGAAGCCCAAGCAGGCTCCATGCTGACTGTGGGGGGGGGGCCTCGATCCCATGAACAAGGTCTTTTTTTTTTGAATCAACAATGGAATCATAAGATACATATGTTTATGTTTGTTTGCCTCATTCATAAAGAGCTGTTCACAACAGAGTGTAGAGATCGGTCCCCTTCCATCTAACTGCTGTTTAGCATTTCCAGTGTGGAGCCCCCACTCTTATGTCACCCAGCTGGTGCTTAGCTGACCTAGCTGGTCCAGGAATTGCAGCATGAATTAGCCTAGCGGTGGCAGCGGCTACTCTGAGGATGCCTGTAAGTGGCTGCTCTTGTGGCCATTTTCTAAATCTGTCTTTTGGTGGCTCAGAGCCGCTGCCCACTGGGAAGGTGTCTCCTAGCCCATCACTGGGTCCTCTGGGCTACAAGCAGAGAGCTAGGGCCCGCTCACCACCTTTGCCCACCACTGACCGCTCTCTTTACCCTCGCCCAGCTGCAGAAGGCTGCTGACCCCTGGGTCCTGAAGCACTCAGACCTGGAGAAGCAGGACAACAGCTGGAAAGAGGTGAGTGGGGTAGCAGGCCATCCGTGTTGTCTTGGCCCCTGGCTACACTGCAGAGTCCCTCACTTGTGGGGGAGGGGACAGGGATAATACTAACTCTGTCTCACAGGTCACACCCTTGCACTTTGGGCTCCTCGATCCTGGGATATCTACCCCATAGTTTCAGCTGATGGTTGGGGACTCGTGAGGAGCCCCCAGTCAGTGCCATCCTTCCATGCCTGGGAGAGACGCTGGGCGTCTCCCTGTGTTCTTGGCCAGGCCTCTGCCCTCTCTTTGGCGTCACTTGTGCCTTTCTGAAAAGCAAGGCCTCTAAGAAGCTGTGTGATCTTGAGCAAGTCACTCTGTCCTTCCCTGCCTGGGCTCCAGTTACCTCAGTGGTGAAATGAGAATCACATTCTGTGCTGTAGCCCAGCCCCCTTTGTGGAGACCAGTTAGGTCACGTTGGTGAATTTGCTTAAGCCTCAGGTGCACTGTCCATCTAGCAATATTCTGAGTCAGGAAAGAGTGGGCACACAGGCTCTTTGCTCATGACAGCCCGAGGAAGTGGTGTGTCAGGAGATTTGGTTGCAAGCGACAAAACCTAATTGTGGGGAACCGCGGCAGGAGAGGACTGGATTGGGCCTCAAGAGGGCTGGTGACACAGGTTCTGAAAACTTATGCAAGTCCCAGGGGACCTGCTCTAGCCTGAGGGTGAGACAGGTCCTGAGCAGGAACCTTCAGGCCGCTGCTGTCACCACCAGCTGAATGGTGGCCACCAGGTGCTTTGGTGCTGCCACCACATTCAGAATAACTTCTACAAAGACCCTTTCCCGGGGTTCTGTCTTGGAGCTCTGACTGACCAAGCCTGGACCACATGCCTATGGAGGGAGTGATAGACGCACTGTAGCCAGAAACTGATCCACAGGGATCCCAGACCAGTGCTGACCTCACTCTTGCTCTACAAGAGGAGACTCGGGCGTGGGATCCAGGGTCAGCTCCCACACTGACCTCCTGTCACCTTTCCTTGGTGTGCTGGTGGTCAGAACTCACTCTTCCTGCCTCTCTTCCTTGACAGACGCGGAGCGAGAAGATCCTCGACAAGGAGGGGGTTTCTGAAGCTGAGCTTGGGGGAGCTGCCTTAAAAAGGTGCTGGCATCGCCTCCCCCTGCCCTGCCCTATAGCCCCTCCCCTGTCCCATCCTTCAGGCCCCTCTCTCTGCCCCACTCCTTGTCTGTCTTCTTTCCCTTGCCCCATGCGCCCACAGCACCTCAGCAGAGCTGATGGGACCCTGGGATGTGGTTTCTATGGAACTGAAGTCACTTAGGAGCCAGGACGCTTGAGACAATTAGAATTCCAGCGCTTGATTATTCTTGTTTGTTTGATTGTGGATTGTGGATACACATGAAAACCCAGGACCGCATACATCCGAGCTGGGAAAGAAGCTTTTCAGCTCCTCTTGGGGTTCCTTCCTGTGTCTGGAGTTAGGGGAGTCAGGCTGGGCTTCCATTCCTGGGATTACCAAGCAGCTTCCTCTGGGGCTGGCCCTGGGCCGTGGCCAGGGAGACCCCGGGGCTGTCGGGACCATATCTCCACCGTTAGGAAACCCTGAATAGAATGATGGCAACAGAACCCCATCGGGGCCACGAGAGGAACCTCAAGTCAGGCAGGCCCAGGGTAGGAAGGTGGACTCCGGGATCAGAGTATGGGGTTTGAATTCCAGCTCTGCCATTTCTAGGAATGCGACCTTGGGTGATACTTCCCATGTCACTCTAGTGGGGACAGTAGCACCTGTCTCCTCGAGTCCTGGGAGGGCGCAATGGTCTGACCTCTGAGATGTACTTACACACACCTGACTCGAGGTCATCACCCCACACATGCAACGGAGAGTCAATGTCATCTTGCTTGGGTTCCCCCAAAAGCAAGCACAGGATTTGAGAACTTGTCTCAAGATCCTGAGACAAGGATTTGAGAGCAGATGGTTTATTTGGGAAGGGATTTTAGGAAACACTGGAAGTGACACAAGGAAGGGAAGGCAGCCAACAAAGGGGGATATTGTCCCTTGGACAACCGGTCAGTTTCACTGAGGGACCCTGGGAGCCAGAGTGGGCATGCAGTGCAGAGTCACCTGTCCAAGGAGCAAGAAGGCTGGGCACTGGGCCGCCAGCTTCTGCCCGTTGTTTTGCTGAGGGCTGCGTGTAGGGGCAAAACTCTTTGATGGTTGTAGCTTCCTCTGCGTGGACGCCAAGTGTGCTCTTGCAGTCACACAAAAAGCCCTTTGGTGGAGAATGGCAGGTGTTTAGAGGGTGCTGTGTTGGGTGTAGAGGTGTGGGTGTGGAGGTGATGTAGGGCAGGCACCACAAGACATGAGCAGGATGGTCATGGTCCCAGTCGTGGACCAGCGAAGAGGACTAGTTATCTTCCACTAACCCCACTCTTCCTCCTCTGCTCCTCCCAGGACCAAATCTGTTTCATCTATGTCTGAGTTTGAAAATTTGCTTGACTGTTCCCCCTATCTTGCCGGTGAAGCTGCACGGGGCAAGAAGCTGCCCAATAACCCTGCCTTTGCCTTTGTGGGCACCCAGCCGGAGGACCCAGAGAAGGATGCCCAGGAACATCCCTCATCACGGGACTGCAACCGCCTGGGCGCCCTGGGCTGCCAGGAGCCGGCAGGGAGGCAGATGCAGCGAAGCTACACGGCTCCCGACAAGACGGGCATCCGCGTGTACTACAGTCCCCCGGTGGCCCGGCGCCTGGGTGTCCCTGTGGTTCACGACAGAGAGGGCAAGATCATCATCGAGCCTGGCTTCCTCTTCACCACTGCCAAGCCCAAAGAATCGGCCGAGGCTGACGGGCTGGCTGAGAGCTCCTACAGCCGGTGGCTCTGCAACTTCTCACGGCAGCGCTTGGACGCAGGCTCTGGGAGCAGCCCCTCCACAGCAGGGCCTGGCTTCCCGGCGGCCCTGCACGACTTTGAGATGGCTGGCAACATGAGCGACGACATGAAGGAGATCACCAACTGCGTGCGCCAGGCCATGCGCTCGGGCTCGCTGGAGAGGAAAGTGAAGAGCACGTCCAGCCAGACGGTGGGCCTGGCTACTGTGGGCACGCAGACCATCCGCACAGTGAGCGTGGGCCTGCAGACAGACCCACCCCGCAGCAGCCTCCATGGCAAGAGCTGGTCACCCCGCAGCTCGTCACTCATGTCCGTGCGCAGCAAGCAGATCTCCTCCTCCCTGGACAAGGTGCACTCGCGTATCGAGCGGCCGTGCTGCTCGCCCAAGTATGGCTCGCCAAAGCTCCAGAGGCGGTCCGTGTCCAAGCTGGACAGCGCCAAGGACCGCAGCCTGTGGAACCTGCACCAGGGCAAGCAGAATGGCTCCGCCTGGGCCCGCTCCACCACCACGCGGGACAGCCCTGTACTGAGGAACATCAACGACGGACTGTCCAGCCTCTTCAGTGTGGTGGAGCACTCGGGGAGCACGGAGTCTGTCTGGAAACTGGGCATGTCTGAGGCTCGGGCCAAGCCCGAGCCGCCAAAGTACGGCATCGTTCAGGAATTCTTCCGCAACGTGTGTGGGCGGGCACCAAGCCCCACCTCGGCGGCAGGGGAGGAGAGCACCAAGAAACCGGAGCCCCTCTCCCCAGCCAGCTACCATCAGCCAGAGGGCATGGCCAGGATCCTGAACAAGAAGGCAGCCAAGTCAGGCAGCAGTGAGGATGCCAGACTCTCGATTCTCCCCCAGGTGGGGAAGGACGGTGTGCCCCGGGATGGAGATGGAGCCACAGTCCTTCCCAATGAGGTAGGCGGGTGGGGCCTTCTCTTTTTTCTTGGCTGGGGTGTTGACCTATAAGGTCCAAATCCTTTTGGTTTCAGATTCAGGAATATGGTGGTGTGTTTCAAAAAGTCATTTTGCTGGTCTGGCATGGGGGTTGGGGGGGACGCCTATCTGGTTTAGTCAGTAGAGCATGCGACTCTTGTTCTCAGGGTCTGTGAGTTCAAGCCCCATGTTGGGTGTAGAGCCCACTTTAATGAATGACTAGAAGAAAGGAAGGAAGGAACAGGGATTGGAAGGCCCCAGACCTGGAACAACAGATCTGATGGACACGTGGCCAGAACCCAAGAAGGCAGTGAGCATGACTTACCCGACCACCACACACGAGAGACTGCTAGCATCCCCTCCAGGGAAGAGGTGTACTCACTGCTCTCCTGCAACCCAGTGGAGCCAATGTGTCTGGTTCATGAGAGCCAACTGTGTGCATCTCCGTATTGAGTAAAGCACCTGGAGACCAGCCCCAGTGGGACGGTTTACACCATGAAAATGGACAAGTGCTCCAAATCAGGGCTTCTCCCCCTGCTCCTAGAAAACTAGTTATTAAACATTTTCCCGCAAACCCCTGCCCACCCCCTAAGACTCTATGCCTAAGTGCTTCCATTTTCTCTGAGAATCCTTTGCTGCACAGTGCTCCCCCCCCCATATCAATTTCAGATTTGGTTAGGGATTATTTGCATGTTAGAAAAAAAAAAATGCATATAAGTTAGTTTTCCAGAAAGGGAAATGGTGGAATATCTATGGATCCCAGGTATAAGGACCCGAAGGCCTCAGCCTTTGTCTTCCTCTTCTCTCCCTTGAGCTTTGTTTTCTCTGATGTCTACTCTCTTCCTGTGTCTCTCTCTTTCTTGCCTTTGCATATATGGTCCCAGGTCTGCTTCTATAACACCTTCTACTTCAGGCATCTAAGAGATACTGACTCAAATCCCTCTGTCCAATTCCAGATTTCTAGAAGAAAGAAGAAATGGGAAATGGTCCAATTTGAGTGCAGTGTGCTACCTTGGTCTAGGGTGTAGTCAGGGGTGACATCATGTGGCCTGTAGTGCACTTAGTAAAGTAGGTGGGGACGCAGGGAAGTGGCATGGGCTGTGACTGACCCATCTGTATGTATTGTATGTGTGGGTCATTTCTAGCTTTTCTCTATCATACATGATGCTGTGGTGGACATGGTGCAGAAACAGTCCACATGTCAGATTATTTCCTTAGGTTTGAGTTGCAGACATGGGATTACAGGATAAAAGAACATAAAATGCGAAGGCATTTGATAAGTATTGCCAAATTGTCTTATTTAAAAAAAAATTTTTTTTTTTTTACGATTTTATTTTTAAGTAATCTCTACACCCAGCATGGGGCACAAACTCAGAAACCCCAGATGAAGAGTCGCATGCTCCACTGACTGAGCCAGCCAGGCCCCCTGCCAAATTGTCTTTCAAAAGATTTTGCCCAGGGACGCCTGGGTGGTTCAGTCTGTTGGGCGTCTAACTCTTAATTTCCACTCAGGTCATGATCTTACAGTTCATAGGGTCAAGTCCTGTTTTCGGCTCTGAGCTGACAGTGTGGAGCCTGCTTGGGATTCTCTCTCTCCCTCTCTCTTTGCCCTCGCTTGCTCTCTGTCTCTCTCTCTGTCTCTCAAAATAAGTGAGTAAACACTAAAAAAGAAAGGAGTTTGCCTAGTTTCTACAGCCCCTGGTAGTATGTGGTTAGTGCTTTACTTCTCGATACTCTCAAACCAGCTGGCCTTACTTAAAAAAAAAATCTTTTAAATTCTTACCTTTTTTTTTTAACTTAAAAAAATTTTTCAGCTTAATGTATATACTGAACATATAATAAAAATATGCCTCACTGAATTGTCATAGACTAAACACACTCATCCTCTTAGGATTCTTTAGAGAAATGGAACCAATAGACTGTGTGTGTTTGTATATATGTGTGTCTGTGCACATGTATGTGTATAGAGAGAGACAGATTTATTATAAGGAAGTGGCTCACATGATTATGGAGTCCTAAAATCTACAGGGTTGGAGACCCAGCAGAGCTGATGGTATAGTTCCAGTCTGAGCCCAAAAACCTGAGAACCCGAGAACCAGGAGATCTGGCGAGGTAATTCCGGTACAGCACATGTAGCTAATGTAGCTCCAGTCCTAGGGCCATCAGGCAGGAAGAATTCTTATTCAGGGAGAGTCAGCGTTTTTGGTCTTCCAGCCTTCAACTGATTAGATGAAGCCCATCCACATTTGAGAGGGCAATATGCTTTGCTGATTTAGATGTTAATCTCATCCAAAAGCAACCTCACAGAAGCTCTCAGGATAATGTGTGACCAAATATCTGGGCACCTTGTGGCCCAGTCGAGTTGACACATTAAAATTAACCATCACCCCCATATCACCACCTGTACATCGAGAGACACAGGTGAGAGAGCATGCTTGTATAAATAAATGTATGCCACTATTAATACAAATTGCTAACATTTATTGTGTACCTAGCAGGCACTATGCCAAACGCTTTGCATATTATATTTGATTTGACCCTCACAACATTTTGAGAAAGGTATCATGTCCTTCACCTCAGAGAGAAGGAAATCAAGGTTCAGAGAGGTTAAGTAACTTATCCAAGGTCATAGAGCTGGTAATTGTAGGGCTGGGATTTGAACCAAGCAATTAGTTCTATAGCAGCACTTTTAACCATTATCCCTGTGTGTTGATAATAGTAAAAAATTAGAAACCACCTAAAATGCGTGTAAAAAAATGAATTAGATAAGTAAATGAAGGTACTGTATTTCCATTCAGTAGAATAATATATAATATACAACCATTAAAAAGAAGGAAATCTAGATATACATAATGACAGAAAAGTGCTTATGTTTTGCAGTTAGAAAATATGCTGTAGGCGATGATGTCATTTTGATAAATGTATGGGTGTGCAACGTGTTGAAAATTTATCTTTGATGGACCACATCTACTTTTTTCTCTGTACGTTCCAGAATTTATTACATTCTGGAGTGTTACTTAGGAACATTTATTATTGTTCTAATGGGAGAAAATCAATTTAAAAAAATTGGTCGAGGGAGGGGCCATACCATAGCCCTTGGAACTGGTTCCCCAGGCAAGGCTGGGTCCAAATTCCTTGCTTGGCTGGCCACCCAGCCTCTGGGTAGTCAGTGCCTCTTGGCTCTTTCTGACATCCTCCTCCCTTCCTCTAGGATGCTGTTTGTGACTGTAGTACTCAGTCCCTCACCTCCTGCTTTGCCCGGGCATCCCGTTCGGCCATCCGGCACTCTCCTTCCAAGTGCAGGCTGCATCCTTCAGAGTCCGGCTGGGGTGGGGAGGAGAGGGCAGCTCCCCCCAGCGAGTGACAGAGCAGCCATGCTCCCCACCTCAACCAGCCCAGTCCCTGGACAGCCGAAGGGAACAAACGGAGAAGAGACGCCGCGAGGGGCCTGTGCCGTCGGCATCGCCTCGCCCTGAAGGGACAGCAGCTGCCCCACTGCCAGACAACAGCATCCCCATCCAGGTAAAGCGGGGTCTCCTGCTGACTGCTGGGTGGTGATCTCTGACTTCCCAGGGGAAGGCAGTGAGCGGAAGAAAGACCACAACTAGGCTTCGGAAGTAGCTCCAGAGAGATCCTTTGGGAGCCCATCCACTGGGAGAGCCTTGCCTGGTTCTGCCCACACCCACTTCTTGGAAGAGCCAAGGAAAGGATACACTACTGGCCATGCTCCTCAGGGACAAGAGCTCACAGAGATGTTCCCTGCCAACCACGTCCTCCTTCACGGGGAGGAAACACCGATGAGAAGAACAGCCTTTGCTGTAGGACTCAACGTGGAGTTCCTGGTGGAGCTGAGGTGGGCATCATCCCCATCCCTTCCTTCTCCCCACATTTTCCTCCTCCTAGCTCCACTCTCTGGATTGCTGTGGCTCTAGGGGGCATGATAGGGCATAGCCAGGGCCAGGTATCTGCTTGGAATCCTGGAGCCCCGGATCTCCCTGTGCAGAGCCTGGATGCAGCAAGGACTGGAAGATGAGGTAGAAATGTGTGGGGCTCAGAGCTGGGTAGCCACGGGACCTGCCTCCCTGGTCAAGATGGCTCGGGGGGCACCAGCCTTCCCAGGAAACACCTTGAAGACAGAAATAGGTAGAGTCAGTTTCAAGACCTGGTGCACAGATGAATGCCTAAATGCCCACCGCCTTGATGGCTGGGGGCCTCTCTCCCTGGCACTGGAGGAGTGACACATCTCCTCTGTGTTTACATCCTGTGGCTGGTGGAGGGCAAACATATTCCCAATAAGAGACTCCCAACTGGCCACGCCAGGCCCAGGAGCACTCCAAGAGGCCAGTGCCCCTGGACACAGTAGTGGACTGGGGCCTGGAAACACATTTCCTCGGTTGTTTATTTGAAGTTTTCTTACTATAAATATTTAAGGTAGTTTTACTTTATTTTAATAATTTAATTTACCCCAAAGTCCCTAAGGTAATTTATTGGAGGTTCAGACATGTATTCTTGCCACTGGGACAAAGTGAGGCTTCTAACACGATGGACAGGCATGGGGTCCCCCATGTACACGAGGCAGCTCGGCAGCTGAGCTCTGTGGTCTCTTGGTCAAGTTTGGAGGGCCCCCTGGTAGAACTAGAGCCCTGCAGCTTGCTCCCCAATACCGCTGACCATCTGGCCTCTGAGCACTGCTTTTCACTCACTGCTAGGTACTTGGCTGGCCCCCAGCAGTCAGTCTGTAAACGCTCGCTGACAGGGTGGAGGGCTGGGCCGCCGTCCCCACTTTCCAAACATTCTCCATCTGCCCTCTCATTTTCCTCCCTCGGAAACCTTTTTTTATGAGTCAAACACAAATTCCTAACTGTCAAGAGCATGGATATCTCTCCAAGTTCCCCAAGTGAGAACTCACAGGAAAACAGGACTGAACTTCGAGAATGTTGTTTATTGCAGCTTTGCACATGGACCCGAGAGTGCCAGCCTGCCTCAGCTCTCACCACCTGCCAGCCTTCTCACCAGCCTCTTTCCTTAGCCTTATGGCCTCTCCTGGCCCCTGTTCCAGCCCCAGCTCCACTGCCCACCCTTGCCCACATCCCACGTGAGCTGCCTGAGCCATCGGACAGACTACCACGTAGCTCATTGCGATGTGGCGGGAAAGGCCTCAGCTGGCCTCCCCCTTGGTGCCAGTAAACCCATTTCGGTTTGCACACATGCCCGCACACACACACAGATGCGTGGACCTCCTGCAACTGGCTGGGGGCCCAGAGTGGAACTACCAGAGTAAAGCCACTTGTCTGTGGAAAGGAAGACCAAAAGCCAGCAGCTTTGCTTGTTTGCCCCCAGGACTCAGGAGACCCCTCTGCACTCCCACCTGCTCCCGATCCTGCCCTTTCAGGGTCACCTGGACAAGTCACCAAAGTCCTTCATATCCATTCCCAATGGGCATAATGTGAGGGTCCTGTCGGTCTGACCAGGCGCTTCCTCATGCCATAATGACTTGCGTGGGCAGAGTGGGCAGGCCAGTGGAGCCAAGGACCTGTCCCTTTTGGGATGCCACTGCTCCCACCCAAAAGGTCAGGGGGCCCCTCCAAGGTTATGTCCAGGTGAGGGGATTCAGATTCACACCAGGCCACACACCACCAGAGGCCTTCCGCCACCTCCCCAAGCCATGGAGGGTCAGGGAGGCAGCACTCCCAGCCTTGGGGAGAAATCCTCGCGAGACCTGAGTCCTGAGGCCTACGGACCACTCAGCCTTACCATCGTCCTCGTCCAAGATTGTCCTTGCCATCTCTTGTCTCAGCGCCTAGCTGCCCGTCCTCCCAGCTGGTGTCAGAGGCTCCAGATCTTGGTTTTCAGTAAAGTCCCAGTTTCTACTTCCTGCATGCCACTGTGCAAGGTCACTCATCACTGTTCCTACAGAAGCCTCTGGACATGGGGCTTGATGGGGTTCAAAATGTTATGTGTAAATATTGGTTTGGTTTGATTTTTAGCATTTTGATTAGTAACTGGTTGTGTTTTCTTTTCTGGGGTGTGGGGGGTTGGTTTGTAAAATCTCTACTCTTTTGGAATGTAATTTCTAAGTTTGTTTGTTTCTTCAAATGCCTTTTAAGTCTTGGTAACATTCCCAAAGCAGAAAACTGCCTGACCCACAGTGGGGATTCCCCTGGAGCACCCAGGAAGGAACACTGCCCTTCTTCCCATTTCCCCCCTTCCTACTCCTCCTCTGCTATTTTACTCTCAGCACTTTCTTCCTCTTCCTTCTCCCTGACTCCCTCTATCCTTCTTCCTTTTCTGCCATCTCCACTCTGTTCCACCAAAGTCCCAAGGAACCCAGGGGTCCTAATTTCCTACAGACCACTAGGCTTATTGTGTTGGCACCAGTTGGTTGGGGAGGAGGGGGGACATGGGGAACCAGTTGCCCTGATTGACCCTAAACTGGATGTCTTTTATGTCTGACCTCTTCCCAAAGTCAAACAAGATCCTCCTGGTGGCAGTGATGTCTGTGTTTGAAATGAAAATCAGACCATGTTGGCACATCAGTGGCTCTGAAACCTTGCATGCACAAAGCATCTGTGTCCAATTCCTTGTCTCCCTCTTTTCCTCCCACTTTGATCCCCACCAAAGACTGACCAATTTAAAACCACCTCCAAGAGGTCTTGCTTTCTGTGAACTCAAAATGGGCCCCATCTCTTGGTCTTCCCAGGGACATTCCTCTCCCAGCTGCTCTCCCAGCTGACAAAGTCAAGGGCCCAAAGACTTGACCCTCTTACACGCTGCCCACCGTATGGTTCCATCATACCCACCGCTGTGCACCTTTCATGGTTACATCACCCAGCCTGTTGTCCACTTGCCCACCCAACTTTCAGGATCTTCCTCCCTCTCCCCTTCCCCTCCCATCCAGAATGTCCCTCACTTTCCAGCCCCATCAGCACCCCCCCNGCCTTAGCAGGATGGGTTAGTGCAGATAAGGAAACTGAGGTGCAGGTCTCATCCCAGAGTCCCCTAACTGGGAAGTCATCAAGCCTAGACTAGGACCTGGGTCCATTGGATCCCTTAGCCCAACTCCATCCTGCTTGCTGTGTAAACCCACTGCCCCACTGGGGGCTTTTTTGTTTAGGTACGGAATACCCAAAATATGCCACTAACTACCTGGCCCAGACATGACCCCGTGCAACCTTCACCACTATCCATTTCCAGAACTTTTTATTACCCAAACTGAAACTCTGTACCCACTGAACAATAACTCCTCCCCCCGCCCCCCATCAAGTCCCTGGTAGCCTCTATTCTACTTTCTGTCTCTATGAATTTGTGTATTCTAGGTAGCTCATATAAATGGGATCACAGAATATCTGTCCTTTTATGTCAAACCCCCCTCAACTTTTTAGAGAAAAATTTAGGCCCAGAGAAGAGAGTGGCTCACCCAAGGTAACATAGCAAACTAAAGGCAGAGTCAGGACCAGACCCATGTTTCCGGACTCCCAGCAGGTGCTACATCCCCAGTTGTGAAAAGAGAACGCCCCCCCCACCCCATTCTTTGCTCTTGGTCGAGCCCTTTCCTCTTTCTGGGATCAGTCTGTTCACTCCCCTGCCGTGGATTTCCCTGGTGCATCAGCAACCCCTCCCTGCCCCACTCAGGCTCACATTCCCGTCCTGTCCAGGAAGTGCCTGTGTCTGTGATCGTCCACCTCTGATGTTTGCTGTCACATCTGGTGGTGTTTCTTGGGTCCACTGTTGGGTGGGGCAGACTTGAATGCCTCCTTCTGGGCTCCTGTACCCTGCCCAGTCCTGCCTAGCCCTGTTTGGAAGGCAGATGCAGCCTGGCTTGGGTTCTTCTTTCCCTAGGTCATTCATTCATTGGTCTGTCTGTCCATTTGACACCTCACTATCCTCTCTGCTCTCCCCTGGGCCTCACTGCCTCCAGAATAGCTTATCCTGGCAGGACCTGAGCTCACCCCAGCTTTACACCTTACCCCTCCCAACAGCGTTTGAAGTTTGCAAAGTCCACAGACCCAGGAACCAAAAGGAACATGATGCTGGGCCCGTGTCCCCCACCCAGGGCTCCTCCTCACCACCTGCTACTCTCCCTTCACCCTCCTTGGACCCTCCCTTGTTTATCCCATCAGCCCTGTTTCCCTCCCTCCTTGCCCTTCACCAGCCCATGGGACCCCAGGCCCTAAAGAAAGGAGCTCTGGTTTCTTCTAAGCATCCTTGAAGGGCTGAGGTAGTCAGATCCTGGATGCTTTGTTACAGTCAGTTCTGATACCACTCAAACTGTTCGTGTGAAGAGGAACCTCAGCTGGGAATCTGGAGACTCAGTCCAAGTGTGAGATTTCTTCTCTCTTTGGCTGGTTCTAGCAGCCTCCCCATCTATGATTTTATGATGAGCACCAGGATTATCCCCAGGGCCCCAGAATACCCCTTATGTTTTGGGATCTTGCATCATCATCCTCTCTCCACTGGACCCTGGTATCCTGGCTCTCTCTCCACTCTGCCTCTGATCTCTGTGCCTTAGTTTACTTCTCTGCACAGGGGGCTCACCACAAGACTGTTCCCAGCAGCTTCTCGGGTATTTTGGTGCCTCACAGGCTGGGCCTTGCCAGCTGTGGCCCAGCTCCCTGTCACTGCCTCAGGACACCAAGTTGCTGAGGATGAGGTGCCTGGAGGTTCTCAAAGCAACTAGAGCATCACCTGAGAACTTGACAGAACTACAGAGCACTGGCCCCACCCAAGACCTTTGGAATTAGAAATTCTGGTGTGGGGCCCAGCAAGGTAGGGGGTTAATAAGCCCTCCAGGTGATTCTCATACAACAGGATTTGGCCAACTGCTGACCTACACTAGCAATCAATCAGTGTGGCCTGGTGAGGGACTGAGGCTAGCCCAGACCAGGAACAGGTGGAAAATACCAACCTCATCTAGATGCCTGAGAGATTGGAACTCTCCCTGCCAAACAAAACAACTATGTCCTTCTTTTCCTGGAAGTTGGAGAGCAGGGAGAGGCCATAATTTTCCTTTCCCTGCCTCTGGCTTGGTTCCAGCTCTGCTCACAAAAGGCCCTGTAGAGTTGTGCTAGCCAGGCCGCAGGTAGGAGTCTTGTGGGGGGTGTGTGTGAAAAAAGACCCTCACCATGTATCCCTTGGGAACCTCACCACAGGAACATGGCGTCTTCATGTAGTAAGAAACCTAACTCCTCCAGGAAAGAATCCTAAATCCCTAGCTCCTCTCCTTCCTCCTCCCACCTCCAGGGAAACTGAATAGACAGTGCCAAAAAACAGCTCCAACCCCCAGCAGCTGGGGAAGACAGCCAGAAGCTGTCGTCTCATCTTGGCCCATCTTCCCCAACACCTGCCAATACTGTGAAGCCCCCTTCCTGCCCAGCCTGGTTTCTTGGTGAGGGTCCTGCAGCTGTGGGGCCCTAGGGGCCCCCAGGGAAAGGCCTTTGGGAGGGAAGGGACCAAGGGCATCCTTGGGCCAAACTGTCTGCCTCTCCTGTCCACTGTTTTCTCTTCCCCACTTCTGTCTTCAAAAGGCTCCTTCCCAAGTTGGATTGGGTGCTAGGACAACTGGTCCAATCCGCCAGCTCTCCCTGCCCCTGTGTCTTATTTCAGACATGAGAATAACTGTACAGTGTAAACTTACAAAAGGTTTTTAATGGTTGTAGATTGGAAATAAAGTATGTCATATGAACAGTTTCCATGGATTTGGTCTCCTCTCTGATTTCTCTTACAGGGTGGGTGGGGCCGCCATCAGATCTGAAACCCGACTTTACGCCCCCTAACCCTAGTCCAGGTGCCTGGGAAGGAGGGGGCCCTGGGAATGTCACCGCCAACTGGCTGGCTTGGGGTCGCTTGTGAGGGGCCACCGGGGGTTCCAGATACTTACTCCTTACACCTCAGAGTCTTCTAGGAAATGTGGTATGACCACTGAGAAACATGTAGAGTGTTCAAAAAATGTTATTTTCTACAAAAAAAAAACCTTTAAAACATTTATCATAGAAAAAATAAAGAGGACACATTAGACATGGGTCAGTTATCTATTATGGTATAATCGGCCCAAAACATTTACTGGATCACAGGTGCTGTGAATTGGGAATTTGGGAGCTGGGTAATTCTGATTCAGTGTCTCAAGAGGTTGCGGTCAAGGGTCAATCAGACTGTAGTCATGTGGAGGCTTGACTTGGGCTAGAAGATCCATTTGCTGACATATCAGATAAAGGGTTAATATCCAGAATATATAAGGAACTNATTTGCAAGGTGGCTCACTCCGGTGCCTGGCAAGTCATTGTTAGCAGGAGGCCTCAGTTCTTCCCCACACAGATCTTTCCATAGGGCTGCTTGAGTATCCTCACAACATGGCAACTGGCTTACCCTAGAGTAGGTAATCTATGAGAATGCAGGGTAGAAGTCACAATGCCTTTTATGACTAAACTTTGAAAATCACAGTCATTTCTACAGTATCTTACTGGTTATACAGGTTACCCTACTCAGTGTGGGAGAACACAAAGGGTGTGACTGCAGGAATCAGAGCTCATCCGGGACCATGTTGGAAGCTGGCTCTCATATGAAAAATCTGCATCACTATCCCTCTCTCTTTTCTAGGGGTGGAGATGGGGAAGAGAGGCTAACAACAGCCAGGCCTGTGCTAGGCATTGAGAATGCAGTGGATGGGCCTGGAAGACAGGAAAGCAAATGTGAATGCAGGGGGGAACCTAGGGTGTTCAGGGAGCCAAGAGGAATTAGAAGGCTTCACAGAAAGGACATATGAACTAGCACCTGAGGTTGAGCTGTTGAGTAAATGAAGGGGATAGTGGTATATTATAGGCAGATGCTGATGGGAGGTGGCTCCAGGGTGGGGCACTGCATGTATGGAAGCCTTGTAGAGAACAGAGCAGAACGGGTGAACCAAAGGTTGTCACTAGAGTGAGGAGTGATGAAAAAGGCTGGGTCAGATCGCGCAGTGCCTCATGAGGGAAGGAATGTACACATCCCGTGGACAGCAGGAATTCATGGGAGAACTGAAAGCAGAGAAAGCACAGAGGATGTGCTGGGTCTGGAATCCATGAAGCAATATTCTCACTGTGCCTCAGGATGACCAGTCTCGGCTGGGAACAGTGTTCTGCTCTTGGGACACTGACAAACAAGGACTTGAAAGAGACGGGCAGGCATAGAAAGAACTGGGTACCACGGAGCACCAGAGTGTGATATTCAGGGAACCAAGAGTCTATCTCTGTTTTCAGATGGCCATTAAAACCAGCAGACTGGAACCGCAGGGTAGAAAATTACAGGAAGGAAGATTTTTTTTAAATTTATTTTTAAAAATTTTTATTTATTTTGAGAGACAGAAGATTAATGGGGGAGAAGCAGAGAAAGAGGGAGACACAGAATGTGAAGCAGGCTCCAGGCTCTGAGCCGTTAGCACAGAGCCCAATGCGGGGCTGGAACCCACAAACCATGAGATCATGACCTGAGCTGAAGTCGGACACTTAAGGACTGAGCCACCCAGGTGCCCCAGGAAGGATGACCACAGTCACGTTCCAGCTGGTGTTCCCCAACTGTCTTTCAGACTTTATAGACTTCTAATAATTCAACATTTGGTTTCAGATCTGAAAGAAAGGACCACACACCCAAGGGGACATTTCCATGGCCTCATGCTAGGTGCTGAAGAAGCAGCCGGCTCTCTGGGGGCTTCCATGCCAGCAAGGAATAGCGGAACAGCAAGGTTGGGCTTCTGAGAGCACAGAATTTTCCACCTGGAGCCTCAGATTAGAATCTGAAAGAGATAAATTCTCAACTGTGGCTTCAAATTGGTGAATTTGGTAGGATAAAGCCAGAATGGGCTTCCCAAGCAGAGGGAACGGCTTGAGCAAAGGAGCAGAGGGAAGAGGCAATAAAGGTGGGCAGAGGAGTTGTAAAGAGTTTGGGGAGGAGGGTGGCCTGCAATAAAGGCTGTAAAGGAGAATTCTTGAATTTGCCGTGTATTGAAGGGGCCACAGAAAGAAAAAGTGCTAGAGTAGGAGTAGGATAGAATGAAAAAACTGAGTACAGCGCTCCATTTCGCCCTGGTAGAGACAAGGCCCGCATTTTTGTAGCTACCAATGCAAGGAGACGGCAGGGACCACGGCCTAACAATGGGGCAGGGCATCAGATGCCCTGTGGCCCACTGTATTCCTTTGCAAGTACCTCTCTGGGCCTCTGCCCCCCCAACTTCACTGGACTCTGGGAGTGTCGGGCACAAAGGGGAAGACGAAGTGGCGCCCGTCCGTAGGAGGGGACTCCCCAAGCGTGGCGTAGCTAAGGAAACGGATTACGCTACCCGTCTGGGCCAGTAAAGACTTAACGAAGCGGACGCAAGGCCGAGGCTTGAACACCAGTTTACGCATGCGCCGCTAAGGAGGCCGGCGTTCTGCGCACGCGTGCAGGACGCGGGGCGGGGGCGGTGCGCCCTGACAATTACGCATGCGCCCTTCGTTGGCGGGACTTTTCGGAAGCGGAGGCGCGGGTGGTGGCGCGTCCCGCGGACTGCGCACCAGACTGCTGCGGTGGTGCAGGCGATCGAGGGGCGACCCGTGACCGCAGAGAGTGATCTGCGGGCTTATATCTCAGGGACGGAGGCTGCGGACTAGACTGGCGTCGTCCAGAGGTCAGGAAGTCGCAGATCTCTCCCGGACATAGACCGGCTCACTCCCTCACCTGCTTCTTTGGCGTCGGATGTCTCAGCCCAGCCCAGATCCTACGCCGCCCCCAGACTTCGGGGCTCCGGGGCGCTGTGGCCTTCTCCCGGTAAGAGGATTCCGCTGGGCGGGCCGCGCCTCTAGCTCGGGGCCTGTTTTCAGAGCCGGCGGTCTCAACGGCAGAAGGGTGTTTGAGGGCTCGGGGTGGGTCACAGGCCCTGGTTCGAATTCCACCCCTGCCCCTCCCCTCATGGTTGTCCCCAGTGGGCCAGGCTTTTGCCCCTCTAAACCCCACCTCCCTTATTTGCAGGGAGGAATTAATGATAGTACTTACAGAACTTTGGAAAGAGTTAAGTGGGATAATGAGATAACGATGCAAACTGTCGTACGTACTCAGATCGTGGCATATAATTAGCGCTTAACAAGCAGCTTAACAAATGACATTGTTGTTATTATCCGAGCTTGAATCTGTGATACCGCCGTAACTGTGGGGATGTAGATCCTTGGCCTTCCCGCCCATTCTGTTACCTTTCCCACCTGTTCCTCTCTATATATTCATTTTACTTTACTTAGAGTCCTCCCCTACCCCTCCCAGTACAGATTTCTGCTGGGAGGAAGGGTTAAGCTGGTAGATGCAGAGATGCCTCTGTCATATCCTTCCTTGCCTTCCAGTTAGTTTTCTGTGACAGCCACTGGGAATACAGATATATCGGGGCTGGGGAGGAAGATTAAGGGGTGGAGCAACCAACTTTGCCAAAGAGAAGTGGTTGGAAAGTTTCACATTTGAGCTAGGTTGGAAAGGTCGAATAAGTTTTACAGGTAGTGTGGGTAAAGATTCAAAAGTGGTGCAGGCGGTGGGCGTGGCCTGAGAGCCCGATGGGTAGGTTAGGGCTAGTTTATGAAAGGTGTGGAAGATGCTGGAAGACTCTGCTGCTGTCCGAAGAATGGATTGGAGAGGAGCAGTGCTGAATGTTGGAGGACCAGTGGAGAGGCTGTAAGATTATTCTGGCGAGGGGAAGGGAGATGGGGGAAGTTCTCAGACCCGAACTAAACTGGAACTGGCCGTGGAGAAAAGGTTGGAGGTAGAACGGACAGGACTTTGCATTTGGAGATTAAACATAAATAAAGGATAATGTGACTTTTCTAGTTTGGAAGACCATGGAGATCATAATGCCATCTAGAATATTAGGGACTATTTAAAAAATAATTGGGAAATAAAGGAGGGAGACAGTATTTCTTTTTTTTTTAATATTTTTTAACGTTTTTTATTTATTTCTGAGAGAGAGAGAGACAGCGTGAGCAGGGGAGGGTCAGAGAGAGAGGGAGACACAGAATCTGAAGCAGGCTCCAGGCTCTGAGCTGGCTGTCAGCACAGAGCGCGATGTGGGGCTTGAACCCATGAACCATGAGATCATGACTTGAGCCAAAGTCGCATGCTTAACCGACTGAGCCACCCAGGTGCCCCAAGGCATGAGTATTTCTAACGATGAGTTCTGTAGAAAGTCAGTACAGGACGTGATGAACCCCACTGACAGTCTCTGCAGGAGGTGGAGGAGGTGAGACCAGGCCTTGTCATGTAGGTAGAATTTCATGGGGCAGAGATGAGCACTTCAGAAAGGCTGAACAATACAAGGTCTCTTCTGGGGTAGCAAAGCCCCATTGATACTGGGGCAATGTGGAGAACAGATCACTTTGTTTTCCTATTTTCAGGGTTCTTCATCCAGGATGACCTCAGTAATTAAATCAGAGACTATAGAAGGTGAGTCTTGTAGTAAAATTGAGTACCTCTTGCTTTTGGTTCAGGTTTCTAAGCTATACATAAATGTTTCCCTGGCTCCTGGTGGATTGGAATCACATATTTACATGTTTGCAGAGCTGCTTCCTCACTGTTTCTATGATCTGGGGCATACATTTTCTTTTTCCGCCTTTTTGCTCAGATGCATAGTTGTGGTGGGTTTGATTTTGTATTTTGACTTTTTCATAACAAGTGCTAGAAGAGGAACCAGTGACATCTAAGACTCACGATCATCACGTGGAATCGGATCCCATCCCAGTGGAAGTGTATAGTAAATCACCTGCCTCTCTGGAGATGACTCAAGGCGTTTCAAAGGAAAGAATTTACCTTGGCTCTAGCCCTAAAGTGGGAGGAAGTTGTGATCTCAACCACCAGGATGGACTTCAGTCCAGGTCCCTTGATTTGTCCCCCCAAGAACAATCTCCCGATCATCAAGACAAGAGTCAATCTTGGAGGCGAGCAAGTATGAAAGAAATGAACCGGCGGAAGTCACTGCCTCCCTTTCATCAGGGCATCACAGGTGGGGTGCTGTGTACGTATGGCAGCAGAGTTCCAGCTCAGATAAGAGGCAGTGAGGTATGGCAGAAGGAATGTAGTAGGAACACATGACTTAACTGACTTTGCTAAGTAGCAAAGTCATTATGTGACTGAGGAAATCATGTCACCTCTCTCAACCTGTTTCCTCATCTATAAGGGGGATATTTTAAGATCATAAGTACTAATGTCAAACACCAGTAAGTGTTCATTATGACTGTTATTTATATTGGTAGCTGTCCACCTGTAATCTCTATCATGAACAGAAATTTTAATTTACATTTGTTCAACTCTCACCTCTGCTAGGATGAGAGACATTAAAGATTTCTTCGTATGGCTTTCCGTATCATTTCCTAAAGTGAAACAGAGGGTGGGTGGGTTGCTACCTGATTTTAGACTTTATAGCTGAAAATATGTCAGAGGGAAGATGCATGTAAAATACATTGGTGAAAACTAAACTTTTAGGTATGCTGTATTTAAATGTGATTTGTGTGAGTTTACAGTAATAATTTTATCTCCATATGCATTGAAATACAAGATTTAATGTGGAAAGTCCAGCACATTTTAGGAAGAACTTACTAGTTGTATAACCTTGAGAAGATTACTTAATCTTCTTTGCCTTATGGTCCTTATCAGTAAATGGGATGAAATAATACCTATTTCACCCGGTTTTGTGAGAATTAAGTGAATTGATATATGTAAGACAATACTTGGCCATATAGTAAGTAAATAGCTCATATGTTAAGCTATTGTGATTATTTGAAAGATATTAGCTCACTTCCAGACGGCCTGATGTCTAGAAGGAAATCTGGGTAAAAATAACCATTTAGCTTATCAGAAAATTGCCACCACAATTGTGTTCATGCACTTGACCTCACAGGTGTGTCAAGACAACAGCAGCAGTTCCCTAACTAAGGTCACCTCTGCCTTCCTCTGTTCCAGAGCATGGGGACCTAAAATTCTGTATAGCAGAAAATCAGTGATGTAATATGATTGGTTATTCCTGCCCACTTGCCAGGTTTTTCTGGTTATAGGCAGAAGGTATCCTGTTTTCTTTACTTCTAGCAGAGAAATAATCAGGAGACAAGAAGTAAAAACACTTGAAGCCAGCTGAAGCTGGCGGACAAAAGTACATGTATCTCAGATCCTCAGAGCACACTTCCTTTGGTGTATAATAATTGTTTTTGTACATAATTTAAAAAAAAAGTCTTTATATCTTGTAGTTGTTTGAGGATTTAGTGGCATAATTAATGTGAAATGCCCATCCAATTCAGGCTGACTCACCATGTGACCTTGAGCAGGTTACCTATCCCCCAGCCTTTGTGTCTCAGTGTCATTTGTAAAATGGAATTGATAAGATACTTGCCTTCAGTTTTAATGAGGTGTGCATAACATTTATTTAATGAAGTGCCTTTTATATAATAAGTGTTCAACAAATTACTATTAATGTTATTGTTAGGTCCATACAGAGAGGCAGCATGGCTATTCATGGGAAAATACACTATTTTGGTGATAGACTTGGGATTGAATTATGGCTTCACCAATCCCTGGCCTCAAACAAATCATTTGCCCTCTGAGCTTCAGTTTTCCCCTCTGTAAAATGGAGCTCATAATTTACAAGACTGTATTAAAAAGCACACTGCAGGGGCGCCTGGGTGGCTGAGTTGTAGAGAATGTGACTCAGGGTCTCCGTGTTATGAGTTCAGGCTCCACATTAGGCATGGAGCCTACTTAAGAAAACAGGCACACTGGGTCTGTCACAAAAATGCTCAAATGTTTCCATTTCCTTTCTTTAAGCGGTGAATATAAAACATCAAAAATTATTTTTTATTTTTCATCTATCTTGTTTAACAGACAAGATTTTAATGTAATCTGTAAAAGGTTCTTAGTAACTTTCTGAAGTTAGAATGCAAAAAGAAGTAAATTTCATCTTTTGGTGATCCTAAAAAAGTTAGATATGGCTGCATATGAATTTTCCCTTTAATTAGAGAAGGCTGCTTAGGTGTTCTTGCCTGGAGTTCAACTGCATCAAGGAGAAGGAAAGTGTTCTTTTTTTACTTTGCTAATTGTGTTAGTATCCAGGTCCTTAAAATGTGATATTTTATGTTAGAGCTCAGCAGATCTATCAGTGCCAACTTAACAGAAAGCAAACGGCTTGGTGCTCTCCTGCTTTCCAGTTTCCAGGTAAGATTCTTGAGAGTGGGGAATGCTTTCTTTTTGTTTTTTTTTTTTTAAACTGTTACTGTGACAGCCCCAAAGAGAGATTAATACTGTGTGATGCCGTTAGTTAAGATTAAAAGATGTTTCGGGGTGCCTGGGTGGCTCAGTCGGTTAAGGATCTGACTTCAACTCCAGTCATGGTCTTGCAGTTAGGTTTGTGGCTTCAAGCCCCACATTGGGCTCTGTGCCAACAGCTCAGAGCCTGGAGCCTGCTTTGGATTCTGTGTCTCCTCCGCTCTCTGTCCCTCCTCTCTGCTATTGTGCACGCACATGCTCTCTCTCTCAAAGATTAAAAGACATTTCTCTCTAGTTGAATTAATTTAAAAGCCAGATTTAATCACAGTAGCAGCTAATTTCTCTCTGGACTAGGCTCTCTACCAATCCCACTGGTGCTGCTGCTGCTAACTGAGCAGCTAACAGATTTCCTCAGTCTAGTATATTTTGTCCATTGCAGCAAATGATGGGAATCTAAAGTGGGGAGTGGTCAATATCTAAGTTAAAGCAGACGTTTGAGGTCTGACTACATACTAAGTGGGAATTATGTGGCTAACTGGTCATTACATCAATTTAGATAAGCACATCATTTGTGTTAATTAAATGCCCATGTTTCTCCTAACCAAAAATCACAATGTGTAGTCTGAAAAACAAAGAGATTTTTTCTGATCTACTTATTTGTTTATATGAAAGATGTTAGGTCTAAAAATTAAATCATGTTCACTTTCACACTGATTAAACATAAAATTACATGAACTCAGGACTGGCCTGAAAAATCTTTGTTTTGTACTGAAAATGCTTTTCTTATTTAGTTCTCAGTTCAAAAACTTGAACCTTTCCTAAAGGACACTGAAGGCTTCAGTCTTGAAAATTTTAGAGCCAAAGGTAAGTTGCTAAGAATAAATGAGTGAGCTTTGGCCTTGGTCTTTACCTCCTGTTAAGGTCAGTTGAAGCCCCACTTTCAGGATCCCCATTTATAGGAACTACTGGCTCACAAAACCAGCCCTCCCTCTATATTTTAGAATTGTGTTTAAAAAAATAAGAATATATGCTTGTAAAGTTCAGAAGGTAATAAAAGTGAAAAGTAAACTTACCTCCCACCCCAAACCAGCTCCTCTGTACAGAAACCACCATAGCCACCAGCTTCTTGTGTATCATCGCAGAGATCTTACTGGATTTCCAACATTTTTACATTAATATCAAGTGAATAATACTTTCTGTAATCTTTACCTTTTCTTTTTTTTAATCTAACAGTTTGTCTTGCACATCGTTGCATGTTGCACACACAGAACTGTCAACGTTTTAGTAGACATGATATTTCATTTTATAAATGTACCATATATGATTTAACCAGTTCTTTACTGATGGACTTTTAGGGTTGTTTCCAGTCTTTTGCTATTATAATGAATAGGTTAATGAACATCTTCTTACACAAGCCTTTAGGTACATACGCAAGTAAAAATAAGATAAATTTCTAGAATTGGAATTACATAGGTCAAATGAAATGTTAGGAATACCAGATTGCCTTCTAGAAATGTTTTACCAATTTATTCTCTTACCAGTAATATATGCAAGTACCTATTTTTTCACACTCAAAAGAGTTTTATCAAACAACTCAGGTTTTTTACTATTGATAGGTATTGACGGGTATTTTCTTAAAAAAAATTTTTAATGTATGTTTATTTTTGAGAGAGAGAGAGAGAGACCTAGAGTCCGAACAGGGTAGGGGCAGAGAAAGAGGGGAGACACAGAATCCGAACCAGGCTCCAGGCTCTGAGCTGTCAGCACGGAGCTCGACACAGGGCTCAAACTCACAGACTGTGAGTTAATGACCTGAGCTGCAGTCAGATGCTCAACCAACTGAGCCACCCAGGCACTCCAATAAAAAGCATTTTCTAGTCTTAATCTGTGTTCCTTTTTCTTTCAAAGAAGATAAGCATTTTTTCATATTTTTTAAAGCAATTTATACTTCATTTTTGGTGTATTGTTTGTATCCTTTGTTCAGTTTTTTTTTTTAATCCAAAATGTATAGACTGGAATCGTTTCCCCCCTCATCTTGATTCAGGCTGCTTGTAGTGCTGCTTCTGTGTGAAGGAGCATCATTCTGTAAGCCTTACTTCCTCCTGTAGGCTGGCAAAGGACAGTGGAGCAGCCAGCATACATAAACTGCTGTTTGTGCATGGTGGTGGTTTTGTAGCATCATGGGCATTTCACATCAGTGAAGTAGGAGTTGGGGCTCTGCAACAGGCGCTTGTGCTTTCTCTTCTGGGAGGTCCTTCATGAGGGGATGTTCTCGTGGGGAGGTCGTCACTGCCAGAAAGGCTCCTGTGTTCATTTTTGAAAATCGGGATGTTGGCTTTTTTATATCGATTTGCAGGAACTCTTTATACATTAAGGAAATTAGCTGTTCATGTGTGATATAAGTTACGAATATTCTTTCTCAGGAATCCATCTTCAACTTTCTAGGAAGTAGCTATTTATAGTATAACTACACAATTATCCAGGGTCAGAGAAATTCAGTGTTACCTACTTAAAAGATCTGGAAAATATATGAACTCAGACTGAGTTGCCGGATAAAATGGTTTATTTTGGAATTGGACCATCACCATAATTAGTGTAGATACAAGAGGTATTAACATATCCTTCCCCTTTTCATTTCTCACCTGAGTGCAGTTGCAGACACGTCCAAGTCTAAGCAGAGTCCCTTATGCTCATAATTCTTTATTCTCCTTTACTATTTTTCATTATGCTCTTGCCTGTTGCCTGGCTTCTGTAATATGTTCTTCTTTTCAGTGCAAGCTTTTGAAATAACGTCAGTGCATGTATACTCTTTAAATGCTTTTTCACCAATAAAGTATTAAAAAAAACAACACCCTATCAGACATGTCATAAAGAGGAATTGTCTTCCACTTTATCTCACTGACCCAAAGAAAAAAGATAAAATCTTTCAGCACATTTATACCACTTCTTTGAATGGGTGAGAGGGCCAGAATATAATAGGGGACCCTGAGCTGAGACCACTTTAAGTATATTATGTCATTGTCAGCAGCTTGCTGTGAGAATTCATATTCTTTTTATTTTATAACATGTACTTTGTTTCCCCTTTAGCATCTTCCCTTTCTGAAGAATTGAAACATTTTGCAGAGAGCTTGGAAAGTAATGGAACTTTACAGAAATGTTTTGAAGATTCAAAAGGGTGTGTGCAGTTCCCCTTCTGTCCTAAATGATAATGGAATGAAGACTTTCCATTATAATTAGCTTATTCATTCACTCAAAAAACATTTATCCAGCATCTTCTACACACCAGGCTCTTCTAGATGCTGGAGATAAAGGGATACATAAGTCAAGCAAGGTCTCTCTTATGCATTTTAATAGAGACAATCAAATGACTACATAGAAAATTAAGGATTTTAGGTAGTTATAATCTAAGAAGTCTGTAACTATGACAGTGGTTTGAGGGGGTGGGCAACTTAACTAATGTTCAGAGAAGACCTGTAATGAATGTAAGGCCTGGGTGGTGAGAAGGAACCAGCCATGGAAAGATGAGGGGGGAAAGCATTGTTCAGATCTTTGCTAGCTATGCAAGTTGGTGGTAAACTATGCTCTTTAGCTGTTGGCAAGCAAGAATATTAGGAGAATTTTTAAAATCCCAGCTCCAAACTGGTAGTTCCTTCGTAGGGGCAGGGTCCAACTCTCTACCTCCTGCCCTGTAACAAATTGTGTCACTTGGGCCTATATCATAAACGTTTTACTTTTGACTTCACAAAGATCTGCTTTCCCACAGATCCTTAAAATTAACATTGCTATTCAGGAAATGAAAAGTCTGTTGGCTTGACCTAGTATCTCTAAAAATGCAGTGTAAAAAATAAATAAAAATAAAAATGTGTGTTTAAGCCACTGGCTGCTGCATCTAGGCCAGAGGTGATAGAAGCTGTGTGTCACGGGCCTCAGTAGAGAAACATGAAAGGTGGCTCAACTCATTTGGCTTATCAGATAGAGTACCAAGTACATCAGAATTTTGGCATTTTCAGTGCCTGCTTCTTTTCTATCAGCTCAACTGAGCCATTGATGTAAGTAAAATACAATCCCTGTCCACTGATAGGTTAATTTTAAATGGGAAGACAAGAAGGTCATATACAAAAGTATTGTTGGGCCTTAAAAGATGACTTAAAAAGAATAGACTAAAAAATGATGTGAAAAGGGACACCTGGGTGGCTCAGTCAGTTAAGTGTCTGACTGCGGCTCAGGTCATGATCTCACGGTTCGTGAGTTTGAGCCCCACATCGGGCTCTGTGCTGACAGCTTGAAGTCTCAAGCCTGCTTCAGACTCTGTATCACCCTTTCTGTTTCTCTGTCTCTGTCTCTCGGTCTCTGTCAAAAATAAACGTTTAAAAAAATTTAAAAAGTGATGTGAACAAAAGTTTGGAGATGGAAAACTCCAGAGTTTGAGAGGCAGGCTAAGTGAGATTATATGGGCAGGATAGGTGAAAGGCAATAGTTGGAATCAAAGGTAACCAGCTGACTGGAGCCAGAATACAGCCTTAAGTGCCAGGTTAAGGAGTTTGACTTTTATTTTGAATGCAGTAGAGGTTCACAGTTTTAGATAGGGAAAAACAAAATTAGGGAATATTTTAGGCAAGGTTAATCTGGCTATGGGTGAATTGGAATCAATGAGAGAAATAGAAAATAAAGAGACCACCGAGGAAACTTACCTACTATAAAAGTGAGAGCCCAAGAGTAAATACTTGTTGAAAGATAAATTCTGAACGTCTTCTATTGCCATTAAAATTATGTAAGGCATCCTATTAAAAGCAAGTTCTCTTAAAAGATTTATGTTGATCTTATAATCCTATTTGTATTCCAGAAAAGCATCAGATTTGTCTCTGGAAACATCGGTTGCTGAGATGAAGGAATACATAACAAAGTAAGTGAAAATGAATGATCCTTTATTGGAATATCTAAATTCATCTGGGGAAAATAACTAGATCTGGGCTAAATGAATAATAAATACCCCATTCAGAGTGTCCGTACTAGTGTGTCAGCACTAGAATTTAGAAAGCTGCATATTGGGATCATGGCCAGTTTCATAGAATGGAGTCTAGGGAATAAAGATGTTAATTTGACTTTAAGAACTCATGTTTGATTTGATTAAATTAACATCCTCTGAGTCAGTTAGGCTTTCTAATCCTTTAATGACCTTTTTATTCACATCTCAGAACCAGAGTAGACACGTAATGTACTTATTATGGTCTTGAGTGATTCAGAGTGTAATGATCAAAAAGTAACTGAATATATTTTTTCTATAGATTTTCTTTAGAACGTCAGTCTTGGGAGCAGCTCTTGCAGCAATACCAGAAGGAGGCTGAAGAGACCATATCCAGGTTAGATCCATGTTTGGAAACAGCCAGCCATCTTTTACCTTGTGGGATTTGATTTGAATTGATTTCAGTTTTATTAGCACAAATTGAATGCAGAACCCTTTCTCACAGGCCAATCAACTCATCAGAGCTCTGTGAAATGTGTATTAACACTCTAAGACTATTAATGGAGAATTGAGGGAAGGGAGAGTGAGTATCACTATTTTCAGTTAAAGAACAGAACTCCTTCTGTTCTGTGTCTGTGGTTGCCATTCCACATCCTGGGGGAGACCGGCACATCTCTGCCCTTTACCAGGGGACCTGGGGTTGGGCCAAAAGCATAGTTAGGGGACTTCAGTTGGCACATAGCCTTTGAGCTGCAGGTATGGAAGAGAATACTTGCCATGTCCTTCATGGAGATGCAAGGACATGGAAGGGAGTGATGAAAGAGGGTGTACAGGAGAAAGAAGAACTTTGTCTGGGTCTTAAAGGCACGAGAAAGTGGGAAAGTGCTAGACTTTGATTTAGTTAGCCATCTAAGCCAATAATTTTAAGCTTTTTTCCCCCAACAGAATCTCAGCTGGAAACCCAAATATAAAATATTAGCTAAAACCCTAACTGTAGAAGTGGCCTCTTAGTAGAGAGGTGCTTTGAGGAATGTGGTTTGAAAAACTTCCCCAGTCTAGGCATTGATTGTTACCAGTTACTTTATTTGCCCCTTACGTGTGCTGTTTATGGAGATAGGTAATGTATAAGATGGCAGTTTCAGAATAAAAACTTTGGATGTGGCATAGCTTGTTACTTAAGAGGAATGCTTCTGGATGCAGACTGTCTCTGTTCAAATACTAATTACTCCTTCATTCTGTGATTGTGGGCAAACAACTTAATCTCTAAACCTGAAGTTCTTCACTTGAAAATGGGGGTGATATGAGCACCTGCCTCATTGGGTTATTGTGAGTGTTAATTGAGGTGAAATGGAAGTGTTTAGCAGGGTCTGGCAGTCAGGAAATAGTGGGAGTGATCAGTTTTCATGCACTCTCTGTCGTATTCAGTTATTTTAGATAATTGAAGTGGCCCAGCACTTTTTTGGGAAAAGGTCGTAGACCTTGATTTCAGGAAAGAAAGCTTTGGCTTTACTATACCTCACATATAGTCCTTTTTGTACGTGGACCTTATGTTAGGTGGAGTCAGCTGATATGAAGCTTCTAGCATTTCCTGGAGTCCAGTGGTATAAATACATTAACATGGGATAATCGTTTCAACTCCCTTATTAATGAGAAAGCCTGTGCCTACAGTAGGGTGAAAGAATACTGGTTCATGTTAATAAAGCCTTATTGGAGGTTTTTTCCCTAGGTCATCTAACATTATCTTCCCTCAGAAAAGTATTATAAAATTCCTTGAAAGCTCTTTTGTTCTATTATATTTTCAGAGAATCAGCTGAAACCAAAGTTACCAAAGTTGAAGTGGAACCTATAACATATCTTGGGTCTTCCCAGAGTGAAATCCTTCACACAAAGCCTGACTACCAGAAGATAGTGCAGAACCAGAACAAAGTCTTTGATTATATGGAGTTGATGGTTAGTTGTCTCATGTTTATTTGGTTATTAAGTTTTACTATCTTGTCATCCTTGGAAATTATGAGACCTGGAGAATATGTGTAATAAGTATATTCAGCTCTACCTTGGGGAGACATGGAGAAGGAATGAATGAATAAAATATGGTGGATAAGAGCCAATAAAGCAGAGAAAGGGAGAGTATACAGGAAGGGCAGCAGATTGCTGTATAGAGCAGCTGTTGATAATACTCCTAAGGTACCATTTTTTAAAAATGTTTATTTTGAGGAGAGAGAGCATGTTCACAAGTGGGGGAGGGTCGGAGAGAGAGGATCCCAAGCAGGCTCTGTGTTGTCCGAGCAGAGCCCAACACAGGGCTTGATCCCATGAACCATGAGATCATGATCTGAGCCAAAATCAAGAGCCACTCAATCAACTGAGCCACCCAAGTGCCCCTGGTCCTTCTAAGGTACCATTTTAATAGAGACTTGAAAGAAAGGAGGAAGTGAGCCATGAGGACATTTGGGAGAATAGTATTGTATCACTCCACGTATCAACAGGAAGCAGATGGCACTTGATAAAGGGTAATTGAAGAAATGATGTATAAAAAGTGGGTATTGTGGAAACCACAAGGGTTGGTGAAGTAACCTGGGGCTTAGAGGCAGCTGAGCTCTTACTGCCCCTAGGACTGAAGGGTGGAGGGGAGGAAAAGAGAGCCATGACCTGTAGCTGAGAGACAGAACTAACTCAAGCTGACCCTTCCAGGAGCAAGCCTGGGTAAAAATATCCTGACTTGATTCTGCTCCCTCCGACATGGGCTTCCTCTTGTCTAAACTGACCCAGATGCCAGAGGACATGGGATCCTGTTTGAGGTTACGCATAGCAGTGGCCCAGGGCATAGAGCAGCATAGACAAGTGCAGAGTGTGGATCTGGAAGAGCAAACAAAATGTCTGGCAAAAACATTCCAGGTTTATTTTTATTTTTATTTTTTTTTAAATATTTTTATTTATTTCTAGGAGAGAGAGAGAGACAGCGTGAGCAGGGGAGGGTCAGAGAGAGAGGGAGTCACAGACTGAAACAGAATTCAGGCTCCGAGCTGGCAGTCAGCACAGAGCCCGACGCGGGGCTCGAACCCACGAACCGCGAGATCATGACCTGAGCGAAAGTCGGACGCTTAACCGACTAAGCCACCCGGGCGCCCCAAAACATTCCAGGTTTAAAAAGAGCAAAAGCAAAGGTCCTTAGCAGGAGCTTGCCTGATGATTTTTGAGGAACGTCAAAGAAGCCACAGACCCTTATAGCCCACAGCTGTCTTTTCTGTGCAGATGGACGAACTGCAAGGATCAGTGAAGCAGCTGCAAGCTTTTATGGATGAAAGTACCCAGTGTCTCCAGAAGGTGTCAGTACAGCTCGGTGAGTGTGTGTCTTGAGGGGACTCGAGCTTGCTCTATTTTCTAGATGATAACCCTTCACATAAAAAATGCCCTTCAAAGCATGTGGTCTCAGAGTAAGCCTATATCAGATGATTTCTTTTTCTCTCCTCAAAGTAATTATTATTCTGTGGGTACTCAAAGCTGATGGGAAATTTCTTGATGTAAATTCCACAGGAGCACAGAAGACTGAAAATTAAATCCCGCAAACCCTGATGTTATTTTAGTATATCCAGTATTTTAAATACCCTATTTGCCTTTTTCCTTCTTCATTCTTCAGAAGTCCACTAAATGACACTGACGTTACTTCCCTGTTGCTTTTCACGGCCTCCTCCAGCCCTAGGTTGTTTGCTATATATTACTTTAATTTTCTTATTACCTAGTATTATGGTTGTAGGTGGCAGCTGGCTTTCCCACCAGACTGCCATCTCCTTGAGGACAGAAATTCTCTCATTTGTCATTGAATGCCCTTCAGCGTCTGGCACAGTGTCCATACAGCAAGTTTTCAATAAATGTTATTTGAATTCAATTGAAATTTACTTTTGTCTTTCCTCTGCAGGGAAGAGAAGCACACAACAATTAGATCCCTCACCAGCTCGAAAACTGCTCAAGCTTCAGCTACGGAACCCACCTTCCACACATTGCTCTAGATCTTGTCAGTGACTTCATGCAGCTTGCCTGTCATAAGGTGCTCCAGAGGAGACAAATGAGAAGAGTGCCCCAGCACATGGCGACTGCATGGCAGTCTGAGCTGGTGACAGCTGCCCTACTGCCTTTGAGGATAACTGGCTGAATGTAGAGTACTTTGGTTTTTTTCTAAAAGTGACAGAACTTCTGCATCTGAAAGAGTAGTATAGTTAACTTTTTCCAAGAATGTGCGAAATGCTTGCAACTTCTGTTGTGAAATGACCTTGAGAACTAGTGGTCTATTCTTTTAAACATCCTTCATAGTCAGTAAACTTCATTTTGAGAAGGTGTTTTTTAGGTTTTGAAACAATCCAAAGTCATTCAGGACCAAATCCAGGGAAACATTGTAGGTAGGGGTCAAGTGGGATTCTGGTAGGAAAGGAATGGGACTGATTTTCTGGCATGGCCCTGAAGGTAATTTCAGGTAGCTAAGTTTTGAGCGTTGTTTGTATCATGTGGTTACGTGTATCATTTCACATGATGTCCAGATTGAAGGAAATACCACTTATTCTCTGTCCTGTTGTCTAGCGTGCTCTAGCTGTTAATACTGAGTTGACATCCTAAATCCTGGATTTGTGGCAGGAAGAGGCTAAGTACTGTTTTTCATTGTTCTCTATTTTTAATAATTTGCATTATAAAATTGCTCATTATTAAAAGCTGTCTTTTGTCTTTGTGTATATTTTGAGTGTATAAAAACATTTTTTAAGGGGCACCTGGGTGGCTTCGTCGGTTAAGTGTCTGCCTTCGGCTCAGGTCATGATCTCACAGTTCATGAGTTCAGGCCCGGTGTTGGGCTCTGTGCTGAGAGCTCAGAGCTTGGAGCCTGGAGCCTGCTTTGGATTCTGTATCTCCCTCTTTTTCTGCCCCTCCCCTGCTCACGCTCTGCCTCTCTCTCTCTCAAAAAAAACAGTAAAAAAAAAAAAAAGCCTTTTTAAGTCAGTGGGGGCTTAGCAGAACATAGGATTCTGTAGTGTGGAGATATGCCTCTGCATTAATTACCAATAAAACACCAATTAGTTTATTGTTAATGTTTCTTATTCTCTGATCCTCTAATAGGATAAAGCTTATTTCATTTAAATACCCAGTCATTATTCTTAAGTCTTAAACCTTAGCCTAAGTACCAATTAGTGAAAGGATATCTCCTTCCTTTGACCTACATTCCTTTTTCTTTCATGTATTTACAGAGCCCCTGCTATATGCCAGGCATAGTTCTAGGAACTGGGGAGAGAGCAAAAAACAAAAACGGAGACATGTGAGTTGCTCATAGCACCTGGAACTATGTGACCTATGTGTTAGAAGCCTAACTGCCACTTACTGTGATTGAGAAAAAGTGATTTAACCTCTTATCTGTAAGACTGGGAGAGTGATAGAACCTGTATCACAGGAATGCTGTAAGATTAAATAATATAAATTTAGAACAGTGGTATCAATATGCTGGAGGGGTGAAAGCTTGAAAAACTGGGTGGGTAAGAGAGCACTTAATGAGATAGGAAAGTTAATAGTTCAGTTTGAAATACCAAATGGAGAAGTCAACTAGACCTTTGGATATAGAGATGGAAAACTGGGTAGAAAAGTCTGGACTAGAGATAAAATTTGGAAGTAACTAATGTATAGCTATTGAAGCCTTGAGAATGGATAATACTGTTAAGGCTAGAGCAAGAAAGGAAACTTTGGACGGCCTCAAGGAAAACTGGACTTTTAAGAATCAGAAGAGCGGTGTTAATTGCCTACTCTTTGAAAAGCAGAATAGTGTTAAGGAAAGAGCATACAGTTTGAAGTGAATCTATCTCTTGTGCTCAATTTCCTTATGTGTAAAATGGGGTAGATCACACCTCTCCCAGGTGATTGTACCTTCCCTCATTTTATTTAGTACATTGTGTTGCATTTTTTGTTTATAAGAATTTGTTCAAACTCAAAGGTAAAAAGAGTTTTTTTGTCTGCATCTTCAACAGCTAAATAAGAAAAATAACACTTGGGACACCTGGGTGGCTCAGTCAGTTAAGTGTCCGACTTCAGCTCAGGTCTGATCTCATTTGTGAGTTTGAGCCCTGCGTCAGGCTATGTGCTGACAGCTCAAAGCCTGGATCCTGCTTCAGATTCTGTGTCTCCCTCTCTCTGACCCTCTCCCACTGGCTCTGTGTCTCTCTTAAAAACAGACATTTAAAAAGAAGGGAAAAAAAACCCCACTTAAAGCTCTAAGCATTTTACATTCATACAGACCGGAACTTAGGTAGCTTGTAATATTTTGTCATTGTAGATGAGGAACTCAAGCATTGAGAGGCTTAATAATCTAACCAAGGCCATATAAATAGAACCAATTTGGCACTCACTAAATGTTAACGAATAAACATAAATCATATAATAAAAGGCTGTGCTCAGTTAATTTTAATTTTCTCTCCCAAATTTGGTTCAGGAATTGTGCTTGATGAGTAACAATATTATAGATGGTCACTGTCCTTGAGATGTTTGGTAACCTTCCATTTGCTCTACTTTAGCTGAGACTATTTTACTTTCAGTGAGATTAACCAAAACGCTCTTCTGGATAAGGAATTTTGTCCTGTACATTTTGGTGTTAAATTATTGGGTCGTTAAGCTTAATGTGTAATCATTTTTTAAGAAAACAAACTCTATTTCCCTTGTGGCATCCAAGAAAGGAGATGGTGTGGCTGGCAGTTGTCAGTAGAGGTGACAGAATGGAGGACTGCGAATTAGCAGCCCTGAGTCTTAGATTCTAGTTCTTCTGTTACTGCGCTCATTCATCAGAAATCTGTAAGCGCCCTCCACTAGCCAGCCAAGCACTGTGCTAGGCCATATGCCCTTGGGTGCATCTCTGAGCCCACATTAAAGGAGATAACTTTCGTGCCTTGCCTTGCACGGTCCTTAAAGGTTTCATTAAGAATGCGATCTGCCGTAGGGGAGGAAGGAGGCGGGCCAGACGCCGCACTTAACGCCCCTCCCTCCGGGGAGCTCTAGTTTCAGGGTCTCCCAGTAGACTCCGCAACAGGAAAAACTACATCCAAGATGGTGCCGCCAGTCCCTCCCGGCTCAGCCACCATCTTGGTAGTTTCTGAGGCGGGGGGGAGGCAGCGCGCCTGCGCGCCCCTGGCATCCTCAACGCGCCT
>NW_027532409.1:5799999-5904157 GCF_008692635.1 Crocuta crocuta
GCGTCTCCGCCCGGCCCGCGGGGGGCGCGCGGCGCTGCCTGCGGGGGCGTAGCTCCCCCTGCTTTCTCCTTCGCTGCCTCGTCTCCGCGGCGCGCGGGGGCCCGGGGCCCGCGCTGCCAGTCTCCTCCGGCCCCCCAGCGCCCTCAGCTTTCCCCGCCGGCGGCACCTGGGTCAGCCTGGCCTCCCTTGGACGCTCCCCGCGTCCGGGCTGGGGGGCTCCGCGACGAAACAGCTGGTGACAGCTTGCGGGCGGCTAGGGCTGAGCCTCCGGGCGCCCGACACCCTCGGTCTCAGGGACGCATCTCAAGCGCGCTTCCCTTTTCTGCTCCTGCCCTACGGGCGGCGGAGCTCGATGGGCCTCCGGTCGCGTATTCACGTACCCCGCCCGTCCCGAAGCCAGGGGTCTTGGAAGATGGGCCAGGAGCTCGCCTTGCGTCCTTGCGACCCCAGTGCAGCGAGGAGTACCCTCGGACTGGACCCCACTACAACCCTGCGAGGGGAGGGACTTCTGAGCCTCACTTTACAGACGGGGAAACTGAGGCTCCGAGGTGAAGTGCAGAGCCCAAGGTCACGCGCCTGGCGAGTCGCACGACTAGCTTTTGAACTCAGGGTCTGGGGCTTTCAGGCCAGCACAGTTGGAATTTGATCTTGTACCTTTAAAGATTTTTGAAAGACACTTTTATCTCTGGAGTTGCTTCTTCAACGTCATAAAAGTAGGCTATGAAAAGAGTGTTTTTTTGTTGGAGTACAATTGGAACGTTATTGTAATAATAATAATAGTAGTAGCAGTATGTTGTTCATAAGAGCTCACGTTTATCCAACGCTTTCTGTGTGCCAGAGGTATTATTAAACGTTTTATGACGATTATCTCACTTAATAGCTCAGCGTTTCCCGGTCCTGTGCATCCCCCTTCTTTTTCATGCAGCTTTTTTTCCTCTTTTTCTTTTTCTGCGAAGCTGGTCTCCATGTCACAGGTAGACTAGAACCTCCTGGCTTAGGAGGCAAGGAAGCTCTCCCATGGTACCTCACTGGAGGAACAGGGATAAGCTTTGCCTGCCTGCATCCAAATTTTACCCCCAGAGGATATAATTAGTCTTCCTTTTCTGGCTGCCAGGAGAGCGGGACCGGGCTGGCTGGGCTGGCTGGGCTGGCTGGATTTGGAGGTGACAGAGCAAATTTGGCGAGCACTCACCTCATTCTGGGGCTTTTTGGCTCTGTTCCAGGGCTGGGCTTGAACATGTCAGTACTTAAGATAAAGTAAAAAGAGAAAGAAGGCATATGACAAAGTGGTGGTGAATATAAGAAGCCTCCATGATTTAAAGTCCCAAAGGAACAGCTGTAAAAATATGTGAATGTTTCTTCCCCAAAATAACTAGCTCAACTGTCTTTTTTCTCCCTTAGCAAATCTTCCTACACACTTTAAAGCTCCATTAACTCACCATCTTTGTGAGAAGCCTTCCTTGCGTGATTTTCCCAATTAGAATTAAACATGCAGACACACACACTCACACTCACAGGCAGTAGGGTAGAGGCTTCAGTTTTACCCTCAGGACTCTTATATTAGCCCCCTGAGGTCTGGAGCCATCTTTGCAGCCTCAAGTGCTTGGTTCATAGTAGGCCCTTGGTAAGACTCCGTGAATTTCCACTGCTCCTTTTCATTACTCAGAGTGATGTTTTCCTGCTGCACTTTGGTTCCTCCTTCTTGCCCTTCAATTGCTCTTTGCTGTCCTTCCCTTTAGATTCAACTTCTGGTCATCACCTACTATTCAAGGTCTCCATTCCACCCTGTTTCTGTAAATTTGCAGATAAGGGTTTTGGGTGAAGAAGCCCATTTATTCCCAACAGTGGAGTTGGTATATGCCACTTAAGTGTAGAGGGCACTTTTTATTTGCATGTTGCAGTAAGGTAGCCTAAGGCTTATGGCTTTTTAGTCTATCCTTAATTACATGTGAGAGTTTTTACATTCTTTGGCTTTATGTTGCTGACTACCCCTGGTGCTATCAGAGTAATCAGAATTTTTTTCCATAAATCACTTCATAGTATTTACAATAATAAGTATTCAAAGGCCCTTTGGGAGGCAGCAGATCTATGCATAGGTTTTTTGCATAAATTAGGCTTTTTAAAGAGTTTTTCCAAATAATTTTCTGCAAATATATTGAGCTGTTATATGTAAGGCATGGTATAAGATTCTCAGTTGAATAAAATATGACCCTTGTTAAAAAAGCTTACTAGTTAACTGAGAAACACCATACCTAGCTGTAACTCAAGTCAAGTCCAAAAATTGCCATGATAGCATTATAAGCAAGCGGTATGAGGGTATAATGGTACATTTCATAAAATCATACACTGTTGAAGCTAAAAGAAAGCATCAAGTCATTGAGTTCATCTTTTTCAGACCTCATCCTGAAAAGTGAACTTGTCCAAAGTCACAGAACTGGGGCTACAACTTGAAACTGCAGACTTTTTATCCATTAATAAGTTAATTTATCATTATATTAACTAGCATCTTCTTAAAATTCCACTTATGTGCTTAGAACGGGTAAAGAAGAGATAACAAAAATGACACATGTCTTTAAGGAGCTTTGTTGGGGAATAGTAAAGAACTGTGAATTATAACAGTAATTGTTAAGTTGTGTGGTAGAGAAACTAGGTATGTTACAGGAGTTAGGGGAGAGGCAAGAACAATCAGCATTAGCTGTGGTAGTGAGAGTACTTTGGGGAGAAGTTAGGACTTTTCAGGACTTTGACAGATTGGTAGCGTCAGAATTAATCAAAAGGGCAAAGAAAGCCTTTTAAAGTAGGGTGGTAAAACTGTGTTAACTGGATTAGAGCAGTGGTTCTCAATGGTTAGTATGCATTAGAATCACCTGAAGAGCTTAAAACCCATATTATAAGGGGTGCCTGACTGGCTCAGTCGATAGAGCATGTGGCTCTTGATCTCAGGGTCCTGAGTTCAAGGCCCACACTGGGTGTAGAGCCTAGTTAAAAAAAAAAAAAACCACAAAACCAAGGTCCCCACCTCCAGAGTTTCTGATTTAGTAGGTCCAGAGTGGGCCTAAAATTCGTATTTCTAATGAGTTCTCAGATGATGCTGATGTTACTAATCAGGGACAACACTTTGAGAACGAACTTCAACTGGTTAAGAAAGTTGAGAAGCTAGAGTCAAACTGTCAAATAACTTATTCCAAAAACATTTAAAAGTGTGTGTTATATATCAGGATAGGAAAGCTCTGGAAAGATCTATTCCAAACTGTAATAGTAGTCACTTCTGGAAGTAGGATTTAGGGAGTAGGAGAATTCACTTTGTACTCTGTACCTTTCTGATTTTTGCATTGCACACACATTGCTTTTGTATTTTAAAAAGGGAAGAAAAGCAAGAGTCATTTTTGAAGATATAAATATTTATGGATTTAAAAAGAGCTTGCTGAAGTAATCTAGTGTCATATAATAAACATTTTTAGACTATATGCCAGATGCTACTAGATTCTGGAAATACAAAACCTTTGCTAAAGTTTGCAGCCCCATCATGGAGATTGGCAGATAACAGTTCTACATAGTATCATGTGAACTTCCTTAGAGCCAGGACAAGGGTCTGGCTTTGTGCATGGCAGATAATAGGCATTTGGTAAATGATGAATGAATGAATGAGCAAATCCAGGCAAGATATGAGGATAGTCAGAAAGAAAAAGGGCAAATGGGAGATTTTGGAAGAAACATTGACAAGCCCAAATAGGGATGATGAAAGGAAAAGTTGTGTCAAGGACTTCCAAATCCAGAGATTGTTAACATTTTGATTGGGTTTATTACAGAACTGGGTGTCAAGTGGTCTATTCTGAAAGGCCTTTATAAATCAAGCCCCATCTGGTGTCAGTCAGTGTCTGACTCTTGATTTTGGCTCAGGTCATGATCTTAATGGTCAGTGAGATTGAGCCCAGAGTCAGGCTTGGGAGTCTCTCTCTCCCTCTCCGCCCCTATGCCCTCCCTCCCTTTCTCACTTGCTCTTTCTCTCTCAAAATAAACTAACAGAACAAAACAAAACTAACTTCATCCTTTAAAAAATAAATCAAGCCCCCTTCCTTTTTTAAGAGACTGATAATAGCCCACAAAAATTTAACCTAGATTGAGTGTATCACATTTCAGGGCTTTCTTTGGTAAATGAAAATTTTTATCTTTAATCACAATGCTAATTCTGTTGTATTTGTAATATTTACAATTTTTCCATTAACTGTTATTTTATTAAGGTGAAATTAAGATTTTTAAAGGATTTTTAAAATCCAGTGCAAAAGTGAGTGGTATTGGATCTTTGTTTTATTTCTTCAGGGAAGGGATGGTACACTTGACTCAATCCCGTCATGTTTTCCATATGCTTCACAGAGTTTGACGTATTAACAGTCCTAAATAAATATGCATTGTTGGTGGCTGAATGGGGTACTTGGGAGGAAATATGGCTTCATTGCATTCTGAGGTGAATTCTATACAAACATGAATTATATTACCAAACAGGCTGTGCTATTAAACTTGGTAAAGAACATATGATATGGAGTAGGTGTTTTCCCCAGCTTTTTGTTTGGTGTTGGTACTTTTTATCTTCCTCATAGATTTAATAAAGAAAATGCAAATTAATTTTCCAAGTAGAGGGTGGCTTCCTTTGGCTATATAATTTGACTATAATCCCTTCACCACTTAAAAATGCCTGCAGTCTAGTTTTCATTTTCAGTTGATCAACTATAAATTTCTGGTATAGCCATTCTTTATACTTTATTACCTGTTATTTTCTTTTTGTTGTTGTTAGAGGTTTTGCAGTGTCTTTTTAAAGATAATGCTGTTTGAGGCCTTGGGGGCAATACTTATTGTGTTGTAGGAACTGTGAGTATGATAGCCTAAAACCTCATTAATGCAATAAATCAGGGTAAGGAAAAGTGTATGGAGCTTATAAAAACTATGAAGTTCCTTCCTATTTATAATGATATATTAAGGATTAAAAGTCTTGGGGTGCCTGAGTGGCTCAGTCGGTTAAGCGTCCAACTTCGGCTCAGGCCATGATCTCACGGTTCGTGGGTTCGAGCCCTGCATGGGGCTCTGTGCTGACAGCTCAGAGCCTGGAGCTTGCTTCAGATTCTGTATCTCCCTCTCTCTCTGACCCTCCCCTGCTCGCTCTCTCTCTCTCTTTCAGAAATAAATAAAACATTTAAAAAAATTTTTAAGGATTAAAAATCTTGTCAGCTTTGCATTTAATTGGTAATTGTCATATGGTAATCTTTCTAGAAATACCATTTTCTTTCAAAACAAATATACTTGTTTTTTTTTAAATGACAGTTTTATCCTTACAATGCTTATCATTTTTAAGCCTGCACTTTGAACTTACAGATAAAAGTTGAATGCTTTTTAAATTGTAAGGTTTTAGGGACTCCTGGATGGCTCAGTCAGTTGAGCATCTGACTTCAGCTCAGGTCATGGTCTCATGGTTCGAGCCATTCATCGGGCTCTGTGCTGTCGGCTCAGAGCCTGGAACCTGCTTTCAGATTCTGTGTTTTTCTCTCTCTGCCTCTCTCCTGCTCACATTCATTTTACTCTCTCTCAAAAATAAATAAACATTTTAAAGTGAATTATGAGATTTTAGCTCTGAAGCCATTTTATGTGAAACCATCATACTTGGTAGATAGAGAGTCAAGGGTAAATCAGGCTCTTGTCTCTATTTCTGCATTGAGAAAGCTCTGGGAACAGAGCCCTCTTGCTATTCTTTTTACCTTTTGAAGATAAAGAATATCTTTTGAGTCATTGTGTTGAGACAGTTTTGTTTTTTAATGTTTATTTTTGAGAGAGAGAGAGCGCGCGCGCTTGTGCGAGTGGGGGTGGGAGCATGGGCAGAGAGAGGGAGACAGAGGCTCTAAAGTGGGCTCTGTGCCTTTAGCAGAGAGCCTGATGGGGGGGCTCTAACTCATGAACTGGAAGACCATGAGCTGAGCCAAAGACAGACACTCAACTGACTGAGCCACCCGGGTGCCCCTGTTGGGACGTAGTTTTTTAACCAGGGTGTTGACTAAAATATACCTCTGGATAACTAGATAGTCCAAAGGTTAGATTGCTTTTCAGATACACCCCAGGATGCAGTGTTCTTCTATTAATTTAATAATAATAGTAATAACTAAACTTTGTACGGTGTTTTTTAGTTTTCAAAATTCTTTGGTCACAGATCCTGGTAAATTCCAATAGCCAAACCTGAAAAAAATAAGAAGAAGGATTAATGATCAGGTGGCATCAAGTGGGAAGTTTTTTAGAGGCCTTCCCAAGCCCTAGATGCAGGATTTTCAATTTCAGATCCTTATTTTGCCATGTTCAGATTCATACTTGAATGAATTTTCAGCACTTGCTAGCTGTGTGGCCTTTGGCATATTACAGAACCTCTCCAAGCCTCAGTTTCTTCATCTGTAAAATGGGAGAAGATTATAGTACCTCTCTTATAAATGGACCGGGAAATAAAATGAAATGGTGAATGAACAAAGTGCTTATCATGGTATCTGGTTCAGCGTATTAGGTTAGTGTGAGTATTGAGTACCGCATCTTAGTACTGCATCTTAGGTTCTTGTTTGTTCTTTATCCCTACTCAGGCTGTTTTAAAGAACAAATTGTTTTCAGGGATTCTGTCTTATAGCTGATGGGAATCCAGATCCCATCCCAAGAGCACATACTAGAGCCTTGCCAGCAATAGTTTTCCTGTGTCCTGAGTTGATGCTTCAAGAGTGGAAGACAGAGGGTAGTGCTTCTGATTCTGGAGTTACTTTAGTATGACCCCTATGTTAGAGCTTCAGCTGGATTTCTGGAATTAACAAGAAGTCCCCTAGACACGGCGTTTGCTTTGTTCTAGTGGGTATCTGTACCAGTACCCTGGAATGAATAGAACAATTATACAGCACCGGCTCAGGTTCCCAGAGTGGCAGTCTCTGCAGACCTCCTATTTACCACCTGTTGCCATGCCAGAATTGAGGAGTAACACAGCAGGAAGGCAGACCCGTTGGGGTGCTGCTCTTTCCTTTCAGAAAAATGCAAGGTGTATAGATGGCCCTTAGCCAGGGCTGAGGACCAGCAGGGGTGTTTCTGCTAGAATGAGGGTCAGTGAGCTTGTGTTAGCAGCTGCCTTTGATCACCTTTTTCCCCACTTTTCCTTACAGGATAGCATGTCTGAGAGTATTTCTTCTGGTGGAGAGTAACCTATACTTTCCTTTATGTAGTAAAAAGCTCAGTGAGCTATGTTTTAAAAAGTCATTGTTTCTTCCATGGAGCTGAGTGGTTTGGCCTGTTTTTCTGGCTTTCTGGAGAGTCTCCTGAGATCCTTTCCTTTCCTTTCCTAAGGGCCCCCAGGAGACAGCAATGAAACCAACATCCATTACCCTAGACGCTAAAGGGGATGCTTAAGTCAATAGTTTTACGATTAGATTAATTCAGGCTTTAACCCTGGCAAAACTTAAGAGCCAAGTCATCAGATAATTGTGCTTCTTATAGACTGAAGTATGGAATTTAGCCCAGTCCTCTGCGATATCTTTCAGAGCCTGAAATAGGAATCCAGGTGCCACTAGCCGCACACCCAGCTGGTCATGTGAATTTAGGCAAGTCACGTAAATTTCTAGGTCTCTTTTCTCATTTGAGAATGAAGGCATGACTGTAGACCAGTGAGTGGTTCTCAGCCCTAGCAGCATGTAGAATCACCCATGGAACTTTAAAAACAGTATCTGGGCCTTACCCTCACCCAATTAAATTGCATCTTTAAGGTTGGAGCCTGGGTATTGCTATTTTTCAAGGCTCCCCAGGTCTTTCTTATAGGTAGCTAAGAGAACTACTAGACAAGGTGGTCACTTTTTTAAAAAATGTTTATTTTGAGAGAGAAAGAGCGTGCGCACACACGTGGGGGAGGGAGGGGCAGAGAGAGAAGGAGAGAATACCAAGCAGGCTCCATGCTGACAACACAGAGCCAGACTCAGGGCTTGACCTCACGAACTGTGAGCCCATGACCTGAGCCAAAATCAAAGAGTTGGATGCTTAACCGACTGAGCCACCCAGGCTCTCCACAAGGACCATGTTTTAAACAACCGTGTCATCCTGCTCTTCAGGAACCTTTACTGTCCACACAGTAAAGTCTAATTTATGTGTTCTGACCAGCCTTGTCTTCTTTCCAGCTACCTGGTTCTTCTTGGTGTCTTCTGGATATGTCGTTCACATTTCTTTCTTTAGCAACCTGATATGCTCACGTGGAATGTCTTATCCCTTTCAGCTATCCAAAACACATCCATTCAGCGCCCATGATTGTTACTTCCTTTGGGATCACACTAGTCCTTACATATTTCTCCCACCTCTGTACTGGTATCCAACATTCATTTAGCTCTAAATGCAGTGAACACTAGACACAATATAAGACATGATACTCAAGCAATATTCTGTCCTCTTGCAGGGATGAAACACGTGGAAATACCACGGGTGTAACTTTTATGTTCTTAAAACATCTGTGGGTATCGTATATTGTTGGCTGTATCATTATGTGTGTATATCTTACAACTGTCATTTGATGGATAGCTATTTATGACTTGACTCCAATGGGCGTTTTTAGCTTTATCTCCTGTTAATAATAGGAAACTACTGTTCTTGCCAAACTGGAACATTATCCAGCAGACCTGTGCTTTCTCATCTTGCTTTTAAGTTCTCCCTTTCTGGAATTTTTTTTATTCCTCTCTCATCATAACCTATAGGAATTTTATCTGTTTTTCAAGGTCCAGTTCAAATATTACTTCCTCCCTGAAACTTTTTCTCAGCACCCACAACCTGCATTAACTGATCTTTGCCCTAAAGCTCCCCAACCTTTAGAGCAGTGGTTCTCAAGTTGGGGCAGTTTTGTCTCCCCAAAGACAATGGCGATATCTGGAGTCATTTTTGGTTATCACAGTGGTTTGAGGAGGGTGCTACTGGCATCTAGTGGGTAGAGGCCAGAAATGCTGCTAAACATTCTACAATGTGCAGGATGGCCCAAGATGTTAGTGGTGCTGAGGTTGGGAACCTGCCTTAGCGTTTGTCCACTTCACAGGCTCATGTTTATATTGCTTTGAACTGTGGTGATCTCTTTATAGTTTTAATCTCCCTTACTCAGTTGAACTAATGGGGAAGGTGAACTGCCCAAACCTGTGCTTTCTTGTTGTTAAATTCATAGGGTTTAGTCGTAGAGCCTGTGGCCTGAACTAACAGCTCAGTGTATTTTAGGACAAGAGATAAAAAAGAGGTCTTCAGTGTGGGGTAGATGCAGTGAGGCAGTCTGCTAAATTTTTCTTTTTTACCCTCCAGGCCTTTTCATTTGTAATAACCTGGGGGGAAGTGTGATACAGGGCATAGAATGAGCATTTGGGATTAGAAGACGATTGGGGTTCAGTTCCAGCTGTTGCATTTATTAGTTGTGTTATTTTGGTTTGTCCATTTCATCTCCTTCAGCCTCAGTTTCCTCATCTATGTAATAGAGATGATGCCAGTGCTCCAGTGTTTTACTTCATGGTGCAGTCGTGATGATCCAACAAGATATTAGATGTAAAGGTGCTTTGTGAAGTGCTATAATGATTGCTCATTCAGGCAGTGGTTTATATGTAAAAAGAGAGGATATGAATCAGCTTGCTGTAGAAGCACCGGTGTCTACCTTCTCACTTCCTACAGCTCTTCAGCCACAACTACTTCAGGACCAGCTCTACCTGACCCCATCCAGCTCTTTCTCCTCAGTAAGGCCCCTTTGTTGCCTTCATTCTGTTTTGGTTGCCTGTCTACAGTCTTGCCAAAACCAAAGTGATTGACTCTGCCTTTAGAATATAGACTAGTGACCTGATGTCAGTACGTCCTGGCAAAGCCTGATGAAGGCCAGACAGATTACCTTGGTCCTGTGGGAAAGCTACAAAACAAGACAGCTTGTAGTTTAGAAAGCCAATACTATATGTAGTCCCTTATTGTCTTTAAGTTTATTTATTTTGAGGGAGAGAGAGAGAGAGCATGGACCTGTGCACATGGGCAAGGGAGGGGCAGAGAGAGAGGCAGGGTTAGAAAATCCCAAGCAGGCTCCAAGCTGTCAGTGCAGAGCCCGACTTAGGGCTCAAACTCACGAACTGTGATATCGAGACCTGAGCCCAAACCAAGAGTCGGACGCTTAACTGACTGAGCCACCCAGGCACCCCAAGGAAGCAGTGTTTTTAAGCACTAAAAACTTTAGTGAGTTTTCTCTGACCAGGTGGACACAGTACAGGGTGAGATAAAAGCCTGAGAGCCTCTGAGATCAGGCCAGGTGCACCTTTCTGTTGATTTGCTGAGTGACCTTCAGCTAGTTGTTGAACCTCATCAGATTGGTAACTGCGGGATCCTTCTCTCTGGATTGTGGTAAGAACCGTAGAGGGATAGGAGAACAATGTAAAGTAGTACATTAAAGGGAGCTTCTGGGTCACAGAATGTCAGCCCTGTCAGGAGTCAGTAAGGTCATCCTGCCCAGTCTCTTCCATTGACTGATGAGGGAACTGAGGCCTGGAAGGGGAAAATACTTTGCCTAATGCCACTCAGCTAGGTAGGGCCCTACCTAGGTCCAGAGTCCACATTTATGTATTTATGGGCTCTTTCCAAAACTGGAAGAATATGAGCCTTCATTTTTTTTCTGAACAGTTGCACTGTATTGTTGGACTTTAAACTGTTCTACAGAGCCCTCGTGGTCTCATCACAACTTCACCAAGAGCCGCCTACACTTTTCTGATTTCTATTTCAGAGTTTTGATGCAAAAATTAAGTCTGTAGCTTTTTTTTTTATGTTCATTTATTTATTTTGAGAGAGAGTGCAAGCAGGAAAGGGGCAGAGAGAGAAAGGGAAAGAGAATCCCGAGCAGGCTCTGTGCTGTTAGCCCAGAGCCCGACACAGGGCTCAATCCCATGAACCGTGAGATCATGACCTGAGCTGAAATCAAGAGTCGGACACTTAACCAACTGAGGCACCCAGGTGTCCCAAGTCTATAGTCTTGATTTTAAAGGCCCTCTCAGTGCCGTATCTGACTACCGGAGAACACTGTTATCTCTTCTGCTCATCCTAGGAACATTTTTGCTTGCACTTCAGAAATGTCAATTTCTGTAATTCTACACAGCAATATACGTAGTCATGGGCTTTTTAGCACAGGGAACTGAACCTCATTTTTCCTAGATTTTCACTGTCAAAAGATAATGGCCCTTTCTCAGTCCTCATCCTTCCCTCCTTAGCACTGGAATTTTCCTCTTTATATGTAAACCTCCCTTCTCCCCTTAACTTCTTTGATAGCATAATTTTGCTTTTCTTCTTATGTCTCTGAACTTTTTTTTCTTTCTGCTTTCTTTTCTATCACTAAGTTGTCTTTCAGAAGAGTATTGCAACTCATCCTGGTCTCTGGGTTGATAAGCACCTCAGATTGTCCTCATTAACTCACTCCTGTCTGTGCTCAGGTCTCTTAGAGGCCCGTATTTTAACTCTGACTCTACACTGATTTTTTTTCATCAATTTCTCTGTGATTGCTTCTTAGCTTCCCATTGCCCCATTATTGACCGTGCCATTATTCTATTATTCTTTAATCTGTCTAACTGAAAACGTTGGCAAAATCTCTTTTCTGACCTTATGCTATTTTTACCAACTTTGTAAGCCAGATCTTCCTTTTTCTTTATATCTGTGATTCCAGTAGTGTGGTCACACTTGTCACCTTTCAGCTAGATTTCTGCAGCAGACTTAACTCCTCGCTTTAGAATATTTCCCTTCTAGTTAGTCTGACCTGTTGAATCTTTTTAAAATCCCATTTAATTTATTGACATCCTTTTGGGAAGAAGGCAGGTTAAAATTAGATGAATAGAGACTTTCTCTACTCCATCCTCATCTCTATTAAGGATTGTTGGGGTGCTCCAGTGGCTCAGTTGGTTAAGCATCCAACTCTTGATTTTGGCTCAGATAACGATCTCATGGCTTATGAGGTTGAGCCCCACATCAGACTCTGTGCTGACAGCACGAAGCCTGCATGGGATTCCTTCCCTCCCTCCCTTTCTTTCTCCCTCTCTCTCTCCCCTCCTTCTCTCTCTTTCTTTTTCTATGCCCTTCCTGCATGCATGTGTGTTTACTCTCTCTCAAAATAAATAAACCTGTTGCTACAACTAAGCCTTTCAGTTCTTCACCACCTCAACTCAAATGTTCTTCTCTTCTCAACTGAGGAGGTCGCACATGGGATTGCCATCACTCAAAACTGATTGGCTAAAATCCTAAACAAGATCCCCAGGTGACTGTACACTGAAGTTTGAGACACATTGTTCTAACAACAAACAAATAATAGTTCTTTTTTTTCTGAAACTGGTTTCCAAGTAATAGCTGGAATTTCATTTCTCTTCTTTTTCCTCATTCCGTCTTGTCTTTAGCTGCCTACTGAGATAGTGAGGGTTCTTGTCTTGGTGTGATGGCTCAGCCCTTCACTCTAGCTTCCAAGTATTTGGTGGGCTTCTACTCCCTTGACTTCAAGGAGGTGCCCCTGTGGGTAGAGAGGAAGAAACTTGCCCAGGATCCTACAGTCAGTACATGGGGCCTAGATATTATGGTATAGTAGGGAAAGCAAAGGTTTTTACATTCTTGCTCTATTACTTACATAGATGTGAGACAATTGGAACAGTTACTTAACTCCTCTAAGCCTGAATTTGTTGTCTCTAAACTAAGAAATGAAAATATCTGCCTGAGAGGATTTTTAGGAGGATTAAACATTCGGTGCTTAGATTATAATTCCTGGCACAGAGTAGGCATTACACTTTTCCCCTTTCACTCTCTGTCCATTTGGTGGCAGGTTCACTACTCATTTTGATGATGGCTGGTTTTTACTTGTCAGCCTTCTCTCTGCTTCCTACAACTGGGAAAGAGGGTGAACATTTTGTTATTCTACTGCAGTTTATAAAATCCGTACCAGCTTTATAAGAATATCAGTAGCCCTTATTACCAGGATGAGACCTGGCAGCCCTATCATTTATGCAGATGAGGGAATTGCAGGCCTCAAATTCCTGGGAGGGAGCCAGTCTGTGTAGCCGATCGGAGATGGAGTTTTCCACCATGTGATCGTCGTTTTCTTACAGGTGTTACAGAATTGCTCATTGACAAGGGCTTGGGACAGTGAGAACTGAGCAAAGACTGAGTCTCTGGAGGAATGCATTAAGTGCCCTGTAATGTGGACGGTGAACATCTGTTGTCTTGTTGCCAATTCCTAAGTCACTCTAGAACAGTTTACTGTCCTGCGTTGTCTGCATTGGGCCCAGCTGTTAAGGGACAGGCTTCTTATTTAATTGTGCCCTTAAGTGTTTCTCTTGGCACAAACATTGCATTTTCCTTCATCTTTAAAAAAATGCATGGGAACACTAGGTGAATGCCAGTTAGTTTGGAACTGAAGGCACCTCTGGCTTTCCTCTGGCCCTGAAGCTTCTTGACAGATCCCTCCACACAAAATCACATTTGAATAATTAACGTCTTGAAGGGTCCTGCTTTCAAGTGAGTGAATTAAAGTAGGGAATAAGGGGAGCCTGGGTGGCTCGGTTAAGCGTTCAACCCCTGATTTTGGCTCAGGTCATGAGATTGGGCTCCATGCTGGGCATGGAGCCTACTTAGGATTCTTTCTCTTCCTCTCCCTCTGTCCCTCCCCTGCTTGCTCGCTGTCACACGTTCTCTCTCTCTTTCTCTCTCTCTCTCTAAGTAAGTAAGTAAATAAGATAAAGTAGAGAATAAAGTGGATGGGTTGGACATTTTTCAGAAAATCACCACTTTACATGGACAAAAAGAACGAGTAGAAATAGACTAAAATGTTAACAGTGGTCGTCTTTAGATGAAAGGACTGTGAGTAAAATAACTTTTCATTATTCTGTGCTTCCACAATTTCCAGAGTGAGCAATACTGCTTTATAAAGGAAAAACTTCAAAATTGCTATTTTAAATTATTGATAAACAGTGACATCCAGAAGAAAAGTAGCCACGGTTTATATTGTGATTAATAAGCACACAAGTATAGATTCCAGTTAGGTTAACTGGGTCATAGTGGTACTGTAAAAGAGAATCGCAGATGCTAGCTGAGATTTGTGATGAAAGATTCAAACCACCTCATCCCCTTATGAAATGTACATGATATTAAAACAAAGGAAAATAAAAATTCAGCTTCTGGGCATTCAGTAGCTCAATCAAGTTTATAGGGTACCTGGGATCTGAGAAAAGAACCATTTTCTTTTGGAAGTTAAATATCAGGCTTGTGCTTTGCAGGTGGCATAGATGTTTGTGATGCTTGTGATTGGCATGTGGGGTTCATAGTTTGAGGAGTGTTCCTGAATGGCATCCTCTGGGTCCCTTAGAAGGAATGATAAAAGGGCTTTTGCTAGTCTGTCCTAATGTAGTCACGGGTAGAAGCAGGATTTATTTTGGTGTATTGGTCAGTAATAGCTAAGAGATAGCCTAGAACCCATACTTTCTCCTTAGCCAAGTAAGTCAAAGCCATGCAATCTTAATGTCTGGAGGAAAAAAACAGAAAAATGGATTAATAGACTAATACCTTGTGAAGCCTTTTTTGATTCTCACCTATCAAAAGCAGTTGTTCCTTGGCTCTTCTTTTTACTTCTTATTTTGTAGTTAGTTTTATAGATAGCTGTCATCTCTACTCTTTAGTAAGTTCCTGGAAAGTAAGGACCTTCTTTGTATCTTCCATAATGCTTTGCGCAGTAGGTACTCAGTAAGTCGTTGTTGAATAACTGCATCCCCAGCTCATTGAATTAGCATTTTTCCTGACTGATGAGTTCAGATCCAAGGTAGAGATGAAGCCTGGGGTTTTAAAGTCTGGGTAGAGGGGCACCTGGGTGGCTCAGTCAGTTAAGTGTCCAGCTTCAGCTCAGGTCACCATCTCGCAGTTCGTGGGTTTGAGCCCCATCTAGGGCTCTGTGCTGACAGCTCAGACAGAGCCTGGAGCCTGCTTTGGATTCTCTCTCCCTCTCTACCTCTCCCCTGCTCGCTCACTCTCTCTCTCAAAAATAAACAAACGTTAAAAAATAAAAATAAAGTCTGGGTAGAATAACTTGTCTACAACACCCAGTATTTGTAGCCTCTCCCCATGCCTTCCTATCCAGTGGGATGGAGTAAGAATCTATGACTCATTACTCTGCCTACCCCCCTCCAACTACCCTCTTCTCCTCTCCTCGCCTAGAACTCTGTTTCCCTGCCTTCTCCTTCTCTGTTGGTTATCTGTTGCTGTGCAGCAAATCACTCCCAAACAGGATTATTATTGCTTATAGTTTCTGTGGGTCAGGAATGCAGGTGGCGGCTTGGTAGGATGGTCCAGGTTCAGGGTCTCCAGTGTGGTTGCAGTCAGATATCTCTGGGGCTGTAGTCATCTGAAGTCTTGACTGGGGCTGGAAGATCCATGTGCAAAGTAGCTCATTCACAAGGCTGGCAGGTTGGTACTGGCAAGTTGATTCCTCTCCACATGGGCCTCCCGAGAGGCTGTTTGAGTGTCCTCACAATGCCATAGCTGGATTCCTCCAGAACTAATGAGTGAAGACTATAAGGTCTTGAAGCAGAAACTGTGCCTTGTATGATAAAGCCTCAGATGTCATATATTGTTGCCTCTGCCGATATTTTATTAGTTACACAGACCATCCCTGATTTATTTGGAGATTACATGAGTGCAGATATCAGGAGTTAAGGATCACTGAGTTGTTTAGAGGCCATCTTGGAAGCTGGCTCTCCTACTCTCCATCCACTGCTCTGATTCCCCAAGTGAAGGCTAATGAGCTACCTTGGTTCATCTTCCCCTACATTCCCATTTCTAAGTCAAGGCCTCATCCTAGGCTATAGCATTAACCTTCCGTTTTTGTTCCCCTCCATTTTCTTCTTAATCCATTCTCCAAACTGTTGCTTTCTGAAGCATAGCTTTGAGCTTGTTGTTCTCTTAGTTATACATCTTCAGTAACTAAACTGTACACTCTAGAAAAGCAAAGACTGTCATCTGTTGATGCAAAAAATATATACATATTACCATAGGGGCACCTAGGTGGCTTAGTTGGTTAAGCATTCAGCTTCTGCTCAGGTCATGATTTAATGGTTCATGAGTTCGAGCCCCTCATCAAAGCTGTCTGCTGTCAGCACAGAGCCTGCTTTGGATCCTCTGTCCCCCCCACCCCCTGCTCCTTCCCTGCATGCTCATTCTCGCTCTCTCTCAAAAATAAACATTAAAAAAATAACACTTTAAAAATATATATATTACCACAAACTCACTGGCTTAAAACAACACACAACACATTTATTGTCTGACAATATCTGGAGGTTAGGAATCTGGTAAGGGTTGACTGGGTCTTCTGCAAGTCTGCATTGAAGGTGTTGGTCAGGGTTCGGTTCTCATCTGAGGTTTGATTGGGGAACTGCCCACTTCCAGGCCCATGTGGTTATTGACAGCATTCAACAGTTTGTGCAGGTTGTTGGACTGAGGGTCTTAGTTTCTTGCTCTTTTGGCTGGAGGCTGTCCTCAGTTCTTTGCCATGTAGCCCTCTCACAACATGCCAGCTTGCTTCTTCAAAGCTAACCAAAATGTGTCTTTCAGCAAGAGAGATGTTAAAATATTATGTAATGTCATCATGTACAGGTACTCTTGTATATTCTATCAGTTGACACTTTGGTTAAAAGCAAGCCATGGGTCCCATCCCCACTCAGTGGTGAGGAGGGGGATTATGCAAGGGTGTGAATACCAGGAGGCAGCAATCATGGAGGCCACTTAAAAGTCTGTCTTCCATAATTGTTTAGTTGGCTATGTCTTCAGCACCCTGAGCAGTGCATGACGCTAAGCTCTAGTATTGCAGTGAATCAACATGGTGTGATGTTATGTTTCCAGCTTCTAGATTAAGCCTGTTTCTTTACCTCCTTCTCTTCTCTTTCAGAGTTACTGATTTATTCTCGAGATTCCTCAACTCTCATCTGTCCTGATGGATGAGCTGCAGGATGTTCAACTCACAGAGATCAAACCACTTCTAAATGATAAGGTAAAGAACACACTATTTTCACTAAAATATATATGTCCTTTCTTCTGTAACTAGTTAATTCTCTATATTTTCTTAATAGTAACTAACTCAAAACATACTCATTTTCGCTTTTGATGGAGGAAATACTTTAAAAATAGATTTCTTTTTTTTTTAATTTTTAATTTTTTTTAAAATTTATTTCTAAGAGAGAGAGACATACACACAACATGAGCAGGGGAGGGTCAGAGAGAGAGGGAGACACAGAATCTGAAACAGGCTCTAGGTTCTGAGCTGGCTGTCAGCATGGAGCCCAGTGCGGGGCTTGAACCCACAAACCGTGAGATCATGACCTGAGCTGAAATCAGATGGTTAACCGACTGAGCCACCCAGGCACCCCTAAAAAATAGATTTCTTAACCATCTTTCTGATATCTTTCCCTCTTTTTTCTTTCTCCCTACTTTTGTTTCCATGGGCCAAATTCAATCAAGTTATCCTTGAGACTTTCCTGTTTTACTGATAGAGACATCAAGGTAAAAAATAATATGACAAAGTTAGCCAGAAGTTATGAGAGTGAGATTTGACTTAGAATCCAAGTGTCTTTACTGTCAGTTTCTGTAAGGGAAAATGAACATCCATGGCTGGTGATGTACACAGGCTGCAACACTTTCCCTGAAGTTTGCCAAGTCTGTGATGTAACCTTTCTGTCAACTTTGACATTTTCATCGGTGGGGATGTCAGTAATAAACCTCATTTTTCTGTTAGTTTTAGAACAGTGAGCAGCATAGTTTACAGTCACCAGGATTCAGAGAATAGTGATGTGATGGTAGGAGTTACCAAAAAGCTAAGAAAGGCTTATCCTGTCTCCTGACCCTCCCCATTTAGTAAATGTTCTTGAAATTCTCTTTTCTATCCTCTGCTTTTAATTTATTGTCCATTACCCATATTTAAATACTCTTGTAGGGGTGCCCAAGTGGCTCAGTTGGTTAAGTGTCCAACTTTGGCTCAGGTCATGATCTCACGGTTCATGAGTTCGAGCCCCACATTGGGCTCTGTGCTGACAGCTGACAGCTCAGAACCTGGAACCTGCTTTGGATTCTGTGTCTTCCTCTCTCCCTCTACCTCGCCTGCACTTATACTCGATGTCTCTCTCTCTCTCTCTCTCTCTCAAAAATAAATAAACATTTAAAAATACATACATACATACATACATACATACATGTTCTGGTAGTTTGGTGTCAATGAGCCCATGGCATTCTTCCCTGAGGAAAGTATTGATAAAAAATAAGAGTAAAGGGGGCATCTGAGTGGCTTAGTTGATTAAGGGTCTGGCTTCCGCCCAGGTCATGATTTCACAGTTTATGAGTTCAAGTCCTGCATCAAGCTGTCTGCTGTCAGCATAGAGCCCCCTTCAGATCATCTGTCCCTCTCTTTTTTTGCCCCTCCTTGCTTGTTCTCTCTCTCTCAATCTCTACCTAAAATAAATACTAAAAAAACAAAATAGTAAGAGCAAAGATGGACGAGGTTGGCATGGGTGTGCCACACCAAAAGATTCTGTTGCCCTTATATTTTTTTGCCCAAAGGCCCACCTGTAACTTCTAGAGCTGTTGACTTACCATGTGTTTATTAATTTGCTATTGAATCCTGCCACTCCCATTCTCATTCCTGTGACCACATCCCTCTATCCCTACTCCCACCCCTTCTTTTATCTTTTACTAGAGATTTTGCCCTCTCCTTCGTCAAGCTGCACACTTATTTTTAGCCCCCATTTGGTTTCTCCTTCTGCTTTCTCTCATGTTTTCAGAAAATCTTCACCTTCTTTACTGTCTTTTAGTACACATGAAGGGCTGTCCCCAGAATAATGTGCCACAAGGAGGAAGGAAATAAAATCTGCATCTATAGAGCTTATGTATAGCCACAGAAATAAATAGTTACAAGGCAGGTGGGAGTAGACAGTTTAACTTCTGGAAGGTAGTAATCGATCCTAAACCTGGCTGATCATCAGAATCCGCTGGAGAATTGTTTCAGAATAGGAAATGCTGGATTCCACTGTAGACTAACTAAATCGGAATGTCAGGGGAGGGAGACAGGATACGCACACAAACTTTTCTATGACCAGTGGTCTTTAACTTTGACTGCCTATTGGAATTCCTTGGGGAGATTTAAAAATCACTGATGATTTTTGGTAGAAATTCTCCAGATTCTGACTGAATTGGTTGAGCTTTTAAAAACAAATCCGGAGGGGCACCTGGGTGGCTCAGTTGGCTAAGCGTTCGACTTCGGCTCAGGTCATGATCTCACAGTTCGTGGTTCGAGCCCCACGTTGGGCTCTGTGCTGACAGCTAGCTCAGAGCTTGGAGCCTGTTTCGGATTTTGTGTCTCCCTCTCTCTCTGATCCTCCACTGCTCACGCTGCCTCTCTCTGTCTCTCTCTCTGTCAGAAATAAATAAAACATTTAAAATTTTTTTAAAAATCCTGAAACTGAGAACCATGCCCAAAGTGGTTCTGGTTAGTCATTGTTGGAAACCCATACCCTGATGATCAGTCTCAGATATTTGAGGAGTGAGGCACAGGTAGGAGGAGCATCTGTACTGGACCCTAGAAAGTCACAGGATGCCTGAGCAGGTGCCTGTGTGAAAGAGCTGCAGCTCACTGTGTATCTCATAGAAAAGACAGCCGGGAGAGGAAAGATTCAATGAATGTGGCCATGGAAAAACAGTGAATTAACACCTGGGTCCTCCTCTCTTGAGGCTTCAGTGATGCCTTGACTGTGTCTAAAGTGTGCCCAAGTGGTATGGATGGAATTGTGCCCCTCCCCTCAACCCAAACTTGCATGTGGAAGCCCTAACCTCCCATGTCACTATATTGGAGATAGGGCCCTTAGGAGGTGATTAAGGTGATTAAGGTTAAATGAGGTCATAAAGGTGGAGCTTTAATCCTGTAAGACTGGTGGCCTTATAAGAGGAAGAGAGAGAGCTCTCTCTTACATACCGCCCCCCATGTGAGGACATAGGGGGTGGTAGGTATCTGAAAGCCAGGAAGAGAGCTCTCACCAGAAACCAAACCCTGCTGGAATCTTAATCTTGGACTTTCAGCCTCCAGAACTGTGAAAAAAATAATTTTTGTTGTTTAAGCCCCTCAGACAGCCCAAGCAGTCCATGTCTTACTTCCTAACATGTTAGCTCCTCTTTAACGTACCTACTTCCCACATTCCCTCTCTCCCTGAGAAGTGTTCCTGTCCCCTCACTATTCATGAGAGCTCCCCTGCTCCAGCCCAGCTTTCTAGAAGAAGATTGGCATGAGGCTCTCATTGGATGGTGGCATTCCCAAAGAGTTCCATCCTCTTAGTCCCCCTGCCCCAGGACATCAGTCCTTCTGTCTTTGCCCAGCACGTCTGTGCTTTTGCATACATTGCGAAAGGTATGATGGTAACACACTTCACAAAGGATTTCATTTGATCTCCCAGTAGCCAAGTGGTATAGGGAACACAGATCAGTTTGTGCCCATGCTGCTGATGAGAAAACTAAGGATGAGAAAGGTGAACTAGCTTACTCAGAGTGAGTGCCATAGAGCAGTGAGTGCTTGCTGTGGGGCAGGATTTCTCAGTCTTGGCACCGTTAATGTTTTGGGCTGGATAACTGTTGCGGGGGACTGTCGTGCATATTGTAGGATGTTCAGCATCATCCCTGGCCTCTATCCACTAGATGCCAACACCACTCAGTTGTGACAACCAAAATGTCTCCAGACATTGTCCAGTGTCCCCTAGGGGCACAGTCTCCCTAGATGAGAACCACTGCCATAGGGATAGTCCTCCAATAATAGGAGTATGTCTGGAAGGTTTTTTGGGGGGCGGGGGCGGGTTTTTTGGCCTATCCCGCTATTACTGATTATGCACCTCTTATGTGCCAGGTGGTTTACATACTTTCTGTCTTAATCATCAGAATATCCCTTTGAAGTAGATTGTATTTTTCCTCACTTAGAAGATGAAAAACTGGCTTGCCTGGTCAGTATGTGGCAGTCAGGACTGAAACCCAGGTCTGTCGCATTGTGAACCCTGAGTCCTTTCCACTGTGTGATCTCATCACCTCTGTGGCTTGCCATGTCTCTTTAAGGAAAAACCTAGAGATGTGTATCATTTCATCTTGTCTTTTTGCCCATTCTCATAGATAGGCTCTTAGCCAGAAAATGTCACTGTACCCTTCTAAGCTTCAGGGAGCTAGAGGAAGTCTAGTCCCAGCCTGTTAGGGAGAGATTTGTCCTGAGATGACTATCAGGAAGCATTCTCAGAATAGCTTTAAGCAAGGCTTATGTTAACTTGTCTCTTGTCATTTGTTGGTACTTTTCCCATTTAATTTTAGTATGCTTGTAATTTTGTCTATGGCTCAGAATTGTGAAGAAGTGGGCAATTTTGCCATGCTTGTTTTGGCTCCAGTGATGAAAAGAAGCAACTGCCAGTGCCTATCTTTGTTTTGGGGGGCAGACATTGTATAGAAGTGTGAACTGATTTTTTTCTTAAATAGCATTTAACTATTTTTAGTGCATTTTCACAGATACTATCTTCTTTAAATCTCCCAACTTCATATGAAATAAGTAGTTAAAGGTATTTTTAACTCTATTTTACAAATAAGTCTCAGAGAGGTTATATGATTTGTCTAAAAGGTAGTGTCTAGGAAAATGGTGAGCCCATATCTGTTGACTTCAACTTGGATCAGGGGATCTAGGGCTCTGCCCACCACCTGCAGCTCTTGGAGCTGGTCATTCCAACCTCCTCAACCAACAGACCATGTAACAAACAGGAGAGCTGACTGAATTGTGCTTCATTTTCCCTAACCTCAACTGCATTCAAGTATGCGCCAGAAGAGACTAACAGAAAAATAACAAAACATTAATGATAGCAGCTATTTCTCAATAGAGAGATGATGAATGATTACAATTTTCTTTATAGTTCTCTACAGTGAGCGTGTACTTTCCTTTTTGTAGTTGGAACACCAGAAAAAAAGGATTTGGTATAGTACAAAAAATACTAAACCTAGTGAAACCCAAAGGGCAGTCTTGAGAAAATAAATAGAAGGCCACAACTGGCTTCTGCAGAATTGAGGAAATATCAAGTAGGTTGAATAAGTATTTAGTGGGGAAGAATAGAAACAACTTATTTACTTCTTTTTGGTTGTTAAAATAGAAAGTGAGATATAGACCCTATTGCGGTTTAAGTTTTCCGTCTCTACTTGTGACTGGAAATGTAAGCAGAGGAGTGAAAACCCGTGAATGAGCTTGTAACTTTCAAGACAGCAGAGACAGGCGAAGGGTTAGTGCCAAGGTTTCTTAAAAAAAAAAAAAAAGTGAAAAACAGAGTTGTTGACCTTTTCATTAAAGAATATTTGTGAAGTGCTACTTTTATGCTTTGGAGGGTGGGTGTCCCTTAATGTGCTAAGAAGTGATTGTCACCCGTTGTCAGAAATGTTCTAGATGGTACTGGAGCAGGAAGTGAGTTCCCCAGCAAGTAATGGTACCACTGTGACAGTCCAGTGTCAACTGGCTACAGGATCAGCAGGAGATGGTGGAAGAAGCCATAGCCACAAGGTGCCTAAGGAGTTTTTAGTGCAGGAGGTCGGTGACACATGACATTAGCCTAAAAGTAAGTTAGGGAAGAGGTTATTTTGGACTTGAAATTGTACTTTTTCAGCAGTGTGCAGATGATTATCTGATTGTAGATAGTTTTATCCAACCTCTTTATAAATTTCTTTGTGAAGTCTCAGTTTCTTAATTAGTAATTTTTGAAGTCTATCAGTGATTTAAATACATATACATGCATGCCCACAAGAAAAAACACACACGTGCATATATATATAATTTTCACTTTGGGTTTTCAGCTTGATCAGATGTCTGTTTAAAAATGGTTTATTGGGGCACCTGGGTGGCTCAGTCAGTTAAGTGTCTGACTTTTGGTTTCGGCTCATGTCATGGTCTCACAGTTCGCGGGTTTGAGCCCCACATTGGATTCTGCACTGACCGTGCAGAGCCTGCTTGGGATTCTGTCTCCCTGCCCTGTCTGCCCCTACCCCACTCTCTCTCAAAATAAATAAACTTTAAAAGAATTTTAAAAATAAAGGTTTATTGATGATTGTAAAACATTGATTTGTTAATCTGTGTTAGTTGAATTAATCTATTAACAAAGAAAAAGACTATTTTCTAGGCTTATCTAACCCTTCTGCTTGTACAGTTCCCCATCTTTCCACTTTCTGTTGGTAAGGATTATTGTCTTTTGTTACTAGAAATGCCATATTTTATTTAGTTTTTTTTTTCAAATCAGCTTGTTTTTAAAACTTTTATTGTTGTAACAACTCCTTCTCCCCACTTTAGTTCCTAGAGTACATGTAACTTTGGTATTCATTTCTTACTCAAATTGAGTATCTCTAGTTTGAGATGCTTATAACCTTTAAAAATGATGTTTACTGCATTTACTGAGTACCGGGACTGGGAATAGAGTTACCCAACCCCACTTCAGGTTCACAGAACAGGTAGATTTGCCCCAGATCTCTTATGTTGGTAGTTGGTGCTAAGGTCTTATGCATCTTGTCTTTATATCTGTTGTTTTCTGTCTTTTGAAACTATATGTACCTCTTGACTAGATCTCATGTTGGGAAACTACATTTCTCTTCTCCTTAGCCATGTTTTTTAAATGTTTTATTTATTTCTGAGAGAGAGACAGCATGAGCAGGGGAGGGTCAGAGAGAGAGGGAGACACAGAATCCGAAACAGGCTCCAGGCTCTGAGCTGTCAGCACAGAGCCTGATGTGGGGCTCGAACCCATGAACCGTGAGATCATGACCTGAGCCGAAGTCAGATGCCCAACTGACTGAGCCACCCAGGCGCCCCATATGTTAATTATACTGGAATTAAAGTAAACAACTGTTAGTCTTTTTCCAATTATTAGTACAGTACCTTTTCTCTGGGAGTCTAGCTGTGAACGTTGGATAAAGAACACATGGTTATTTTTTGCCAGATACTTAACAAAGTGGCTTCGGTTTCTGGAGAGAATTGTCTCTTTCTGCTTTTGGTATTTCAGAGGATTTGTGCTCATCTCAGGCTTTAGGAACTTAAAAAATGCCTCATGACTGTGATCATGTGGTTGTGAGGAAGGAAAACTCATACATACAATAACAGCTGCTTCCCAAAGAGCTCATCAGAATTTGTGTCTGTGTTCTATGACCAAGAGTTGAGTTCTGTCTAGAGTAATTTTCTCTAATTTTTCTAAGTCTCTAAAGGAACCTCTGGGAACCCAAAAGATTGAAGCCCTAACATGGACTGTTTGTATATATCATTATTCCTCAAAAGATTAAATGAATCTTTAAACCTTATATTACAAAATAACAAGTTACAAACATTTTTTGTATCATACCAGATCCTTTTTTTTCTAGTGTTCTAATTACAGAAAGGGACTTACTTGCTCATTGTAGGGAAGTATAAAGAAAATTATAATCATCCATAACCTCTCTATTGAAAAATAGCTACTATCGTTAACGTTTTGGTATTTTTCTGGTAGTCTTTTTTGGTACATATTAATGTAGTTGAAGTCAAACTGTAAAGACTATAGCCTACTTTATTTTCACTTAGTCACCATATCCTACTGAAGTCATTCTACCCTAGGGCATGAGAGGGCCTTTCCTTTTGCTTCTCACAATCTAACTAGAAATTAAATGCAATGACTTCTCTGAAGGAGTTCTCAGGCATTTTGTGGGGCTAGTAGGAGTGGCAGAACACTATGATTCTTGTTGCCAGTGGCAGCATTGCTCAGAGATGTGCTACCCGGTCCCATCTGCGTGGTGTCTTAGGTGTCTTTCTGTGCTGTTACTGCATCAGACTTTATTTTGTGAATGTGATTTCATGCCAAGAACAGTATATCAGGCTAGCTGTCTCTACCACTCTTTCCTCTTCTTGGTCCCATCTCCTCTCTGCGATTGGTAATCTATTGTGACTTTACTGCCAATTTTAGAGAAACAAGGGTGTGCTCATCCATAGCCTTATTCGTTCAGAAGCTGTTTCTAGATAAGTGCTGTCCAGAAGTTCTGAATAATCGAAATGGAAAAATGGAAATTCTGCAGTAATGGAAATGCTCTGTATCTGCACTGCCCAGTAATTACAGTAGCTACTAGCCACATGTGTCTTTTTTTTTTAATATTTTTATTTTATTTCTAGGGTAGAGAGAGACCGCGTGAACAGGGGAGGGTCAGAGAGAGAGGGAGACACAGACTCTGAAACAGGCTCCAGGCTCTGAGCTGGCAGTCAGCACAGAGCCCGACGCAGGGCTCGAACCCACGAACCGCGAGATCATGACCTAAGCGAAAGTCGGACGCTTAACCGACTAAGCCACCCAGGCGCCCCTAGCCACATGTGTCTTTGAGCACTTGGAATCTGCGTAATGTGACTGAGAAACTGGATTTTTTAATTTTAATTAAAAAAATTTTTAATGTTTATTTATTTTTTGAGAGAGATAGAGACAGAGCATGAGCAGGGGAGGGGGAGAGAGAGAGGGAGACACAGAATCTGAAGCAGGCTCCGGGCTCTGAGCTGTCAGCATAGAACCCGATGCGCAGCTTGAAGTCAACAAACTGTTAGATCGTGACCGGAGCCAAAGTCAGAGGCTTAACCAACTGAGCCACCCAGGCACCCCTATTTTAGTTAATTTTAATTGCCACATGTGACTAATGGCTACCCTAGTAGGTAGTGTCACTCTAGATCATCTCAGCAGGTTCTGCTAGTTAACTCTTATGGAGACGACAGTTCATATCTTAGAGGTTTTGTGTGTGTGTGTGTGTGGTTTGTTTTTTTTGTTTGTTTTTACGCATAGGGCTGTGTTTTTAACCTGTCTTGTTGTGCCAGCGGTGTGGGTAGTGGATATAGAACTACTGAGAGGATCTTGAAAAGAGTATGGGACTACTTCATACTCCTTTGGGATCAGAAATATAGATCCTGTCTGGAGGGGCAGCTTTTGGGAAGGTGTTCAGTAGTGGCTCCACACCTCTTGGAAGCCAATTATAGACAGAACAGATATGTTATAACAGTTTCTAAAGAATGAGACTTTTTCCTCAGGGGAGGGGTATTTTACTTTATGAAAGATGAAATCAGAATCGATTTTCCCCTCTCAAATACATCACTCATTATCCTTTTTATATACCCTTACGTCATATTTTTGGAACTCGGCATCTGAAATGCTACAAAAATGCCTCTGAGTCGTTGCCATTAATTTTTTTTTCAATCAAACATTACTATGATATTACCTCTTTTTAGAAGCCTGGTGAATTCTCCTTGGATCTTTTGACTATGTTCTACTTTTGAAATGGCTCAGTGACTTATCCTTTTTTCCTATGAGCAATTTTATGAGATATATCAGATAGGCCAGTGTATTAAAAATCCTGTTTTGTCTGCCTTTCCTTCCTTCAGTGACATTGCCTTTTTCCCTTGTTAAATTACAAGTCTTCCATTTCTGATCCATCTATATCTTTGTTCTCTTCTTGATCCTTTCTTTAATTCCTGGTTCTGGGCACCCTGGCTCCTGCCCGCCTTTGTTCCTCTCAGGGTTGGCTTCCAACCGCCTTTTTCCCGGGTACTTCCTGTGTGGGTTGTGAGTGTGCCCTAAGACTCTGATCCTTGTTTTACGCTCTTCCCACAAGTTCTCACTGCTCTCTTTAGGGGGGGAAGCAGGAAGTTGCAAACATTACTGGGCAGCCAGGCTTCTTTCCTTTATCTTCACAGGAAGCCTGCCAAAGTGTAATCTTTAGTCTTAACCTTTTACATGTTAGGAGCCCACTCTGCCTTTGAAGCCTTTTGATGAGAATCATTTTAGTTTTATGGCAACCAAGAGGCTGCACGTGCACTGCTTGCACTGTGAACTGAATTTGTTGCACATTTGGGGAAGCCACATGGGGAAACTGACTGTGTTTTCTGCCTTCTGTTGACAGACTGGTACACGAAACTTCCAGGACTTTGACTGTCAGGTAAGGACTGTACAAGCACCAAGGGGGCTGTGTACAGGATCTCTGCAGTGCTTCCCTCCCTGTGCCTGTGGCCTTGTAGAAGTGGATCTGTCTTCGTAGCTATTCATAACTCCTTCATGTTCTTTTGGTCATTGGATCAGGTTTATTTAAAATGATTTGCTGGGTGTTCAAAAATTGCCTGCCAGGTGCCTGTGTTATGGTTGTAGGTTACTGGGTTGAGCTGTCACTTTGTGATTAAGAGCTCCTCCCCTCAGATGATACTGGAAATCCCAGTCATAGGTGTTAAATGGAGTATTGTCATCTCACTGCAGAGAGGTGGGGGAGGGGAGTTGGGAGGGGAGATTGATCAATAAAATCTTTTTCTCAAAGAAAAAGACAAATTAACTATTATTAATACAAATGCAGATTTCTTTTGACTTTATGCTTGGAGATGCAAAATTCAACTCAATTCATTAGTATTTAATTAAATAATATTGTTCTTCCTAGTTGCTTTTGCCTATAGCTCTATTGCCAATTTGCAGATCAATAAAATGAACTAGCATCTCTCCATCTATCTACTTTATCTGTTGACTGGCCCTGAAAGAAATGGGAGGAAGAAGTGAGGTCATGGAAACAAGAACGCTATTATTTGGGGATGGATGCATAGCAGTGGTTGTCTGAAGCAACATGAAGTAAACTCAGAGGATACTAGGCAGGGAAGGAAGGGGTGGAAAACCAGCTTCCTTGCTTCCAGGATTCAGCCATCCTGTACACACATAGGCAAATAGTTATTTTCAGATATGCATTTTATGTTAAGTACATTGGAGTCTGTCTATAACATGAATATCAAAAGAAAGAACTAATACCTATCTTGCAGGCAAACCACTTATAATAATATTGGGTACCTATTGTAGATACTAAATATAAACATCTCCAGTTCTTGGAGCACTATCACAAGGTGGTTCTTTTTATCCTTGTTTTACAGACCAGGAAATTGAGAATCAGTTTTCATAACTTGCCATTGGGTAGAATTGGGGTTGCAAAACCCCACTCTTCATGGATCTGTTCTTCCTGGTGCTTGTTCTTTCCCACCTGAAAATGTCCACACAGCTGAGATGTTGTAAGGAGTTGAGTCGTTCTGAAAGCTGAAATTCTTTAACAGAACAGCTGAAACTGATGTTGTTAGGGAGCAGGCTCATAGCATTGCTACAGATTTCTGAATCCCAGTACCAAACACCTCTTGGTATGACTATTTGGTATTTTATGTATATACAAGAGAATCAACCTAGTGCTGTTAAGGTCAGGTTTGGGTTTACTTGTTTTTAATTTGACCAAACTTCAGTTATAGTTTGGATCTAGGTTGAACCAGTTGAATTTGACTGTTGTTAATATATGATATAATTTACCTAGGAGGAGATCATTTGAGAAACGGTGACAGTAAATTCAAAATGAAAACTTCCACAAGTTATATGTATGTATGTATATACATGTGAATATATATATATTTCAACATAGAAGTGTAGAAGCAGGGGGACCTGGGTGGCTCAGTCATTTAAGCATCTAACTCTTGATCTCAGCTCAAGTCTTGATCTCAGAGTTGTGAGTTCAAATTCTGTGTTGGGCTCTACACTGGGCATGGAGCCTACTTAAAAAAAAAAGTGAAGAAGCATTGGTTTTCACCAAATTGAGTACCACCTGCCTGAAAAAGAAAAATGAAATGTAAAAAAACTACATGCTCACTACAAGATAGTTAAGAAAATAAAAAGTAAATAAATAAAAATTACTTGTAATTTCACTAGTGTATGATATTTGGTATATATCCTTTATGAATTTTCCACACATAAGTGTACTTAGATATAAATGAAATTGAATTTTAGAAATATAACTATGAATCATTTTTTTTAAAATTAAGGCTTAAAAATAGTCTGGCAAAAACTCTTGATATTTTTGGTGAAGCTTTAATATAGTAACATGTTCTGGCCTTGTGAAATAAAACTTTTAGTTCAGTCCCAATACAAATAGAATGGTGGCAGGTGTTGTCACTGTCACTTGTCTGTCACTGTTTTGAACGTACAGGTTCTTTGTGTTCCAAAGAAGAAAAAACCATAGACTCTTCTTTTTTCCTCCTAGCTCTCAAAAATCTTCTACCACCATTCTTGTTTGTCTCTTCGTTAAAGGCTTATGTGATGCTCTGCAAACTGGAGACAATTGGATCAAGAGTCTAGTGACAGTTTGATAGAAGGCCCAAGAGCTAGGAACTGTGATGTGAGAAGTCTAGAATGGCCTGGTTTGCATGAAGTCTTCCCGGAAACCATTGGGCATTCTTAGGAGACAAAACAGATCTACAGCCAGCATTGTCACTAAATGTTAAAGCATTCAGCATTGGCATTGGTGTTGACCATTAGCATTACTGTAGCACTAGGTTATCTGAAGCCATTTAATCAGGGCTTCCTTCTGATCTCTGTCTTGCCTCAGAAAAATCAAGGAATACATGATGACTTCCCAGGAAGTTACCTTAGCGGCATCAACCAAGCTCACAACTTCACTCTGAACCATGTTTTCCCTCTGTTTTCTTTACCAATCAACTACATGCTTTTTTTTTCTCTCCAGTAATTGAAATTATAATTAGAAGTTTACCATTTCTCAGGTATTGGCTGCTGTCTCACAGAACATGTTACTCTTGATCTCTGGGTTGTGAATTCAGGTCCCACATTGGGCCTAGATATTACTTTAAAAAAAAAAAAAGTTTACCATTTTTCTTGGTTCTTTGTTTGTCCTAAGTCACTTCATTGATATTTAACTCCACTGAGACAAACAGCAGTTATATGTGACTATAAGGTAATGTGGGAAGAGGTGGTGAGAGGTGACATGCTTAGGATTGATGAGAAAGGAGAAAAGCGCCTACTGCCATTTGAAACAATGTATCAGCAGACTTAGTGTCCATTTGTCTGTGTAGGTGCTGCTTAATTTTCCTTTCCTTGTGAGACAGTTTAAAGGTTTAGAAATAAGGGGGCACATAGGTGGCTCAGTCCATTAAGTGTCAGACTTTGGCTCAGGTCAGGATCTCATGGTTCATGAGTTCGAGCCCTGCGTCGGGCTGTATGCTGACAGCTCAGAGCCTGGAGCCTGTTTTGGATTCTGTGTGTGTGCCTCTCCCTCTCTCTCTCTCTGCCCCTCCCTGGCTGTCTCTCTCTCAAAAATAAATATTAAAAAAAACTTTTTAAAAAAGGTTTAGAATTAGAGCTGAGACATATGCTATAGCAACTGTATTTGATATATTGCTTTAAAAAATAACACTTATCTTGGGGTCCCTGGCTGGCTCAGTCAGGAAAGCATGCAACTCCTGATCTCTGGGTTGTGAGTTCGAGCCCCACATTGGGTGTAAAGATTACTTAAAAATAAAATGTTAAATAAATAATAACACTTACTTTATGTAACATCAGAAACAAATTTAGAAAAGTATAAAAATAAAGGTTGCCTATGATCCTGCTACCTAGAGCTAACCATATTTTATTTTATTTCTTTTTAGTTTTTACTTTTATGTTCAGGTTATTGAAAGAGTACATGCTCATAGTTGAGTATATGGAAAGCACAGAGAATTATGCAGAACAAAAAAAATTCACATAATCTAGGGACAACTATATTATTATGTTTGGTATCGAAATAGATATGTGTGTGTATATAATTTTTATAAAAGTAACTTTTTATTAAAAAAATTTTTTTTAAGTTTTTTAATTTATTTTGAGGGGGGTAGAGAGAAAATCCCAAGCAGGCTCCACACTGTCAGCACAGAACCCAGCGCAGGACTGTATCCCACAAACTGCCGAACTGTGATCATGACCTGAGCTGAAGTCAAGAGTTGCTTCTTAACCAACCAAGCCACCCAGGCACCCCTACAAAGTAACTTTTAAATTTATATAGTTGCAAAATTGAATGTACAATTTTGTGTCCCCTTTCCTGACTTAATTAGAACACAATTTCATTTCTATATCATTTTTATTTTAAACACTCATAAAAATAATTTCTGAGAGGTGATTATTATTTCCTCATATGGCTATACCATGACTTAACTATTCCATTATTTTTGGAAATTAGATCACTTATAATATGTTCAGTTTACTCAATGTTGGGTTTTTAAAAAATTTTTTTAATGTTTTATTTATTTTTGAGAAACAGAAAGAGGCAGCGTGAGCAGGGGAGGGTCAGAGAGAGGGAGACAAAGAATCCGAAGTAGGTTCCAGGCCCTGAGCTAGCTGTCAGCACAGAGCCCGGCGCAGGGCTTGAACCCACGAACTGTGAGATTATGACCTGAGCCAAAGTTGGACGCTTAACCCACTGAGCCACCCACGCACTCTTCACTGAACATTTTGTACATAAATTTTATCTACACTATAGAATGCTTCCTTAGATGGACTCTTGGAATGAGCATATTTAGAGCTCTTGGCATATTTTATCAAATTATCTTCCACTTCTACCAGAGGGGTACTCCATAAATATTAATGGAGAGTGAAAAGCTGCTGTCTGCCAGGATATATCATTCCTATAGAAGTGACTAATAATGGAGTGCACTCATAAGAATGGAGTTCTTGCTCCTGGAATAATCCAGGCATGGCCAAGGGCTGAGTAATTTCATGCTAGCTGCTTAATTGCAGTAGCTCTTTGGGGAACTGATTTATAGAACCCAACAGTGAGGGTTGGTTTTTAGTACTGCAGTTCAAATGTGTATATGTGACTGCCTCTTCTAAAGGGGCTTAAACAACTTTAAACTCTCTTTTTGAGAAGTTAAAAATTCCTTGATTTTTTATTCCAGTACTACTACTACAATTCACTGGGTGATCTACCTGATGCCATGAAAAGGAAAAAATAAAAACCTACAATAGATATAAAGGCCTCAGGAATGTACGTCTAATTGTATTATTATTAAACAGCTTTAAATTCTTGAAGATCATTCGATGAATGGGCACTTTTACAAAATAAGAATTAAGTGAAATAAATATCCTAAAAGTTCTTTCCCCAGGAAAGAGGTGTTTGGAGAGAGCTGGAATTCAGGTATCTGCTATAATCTGTTAGAAAGTTTGACCAGCTCCATGCTCCTCTTTGGCCTGGAAGGATGTGAATGCAGCTCCAGTCCACCTTTCAGCCTCTTGTCCCACTGCTTCTTTATATATACTCCCCACTCTCAGGAGAGCTGGAATTACTATTGGCCTTCCCCACTTCTATACCACATGCTTTTCCTTTCTGGTGGCCTTTGTTCACAGTTCTCCCTTTAAGATGCCCCATCTTTTTGAGTTTGATTTTGTCATAGTTGTTTGGGGGAGTGGGCCAGACAGAGGTTGATTTTAGTATGTTCTAAGGATATAGGTGACTTTTTTCCTCATAGGGGGATAAAAAAGAATCTTCTGGGAAAAGCAGAAGTCCTTTTTGTCAGCACCCCATTCTCATTTCCCTTTTCCCCTGACACTAGAAGGTTTTATTTCTCTGATGAGCTCTGTCATATCATGGGCAAAATGGCTGCCAACTTCCCCAAACCCACATCCTTCAGCTTACTAGCCTCACTGCTTAAAAGAAGATCTTTACCTATATCTCTAGGGAAAAGTCCAGGGGCAGATTCTTGTTGGCTTAGCATGGGTCACATGTACATTCACTCATTGTGGCCAGAGAGTGGGGTGTTTGAATTGGCCAGACCTGGAACCCCTCCTGTCTGGGCTTTTCTACCTAGAAAGTTGGTGTTCTGGGCCATTGCATGTGGGTTAAGTAACCCTGCACTCTTTTTCTCCTCATAGAAGAGGAGACTAACTATAGCTATGTGAAGATGATACTAGAGTTGGCTTTGAAGGAAGAAAAGATAGATTTTTATGTGTGGACATATTATAAAAGAGGCTTTTATGAAGAGCATGAATTGTGAGAAGGCCCAGAGATGTGGGTGGTTGAGATGTAACAGTAGAAACAGTCTGCAAGTGTGTTGACTGAACTAGGCTGAAAGAGTTAAGAGGAGGAGGGAGAGTGTTGAGACTAGAGTCAGGGAAAAGTGTCCTGGAACTTTAGAAAAGGAAAAGTGATCTGTTGATAGGCAGAAGGCTGAAAAATCTCAGAGGCAAATTCTTCTCCTATGGGAGTAAATAAGGTTATGCAAAGAATCTTTTACCCCTACACAGAGGTAAGATAGTAGAGATATTATATCAAAAATTCCTAGGGCGCCCGGGTGGCTCAGTCTGTTAAGTATCCAGCTCTTGGTTTCAGCTCCGGTCATGATCTCAGGGTTTGTGAGATTGAGCCCCATGTCAGGGTTCCCTGCTTGGGATTGTTTTCTCTCCCTCTCTCTCTTGCCTTCCTTCTCGTGCACGTGTATGCACATGCGCTCTCTCGCTTTCAAAATAAACTTAAAAAAATTTCTGTATAATAACAAAAACTGTACCCAAGGCTCATAAGTAGCCTGCTTACTAGAAACAATAAAATTTCATGCTAATAATATCATGTTGATATTTCGAAGAGTATGTTGTCATTCAAGTTTTCCTAAACTATTTCAGATTGGCCAGGGAGAAGAAGTATTATCAGGTGTGAAGTGATCAAAAATTAACTGAGTTCAGAGAGAGAAGGCAAGTCAGATTGTGTAATTCTGGTAACAGTACATTTAGCTGAGGTAAGAGGACTCATGAAAAAAAAGGTGAAAATTGATTATTATAAAATGATGGTAATATCCTAAACTCTTAAATTCTTTTTTTGAAATGGTTTTTATTTCAACTTCAGTTAACACAGTGTTATATTAGTTTCAAGTATACAATATAGTGACTCAACAATTCCATACCTCACTCAGTGCTCATTACAAGTGCACTCCTTAATTCCCATCACCTGTTTAACCTTCCCCCCTACCCCAACTCCTCCTTATAAACTCGTAAATTCTTTTTTTTTATTTTTTAAAAATTTGTTAATGTTTTATTTATTTTTGAGAGAGAGAGAGAGAGAGACAGTGTGAGTAGGGGAGGGTGAGAGAAAGAGGGAGACACAGAGTCTGAAGCAGGCTCCAGGCTCTGAGCTAGCTGTCAACACCGAGCCCAACGCAGGGCTCGAACCCACGAACCACGAGATCATGACCTGAGCTGAAGTTGGATGCTCAACCAACTGAGCCACCCATGCGCTCCATAAACTCGTAAAGTCTTTTTAGACTCTTCGATTATAAGTTACATCTTTGAGGGATCCCTGGGTGCCTCAGTTGGTTAAGTGTCCAGGACTTGATTTTTGACTCGGGTGATGATCTCACATTTCCTGAGATCAAGCCTTGCGTTGGGTTTTGCACTGACAGCATGGAGCCTGCTTAGAATTCTCTTTCCCTTTCTCTTTCCGCCCCTTCCGACTCATGTATGTGCTCTCTCGCAAAATAAATAATAAAAACATATTTAAAAAAGAAAGTTGCATCTTTTTTAAATGATTTTATTACTTATTTTTGAGAGCGTGAGAGAGAGAGAGCGAGCGCATGAGTTAGGGAAGGTAAGGAAGAGGAGACACAGAAGCTGAAGCAGGCTCTAGGCTCGGAGGTATCAGCACAATCTGATGCAGGGCTCGAACTCACAAACCGTTGAGATCATGATCTGAGCTGAAGTTGGACACTTAACTGACTGAGCCATCCAGGTGCCCCAAAATTTATGTCTTTGATTAAGAGGGAGATGCAGTCCAGGATGGAGACAGGACCGATATGATTTCAGGTCATTTTATAGCCTAGAGAATAAAGGGGTTGTGTTTAAGAAGTTCGTATCCTTGGAGGTGATAAATAATCAGAATGCTGGGAAAGTTCTATGACCAGAGCCTGTTAGACACTACTTGGGCTGTGCCCTTTGAGCGCAGGTTCTCATTGTGTAGTCACACTGTCTGGAATGCTGGGGTGAAGGGTGAGGTAATTGGAAAAAGAGCCTGTGAAACAGATGATCATTGACTAAAGTAGAAAGGTGGCAGCAGCAGCAGCCCTGTGATTGCCTGACTATAGCCAGGGTCTCTGCACACTCCTCTCCAGATGGAGACTTGTTCCAGCTATTCACACACAGACTCACAAAGGATATATTTACGAGTCCACATGGAGGTGAGTGTCTCCTTTCTTTTCATATTTTTTATTCTACTAAGAACATTTACATTCACGTACTTTAAAAATGAGGAGAAACGGTACAAGACACTGACAACCAAGTGTTGCTCCAAATAGGGGGCAGGACTCTTGGCCCGTGAATACTCCAGTCGTTATGTAATACGAGGGCTTATAACGGGGAGGTAGGGACCGAGATCTCCCTAAAAAGTCGAAGTCTTGTAGGGATCCAGTTTTAACTCTGAATTTCTCCAGAATAAGAAATGATGACATTAGTTACTTTGCCTTATTCCCTCATCTTCTTATGGAGTGTTCTTTTTTACCCCATCTGTTATGTCTCCCTTTTTATCATCCTTCTCCTGAACTTTCCTGACAGCTCACTATTCACCCCCCACACAGAACACATGCTCTCACCATCAGCTACCTAGCTTTGGGAGGTCCTGCTAGCATTAGGGCCACAGGGTTAACTGGTTTTTCCCTCCATCCTCAGTAGCACAGCTGAAGCCAAGCAGGAGTATTTTAGCAAAACTTTACTGAAGGTTCCGGCAACCTGATTGTGAAGCTGACAGATTGTTGCAGTCTCTTCAGCTTGGCTTTTCCTGTAGTGTTGCCCTTTGGGCAGGAGGAGCCAGCTTCCTTTATTCCTTAGCCAGTTTTCCTTTATTCCTTCTCTCTCTCATGAAGTAAAACATGGGGCAAGGGGAAGGTAATGAAACGTGAGAGAGATAAAAGCCTTCTTGAGTTCCCTTTCTGAATGTGTCAGGTCCCAGAAGGAAACAAAATCTTAAAGTTAGTGTACATTCCTTCTCTAAATATTATGCTTTAAATATATGTATGTAAACATGCAATGTATATAGTGTTGCTTTTTAAAAAATGTAAGTGTTATGTACATACCCTTCTGTATTTCTACTCAGCATTATGTTTTCAACATTTTGTCTGTGTATTAATACATCTAGTTCTAGTTCATTTTAATCTGTATTTCATTATGAATAGATCATTATCAGTTTTCCTATTGATATTTAGGCTATTTCCAGATTTTTTGATATGATAAATAAGGCTGTAGTATACCTCTCTGTATATATCTTTTTGTGTGTGTGACCATGTTTGAGAATTTCTTTAATTATATCTAAAAGTAAAAGTTCTGTAGGGTAGACACCCCTTAGCTTTACTAGAGACTACTGGATTGTTCTCCAGAGTAGTTTCTCTAGTTTGCATGCCTACCAACAGTGTATGAGAGTTCTTTCTTCTCTGTATCTTGGTCAACACTTGGTGTTATCTAACTTTAAATTTTTTGCCATTCTGGTATATGTGAACTGGCATCTCATTGAATTTAATTTGCACTTTCCTGGCTGCTAATAGAGTTAATGTCTTTCTCCTCAGTTTTCTATCATGGTTTCCTGTTTATTTCTTTCATAGCACTCATTACATGCTATTATTATGGGTTGGTTAATTTGTGTGTTCATTGCCTGCCTTCCTGTCTAGAATATCATCTCTGTGAGAACAGAGATCACATCTCTCTCGTTTACTCTTTTATCTCCAGATCTTAATCTGGGGTCTGGTAGTAGGAATTCAATAAATAGTTGTTTAATGAAGGAACCTGAATAGTGGTGGGGGTGAGCAGTTCCTCAGTATGTCTGACATTGCTACAAGAGAAATGCTCATATTGTAACAGGAATTTATTTCTTTATATTCATCCCTTTTAAACCCTATACTTCATAGCCAGTTTGAAGTATCTGATTCTTTCCTTCATTTCTTACCTCCCCTTTCCAAGTCTTTTGAATAGGCTTGAATAGGAGGTAGCAGAAATAGAGAAATGCAGAAATAGTCACTCATGATTTGATAGAGATTATCTGCTCCAGCCTGGGGCCTATGACTTCAGATATACTGATATTGAATTAGCCTATGATTATTTTGTGCCCCGCATCAGAGAAGAAACCAGAGTTCTGATGATGTTCATTATTTGATAGGAAATTAAGTTGGAAGCCCTTTGCCTTTGCTGGGATTCTTATTGACAGAGTTAATCTTATCCTATCTACATCTTATCCTATCTACTATAAGACTATCTGAGATAGGGAGGACTCCATCTGCAAGAATTCACTAGGCTAGACATGGTGATTTTTTATTTTTGAGAAATAGAGACATTGAAGAGGACTAGAATAAATCTCAGTGACTTTTCTACAGTTCCTGTCTTTTCTACCCAGTCACTCTTAGTGCTGGTCCCAGCAGCTCCAACTGCATCTTGTTCCAGCTTTTTTCTTTCTTTCTTTTTTAAAATTTTTTATAGTTTATTTATTTTTGAGACAGAGAGAGACAGAGCATGAGTGGGGGAGGGGCAGAGAGAGAGGGAGACATAGAATCCAAAACAGGCTCCAGGCTCTGAGCTGTCAGCACAGAGCCCGATGCGGGGCTCGAACCCTCGAACCATGAGATCTGACCTGAGCTGAAGTTGGACACCCAACCGACTGAGCCACCAGACGCTCCTTGTTCCAGCTTTATTTAGTTCCTGAGCTCTGCTCTGACTACATCTTAACCTCTTAACCTCTCCTCTTTGCCTTGGTTAGGGGTGCAGGAAACAAACCCGCCCAAGCTAGCTTAAACCAAAGGCAATCCAGGAATGTCTCAGAAATTAAGAACATACATAGCTAGAACCAAAAATTAGAGCAGGGGAAATGTCTACTCCCAGGCTTGCTTCTCTTTTTAAGAAAAGAACCAAATTGAGGATAAAATCTCTTACTCCCAGTTACAAATTCTCAGGGAAGGATACATACCCACCATGGACCAGATGCTCACCTGCCTTCAGTAAACCATGACCATAAGGTTACAGTCTACAGACATAGCAGTCAAGAGCCTCCTGTAATGTATGGATGACACAGAAGGGCAGCTGCCGGGAAAGGAAAGAGATTTTAGGCATACACCTCCATAGGTATCTACTGAACTTACTGGTTGCTGAACATGAGTTTAGAGGCTCTGAAACCTCTGGCTTTTTACCCAGCAGTTCCATCATATCTTCTGCTTCCTTAACTTTTCTTCCTCTAAGTCTTACCTGGCTCCTTACTCAACTTGCTGATCTTTTAATAGCTATTTGCAAGTGTATTCTCAATAGATCCCTGACTTACCTCACTTAAGATAATGAGCTTTAGGGGCACATGGGTGGCTCATTCGGTTAAGTGACCAGCTCTTGGTTTTGACTCAGGTCATGATCTCACAACTCGTGGGTTTGAGCCCTGCATGGGGCTCTTTGCTGACAGCACTGAGCCTGCTGAGGACTCCCTCCCTCCCAAGGTAGTGAACTTTGTGGATGAGAAGCTATAGTTTCCCCTCATTTGTTAGTTTATCCTGAAGGAATTAGAAAATGGGAATATCCTGTATACTATAACATCTCTCTGGTGTGCTTATAGTCTGGTGATGTATCCCACCCCAGCTAGTGAGAAATAGCAATAAATAGGTATTGTGGAACTTCAGCCATCTGGGAAGTCCATTCTGCTTTTGCTGAGACTGTACATTGTCTTGTTACAGGAACATGACATAGAAACTACTCATGGTGTGGTCCACGTCACCATCAGAGGCCTACCAAAGGGAAACAGACCAGTTATTTTGACATATCATGACATTGGCCTCAATCGTATGTATTTGATTTTATACCTTCCTTTTTTATTATAATTAATCTTTGGATATTTATTTTTAAAAACAAGAAACCCCAGTATTCTAACAGAGCACAGGTTTTCTCCTTTCTGGCTTAACCTTCCCTCCTCATTGTTACACGTTAATGGCAGGATTAAAGTGTCTGGGAAGTGTGCAGGAAAATGCGTTTGGGGGATACTGGAATTCTGTCTCACCTTTGTGTCTTAACTGGTAAAGGATGAACTGGTTAAGGGCAGATCTGAGGGGTTCCTGGCTGGCTCAGTCAATAGAGCATGCAGCTCTTGATCTCAGGGTCATGAATTCAAGCCCTCAGCGTTGGGCATAGAGCTTACTTAAAAAATACAAAAATAGAGTGTGTCTCAAGATAAAAAAAGAGTAGAATGGAAATCACTTGTTTGATTTGTTTAAGTCTATACTTCTTTGGTTATTTCATATTTCATGTTAGAAAATCCAAAGTTTGAACTTTGTTGTGAGCTCTTCAGTAAATTAGTCAAAGTATTCTTCCTATAGCCTGTCATCAGTGATTTTAAGTGGACTTTTCTAGATGGTAGTATAAGATTCTGGCCTAGCCACAGGCTCAGAGCCTGTATATGTGTATGTTTTCTCTGATGCTTCTCTGGCTTTCAAAGGTGGTTGCATGTATTTGAGGCTTCAGTGTAGTGTTGGAGCCTTTGTAGCCTCTTCAGCATGAGAAGCGATTTAAGCAGTTACACTAACGAGTAGAAATTAAGGCAGCAGCCCCAATTTTGCCAAGGGACAGTCTTCCAAATGGTGAATGTGAGCAGCCAGGATATTTACTCTAGCCAGGTTCTTGGAATGTAGTCAATGTCTCTGTGTCAGATGGGGAAATAAGATACATGAGAAATGACAGCACGATGGGTACAAGATTATTTTGTGCAATACCAGAATTGGTTTCCATTTTGTAGACATTGTGTAGAATTGAGAATTCATTGTCGTTTTCAGGTCATTAAGATGTCTGGTATTCAGCCTTTAGGGCAGCTTGAATCACATTGTTCAGACACCTCATTTTGGTGGAACAGTGATTAAAAGGGAGTGAAAGAGGACGATGATACGGAATTAACTGAGTCGAAGAAAACTGGAGAGAAATGAAGAGGACTGTATGTACAGTCTGTTGAAAATTGGGGAGAAAGAGAGAGAGAACTTGTGACTTATGAGTATTTTTATTCTTGCAGATAAATCCTGTTTCAATGCATTTTTTAACTTTGAGGATATGCAGGAGATCACCCAGCACTTTGCTGTCTGTCATGTGGATGCCCCAGGCCAACAGGAAGGTGCACCCTCTTTCCCAACAGGGTAAGGCCACAAGCAAGACCTTCTGGAAGGCATGCATTCAGGAGAGCAAATGATTGAGCTCCCGTGGGAGAAGTAGCATTGATTTCCCCTGTTGATTTTAGCATGGCCTACGGTTATACTTCTCCACCAACTATCCTCCTGTTTCTCTTCTTGCTCTGAGAGGACTGTTAAGTACAGTCTCTCAAGGAAAACCGCATATTTTCCTATATCCAAGAATGGTTCTCTATCGATGGGAATCTGTCTCCCTGTAATTGCAAGGCTTAAGTATCTGAAACACCCACATCTCACTATCTTTTCTCTGTTCCCTTCCTTGTCTTTTTAAAATCTGCCATTTCTGTGTCCCTTCCTAAAACTTCCAACTACCAAGCCCAAATTCCAATCTATCTGCGCTTCCTGGGAGCACCTCCCCAAACTTACCTCCCAATCTAGTCATGGGAATTTGAATATTTTTGTAAGTATTTATTTCTGAGAAGCTGCCCTATCAAGTAGAGATGCATTTTGACTGGACTTGGAGCTCCTGACCTCTTCCTAAACCTGCTTTGCATGATGGAGCCACAGTTCCCTCACTCTTCCCTGGACATTGTAATTACTGAGAAGACCTTGGGAGGGGAATGAAGGTACAAGCTGTGGAGTGCAGATTCTTCCCCCTTTCCCTTGGCTCCTCTCCAGAGCTACCTCTGCCAGGGACTGTTGTGAAATAGACCATTGCAGGTAAACAATAACCAACACTTACATGGGACTTAAACAGCATTCCTGACACTGCTTTAAATGCTCCATATCTGTTAAGTCATTTAACCCTCACAGAACTATGGGGTAGATTTACTGTTACTCCTGCTTTACAGGTGAGGAAACTGAGGCCCAGGGATATTAAGTAACTTGTCCAAGATTACATAACAGATAAGTAGCAGAGCTGGAATGTTAACGATGGCAGTCTGGCTCCAGAATCCATGTTACTGACATGGTCAGGTTGTTCTGTCTCGCAGATGCAAGTTGACCAATGACCAGTTTATATCCAACAAGATTTAGATCCAGTTCCTTTCTTCTGTTTTGTGTACAAATGGCTCACTTAAAAAGTGTTTCAAGCAGAGGCAGGCTGACTCCCCTGTCACATATAGAGTAAATCCTGCCTCATACATAGGAGATTGTCTTAGGATCTCTTTCCGTCTTTGATTCTGTAATTTCTGTGGGTGCTCCCTTCTTTTCTTGGGTTCCTAGACTAAATTGGCTCCTGGGCTTCCTTGATTATCTTAGGATTGTGTAGTTTATATCATACACCAAATTCAAAAGCAAAAAGTAACCATGTTATGCCTAAGTAAAACAAATCAGCGTTCATGATGAGGAGTCTAAGATTTGTGACTATGTGCGTAGGCCCAGTAAGGCTTTGTTTATTTTTGCCTGTAACTACCTGATGATAAGCCACAGATGAAGAGCCACCTCCTCAGTTAACTGTTCTTGCTGGACGTTTGCTAACCCTGAATCCCAACTGAAGTGATTGTTAGGGATTTGGAAATGCCTTGAGAGAGAGCCATGTTAATTACCTGTTCTATTCAGATGGCTTCCTATGGTCCCAGAGACTGCCCTTTAAAATATAGAAACACGTAGATTCTTCTCCTTTCTTCTCAGCATGGAAGTCATAGAGAGATAGACGGCATGTCACGATCATTTCCATACATCATCTCCTTTCAGCCTTTGGTAAAGGAAATGCTTTTGTCTAAGAACCCCATACTCTTCTGGCTGTTCTTATGATTGGGAAATGTGGGTGCATTCTAATTCCAGAGATATCCTGTATTTCAGGTACCAGTACCCCACAATGGATGAGTTGGCTGAAATGCTGCCTCCTGTTCTTACCCACTTAAGGTAGGTTCATTCTGCAGTTCCTTAACACAGTTTTTATTGACTTTCTACCATGTATCCAATCTAGGGACTATGATGGTGAGCAAATGGAATAGTCACTGTCCTCCCAGAGCTTACATTTTAGCGGGAAGACTAATTAACAACAGATAAGCAAATAATCACAACTAAAGTGCTGCAAGAGAAGTTCGTGAGGATGATGCATTAGAGAAGGGCCAGGTTTACAGAAATAAGTCTAGTTGGGCAATGTCTCTTTAAGAACGTGCCTAGTCTGAGACCTAGACAGAGATCCAGGGCAAGAGGATTCCAGACAGAAGGAATGATATTCCCAGAAGTCCTGGACCAAATGAGCAAGTAGGAGAAAGGCAAGAAGTGAAATTTGAGAAATAGACAAGGACCCAATTACATAGTCTCATAGATCAGATAAGAATGGGGATTTTATTCAAAAGACAAAAAAAAAATATTGAAAAGTTTTAAGTAGGAGAGTGATATCCAATTTAGTCTTTTTTTTTTTTCTTTTAAGTATAGAATTTAACAATGGGTTAGATAAGAATGTGCATTAATTTTGGGTTTTTTTATTTTTAGTTTAGTCTTTTAAATGGTTACTCTAGGTATATAAATTGCATTTCAGTACAGCTGTTTACATTTAAAAAAATTTTTTATGTTTTTATTTATTTCTGAGAGAAAGAGAGAGAGAGAGCAGGGGAGGGTCAGAGAGAGAGNTTACATTTTTTAAAAAGATTACTCTAGGGGTACCTGGGTGGTTCAGTCAGTTAAGTGTCCGACTTCGGCTCAGATCAAGGTCTTACTGTTCATTGGTTTGAGCCCCGCATCAGACTCTGTGCTGACAGCTCAGAGTCTGGAGCCTCCTTCAGATTCTATGTCTCCCTCTCCCTCTCTACGCTTCCCCTGCTCCTTCTCTGTCTCTCAAAAATAAATAAAGTTTAAAAAAATTTTTTTAATTAAAAAAAAAAAGATTGCTCTAGCTGTGGAGAGAATGAGTTGGAGAGGAGTAAAAAAGAAAAAGCAGGAGACCATTAAACTATTACAGAAGTCAGGCATGAGAGTACTGGATACTGGATGCGTGCGGGGGGCTGGAGTGAAGTAGATGGAGATAGATGGAAATATGTTGGAGGTAGACTCTTTGGACTTGCTGTTAGGTTGGACATAGAGATGATAGGAGAGGGAGCTGTTAGAATGACTCCCAGGTTTTAGTCATATTTCACTTAACCCTTAAAATCAACTTAGAAATAGGTGGTTATATCCTTTGATAGATGGGGAAATGAGACTCAGAAAGTTAAAAAAAAAAAAAAAAAAAAACTTGACCAAATTCTAGAATCCAGTAAGCATCAGACCCAGATTTGAACCTAGTTGTATCTTTTCCATTATGCCATATCCCCTCCAAGTGAGTTAACCTTATCAGTGTTGGTCTGTCCTCTTTCACAGTCTGAAAAGCATCATTGGGATTGGAGTTGGAGCTGGAGCTTACATCCTCAGCAGATTTGCAGTAAGTACTTAGAGGATTAGTCTTGCTACCCTTGAGGCACGGCCTAGGTCACAGCTCTACTGCTGGGTTCGTGACCAGGTACTGTTGTGGGTCTTATATCAGTTTCTCTGTAGATTCTGTCAACAGCAGATAAAGGTTTGTATAAAGTTTTGTACTTAACAGTACCTGAAAAATCACGAATGAGAGCATTACATCATTAATAAGAAGTAATTCTTAGAGAATATGTATGGAATTTTGTGAAGATTTTAAAATCTTAAAATTTTATGAGAAGAGTGTAATGATATGTGATTCACAGATACTATAAAATTAAAATACAGATTCACTATAGTTTGTGATAGGCATACGGAAGGACTAGAGGGAAGTATACCAAAATATTAACAGAGACTGATGTGTGGTTAGATAATATAAGGTTTTATTTCCTAATTTTTATGATTTCTGTTTATCAGATTTTCTATAATGAGCATAATTAGTGTAATCAGAGAGAAAGAAAGTAAACTAGAGAGTTTTGAGTGTAAATAGAAATGTTTCTATTGATTTGTTTAAGAAATAGAAATTAAGAAATTTTTTCGGGGTGGGTGCCTGGGTAGTTCATTTGGTTAAGCATCCAACTCTTGATTTCCACTCAGGTCATTATCTCACAGTTGTGAGATCAAGCCCACACTGGATGTGGAGCCTACTGAAGTTCTCTCTCCCTCTCCCTTTGCTCCTTCCCTGTGCACACTTGTGTGTGCTCACTCTCACACATATGCTAATTAATTAATTAATTCAAGGATGCCTGGCTGGCTTAGTCAGTAGTGCTGTGACTCTTGATCTTGGGGTTGTAAGTTCAAACCCCATGTTGGGTGTAGAGATTACTTAAAAATAAAATCTAGGGGCACCTGGGTGGCTTAGTCAGTTGAGCGTCTGACTTTGGCTCAGGTCATGATCTCACGGTTTGTGGGTATGAGCCCCGCGTCGGGCTCTGTGCTGACAGCTAGCTCAGAGCCTGGAGCCTGTTTCAGATTCTGTCTCCCTCTCTGACCCTCCCCTGCTCATGCTGTTTCTCTCTCCGAAATAAATAAAAACATTAAAAAAAATAAAAAAATAAAATCTAAAAGGGGCATCTGGGTGCCTTAGTTGGTTAAGCATCCAACTTCGGCTCAGGTCATGATCTCGCAGTTCATGAGTTTTGAGCCCTGAGTCAGGCTCTTTGCTGACAGCTCAGAGCCTGGACCCTGTTTCAGATTTGGTGTCTCCCTCTCTCTCTGCCCCTCCCCTGCTGATACTGTCTCTCTCCCTCCCTCCCTCCCTCCCTCTCCCTTTCTCAAAAATAAATAAAAATGGGGTGCCTGGGTGGCTCAGTCAGTTGAGCGTCCGACTTTGGCTCAGGTCATGATTTCATGGTTCTTGGGTTCGAGCCCTACATTGGGCTCTGTGCTAACAGCTAGCTTAGAGCCTGGAGACTGTTTCGGATTCTGTGTCTCCCTCTCTCTCTGACCCTCCCCTGCTCATGCTGTCTCTCTCAGAAATAAATAAAACATTTTTAAAAATTAAAAAAATAATAAAAATATTAAAAATTAAAATAATAAAAATAAAAATCTTAAAAAAAAACTTTTTTTTAAGAAATTTTTTCAGATGCCTCCTGGGTGATATAAGACAGTCTTTTGGGGGCAGGAAGGTTTCACCCATTCAGGTGCTTCCTGAAGAAAATCATAAGAAGCTACTATTGGGGTCAAGGCCATATGAATGTGAAATTCTCCAGTCTAAGCCTCGGCAGCCCCTTATGCCAAGTAGTTCCAAGGGTACTTTCCCAGCAGGGAAGACCCACCATGAGCTAAACTGCAGAGATACCACCAGGTGCCTTCCTCTGCTAGGGAAATAAATATGTCTCCTCACAGAGCCTTGCAAGGCAAGATCATTTGATAGCATTTTAAGGAGCTGGTTTTCCAGATGCTAAGTCAGACTTAAAGAGCAATTTTTCCAAATATTCTTCCTAGCACCTCTCTGAAGTTTTTAAATCTGTCTCTTCAAATCTGAGATATTATGGCATAATATATAAGAATTGATTAACCATGCTCTAATTTTTATAGAAGAATGCTGCGAGTGGAACTTTCAAACTGTTGTCTTTGTCTATTTCAGCTCAATCATCCAGAACTCGTGGAAGGCCTTGTGCTTATTAACGTTGACCCTTGTGCTAAAGGCTGGATTGACTGGGCAGCTTCCAAAGTAAGCACTAAATGGTGTTCATTGGCTCATCTCTTGGGCCTCTCTCAAAATGTCTTACTTTTATTTTTATTTCTTCACTGAAGTGTATACAATCAAAGACAGAAAGTTTTAAGTGTACAGCTTGATGAATGTTTGTATTTATAAACTGCCACCTAATCAATGCAGAATATTTCCAGCTCCAAGGATTCCCTTTTGCCTTTTCTTTAATTATATGTCTTTTTCTTCCAGATATAATCCTTGTTCTGACTTCTGTCACCATAGATTGGCTTTCTCTATTCTTAAACTTCGTATAATTAGAATGATAGATTATGTATTCTTTTATATCTGGGTTCTTTCATTCATTGTGATCTTCCTTCATGTTGTGTGTCATGGAGTCCTTTTAATTCTTGTTTAATAGTCTGTGGGGTAAATACACAAAATAAGTTGTTCATTATTTGGTTATTGTGAATAAAGTTCCCGTGCACATTCTCTTACATGTCTTTCCATAGGCCTACACATTCATTTCCCCTGGGTCTCAAGAAGTGGAACTGTTGGGTCAAAAGGCAGTTTTTGTATTTAGCGTTAGATACGGACAGTGTTCCACAGTGTTTGGCTGGTTTACGCACCAGCAATACATGAAAGTTCCAGTTGTTCCACCTCCTCAACAACATTTGGTGGTCATTTCAATTTTTGTAAAAGATGAGCAGTTTTATTTGTAATATTAGTTTGTTTCTATATGGTACCTGTCAACAAAATAGGTTTAGTTATTAAAAAACAATATTTAATTATACTATCTTTTTTATGTTAAGCAATGCTTATGGGGAAATAATGCCAGGTTTTAATTTGCATTTCCCTAAGGGCCTATGATGTCAGACAGAGCCCCTTTTGTAAAACTTACTGGCCATTTCAATATCCTCTAAGGAAGTGACTGTCCAGGTCTTTTTGCCTTTTTTACCCTTAATCAGGTTACTAGGCTTTTTCTTACTGATCTGTAAGAGTTCTTTCTACATTTTGTGTCTGAATTCTTTGGTGGATTCTTTGCTCCCAAAGATGGGTGGGATTGAAGACGTATGCCATCTGAATAATGAAGATATTTGCTATCTACATGGCGTTTGCTATTTAGATAGAATGTTATCTAAAATCTCTTCAAGGAGATAGTAATCTACAGAAGAAGTATATTCTAATGACTTTACAAATGTAAACAATCCCAGCAACAACAAGAGTGAAAAGAGGGAATAAAGGGATAAGCATATTATTAAATAACATTTGCACTGAACTGACCTGTGCTAAAAAAGTCATTTACTGTTTTTAGGTTGGAGAAGGAAGCAGTTTTGAAACATTTTTCTCTACTAAAATACATATGTTATTGGTATACTATTTTAACCTTAAACTATGAGGTTTGGGGGCACCTGAGTGGCTCAGTCAGTTAAGCATTTGACTTTAGATTTTGGGTGAGGTCATGATCTTGAGATTTGTGGGATCAAGCCCCATGTCTTGATCTGCACTGATACCGTGGAGTCTGCTTGAGATTCTCTCCCCCTCTCTCTGCCCCTCCATTGCTTGTGCATGCTCTCTCTCTCTCTCTCTCAAAATAAATAAACATAATAAACAAACAAAACCTATGAAGTTTAGTTTAAATCAGTGATGTTATTATAAAGTTTTCCAGAGAAAAAAATAACCCAAGCTTTCATTACTTGCTAAAAGATGCCTAATGTTACAATCTCATTTTTTTTTAAATATTTTATTTATTTCTGAGGTAGAGAGAGAGAGACAGCGTGAGCAGGGGACGGTCAGAGAGAGAGGGAGACACAGAATCCGAAGCAGGCTCCAGGCTCTGAGCTGGCTGTCAGCACAGAGCCTGACGTGAGGCTCACACCCACAAACCGTGAGATCATGACCTGAGCCGAAGTCGGACGCTTAACCGACTGAGCCACCCAGGCACCCCGACAATCTCATTTTTAAATAAATATCTGCTTCTGAGTATTTTTAAGTTGCCATAAATGTTCGTTCTGATCTACCACTGGAGGTAGGCTCCAAAATACCACTGCCCAGCTTGTCATCTGTATCAAAAATATTTACTGATACTCAGCGATGAGATCGAGTAATTCAGTATCTAGGAACTTATCTGAATGATAGTGATATTTACAAAGACTTAAATAGAAGGATAATAATTTCTTAAGAACCTAGTACATGTCTAGTTGTGCTGTGTAACAGGCACCATTCTTAAATGTTTTCTGTATGTTTAAATTTTTTATTCTCGGGACAACCCATTGAAGTGGTACTATTATTTTCCCACAGAGAAATTAAGCCATTTGCTTAAGGTCACACAGTTTAGGAAATCACAGAGCCAAAATATTCATTAAAGCATTGTTTACAGGGCAAAAAGATGGAAACAACCGAAGTGCCAATACTGTAGAGCAACAAAATTGTGATAACAACCATAGAATGGAATATTCTACAACCAAAAATTTCCTTGGTTATTTAAAGAAATGAGAAAATTCTCATATTTAAAAAATAGATGAAACTATTTATGTCCCAATTTTGTTAAATAGATATGCATACGAAAAGAGGGAAAATAATTTGGAGCACCTGGCTGGCTTGGTCAGTAGAAGATCTAACTCTTGATCTTGGGGTTGTGAGTTTGAACCCCATGTTGAGTGTAGAGATTACTTTAAAAATAAATAGAAACATGAGACTTACTATGTTAAAAAAAGGGGAGGAAATAGTTGGTTACTAATAGCTGTGTCTTTGGCTGGTAACATTACAGATGATTTTTATTTTTTTGTATTCTGTATTTTCCTAATTTTCTATGATAAGCACATGTTGCTTTTAAATTACTTTAAAATATTAAAATATTCCACTTACTGGAATTTAAGAAACAAAACAAACGAACAAAGGAAAAAAAAAGAGAGAGACAAACTGAAAAACAGATTTGTAACTAGAGAACAAACAGATGGTTACCAGAAGCGGGGGGTGGGGGGAGGATGGGTGAAATAGGTAAAGAAGATTAAGAGTACACTTACCAGGGGGCATTAAGGGAATCTACTCCTGAAATCATTGTTTTACTATATGCTAATTAACTTGGATGTAAATTTTTAAAAATAAATCAAATAAAAATTTTTAAAAAGATAATGCACATACACACTCTAAAAAAAAAAGTATATATACCATGATGAGCACGGAGTAATATATGGAATTGTTGACTCACTATATTATAACACCTGAAACTAATATAACACTGCATGTTAATGACACTAGAATCAAAATATATTCCACCTACCAGTAGAGTAGATTATAAAAACTTTATCCATGTCTCCCTACATTTAAGTTCTAGGGAAATTTGCATACTTCGGATGAAATGTATTAACAGTGCTATTGCCAGATGTAGGGACAATTCTTAAAACCTTATTTAAAATGTGTTCTAATTCCTGTCTAGTTATGTGGGTATGTTAAAATTGACCTAAACGTTCTCAATAATGTGTAATAAATTATGTGTAATAACCTAATAAAATTGTTAAAAGCTTGCGAATGATCTTATGGTATTAAACATGTAATGAGATTGGTTGTTAATTCTAATTATCTTGGATCATTAGTAACCCCTATGAAGCTTTCCGGGCTTCTTCCTTACTCTTTCTGGGACTATGTGATCCTGCTTTTCCCCTTATCCTTCTCTGTCACCTCATCTCCTCTTCTCCATCTGCACTTCACCTCTGATTCAAGTCAGCAGTGGGAATTAAGCATAAAACCAAGGAAGAAGGCTATAGGGAATCAGCAACATAATTTGAGTTGGAAATTTTTCTGAAAATAGACTAGCAGTCTGCAGATTTGCACAGATTGCTGCATTTATTAGACTGTGATATGCATCATTTTGAAATGGAAAAAAATTAGAAAAATGTTCAAAACGCAAGAACATTCTATAAACATAGCAGTTTCCTCCCACTCCCTAAAATGAAGATAGCAAAAACTGGAGGAAAGAAAAAACTCTTTTGTCTCTTGGGTGACTTGAAGGGAGTAGTTTTAACTCAGTCCTTATTAGCCATGAATCCAGTGTAAATGTGGGAAATACAGACAGGAATGAAGCATCTAATAGCCAAGAGTTCTAGGTCCTAAGTTTGCAAAGAAGGAATGGCCAGGATTTCTTCCAGCCACCTATTTCAAAGTAGGTGATATTATTTCCCTGGAAGGGAGACTCATGAAAATATGTGACACTGAGTTGTACTTTTGTTTGTTGAAGGATAACATGTATGCAATAAAGTACACTAATTGTAAGTAGGCAGCTTGATAAATTTTTTATGTATGCTTAGCTCCCTTGACTCAAAGTTTTTATCTTTTTAGCTCTCAGGCTTGACAACCAATGTTGTGGACATTATTTTGGCTCATCACTTTGGGCAGGTAAGTGTCTAGTCCAACTAGGACAGCCCTGTGTTTATTGACTTGCAGCAAAACCTTATTTACCTCAGGAAAGATGGATTGCCCTAGAATTCACCTGATCCTAGTGGGTGCTCCTTCCAGGGCAGAGGGGGATGCATGTGGCCCAGCAAAGACCAATCTTGGGAGAGAGGTATTAACTCAGTGCCAAATGGCTCTTGGCATTTGAAGAGATGAGGGAAGGCAGATCCCCTCCCCCGCCACCTGTTCCTGTCAACGGCATGCCATCTGTTAATGTTTGACAACATCACGTGCCTCATCAAACATTTTCAGAGACATAATGAGGTGGAGAAAGGCTTCACAGAAATAGAAATTTCAGAGAAAAAAGAAACCAAAAGGAACAAAGAAATATCAGTGCTTAAAGAACTTTAGAGATTATCTTGTCCAATCCCCATGTTCTACTGGTAAGGAAACTAAAGTCTATAGCGGAAATGACAGTTATGGATAATTATTGGGTGGGAGAGGGAACCCCAGTCCTCTTTTCAGAGGCGAGAGTGAGTTGGATAAGATTTTGAATGAGCTGATAAATATTGTCTTATTTTTTTGTAAGAGTTTGGGAAGGATTGCTGTTGATTCTTCTTTAAATGTTTGGTAGAATTCATAGTGACACCATCTGGGCCAAACCTTTTCTTTGTGGATATTTTTTATGTTACTAATTTAATCTCTTTACTTATTAAAGATCTATTCAAAGTTTTCTGTTTCTTGAGATACTTTAGGTGTTTTGTGTCTTTCTAGGGATTTGTCTATTTCATCTCAGTTACCCAATATGTTGGCATAAATTATTCATTAGATTCCTTTATAATTCTTTGTTTTTCTGTAAAGTTGAAAATAACATCTCCTCTTTCCTCCCTGTTTTTAGTAACTTAAATCTTACCTCTTTTTATTTGGGATTCTAGCCAACCAGTTGTTTGTTTTATTGATTTTTTTCCCTGTTCTTTTTTTTATTCTCTATTTCATGTATTTCTATTCTAATCTTTATTATTTCCCTCCTCCTATGTGCTTTAAGTTTCCTCTTCTTTTTGTAGTTTCTTAAGAAGGAATGCTAATTAGGATTTGAGGTCTTCTTTTTTCCATCTTGGCATTTACAGCTATAAGTTTCCCCCTCCATACCACCACTTTACCTGTAACCCATAAGTTTTTGGTACTTTGATTTATCTCAGAAGTATTTTCTGGGGCACCTGGGTGGCTCAGTTGGTTAAGCATCAGACTTTGGCTCAGGTCATGATCTCACAGTTCATGAGTTCGAGCCCCACAGCACAAAGCCCTCTTTAGATCCTCTGTCTCCCTCTCTCTCTGCCCCTCTTGCAGTTGTGCATACACGTGCTCTCTCTCAAAAATAAATAAACATTTTTAAAAATATTTTCTAATTTCCTTATGATTTCTTCTTTGATCCATTAGTTTTTTAGGAGTATTTTGTTTAATTTTCCAGATTTCCCTATTACTGATATCTAACTTTATTCCATTGTAATCAGAGGATATATTTAATATTTCATTTTTTTAACTTATTGAGATTTATTATGTCCTAGCATATGGTCCTTACATATGGCCTGTCTATTTCATGTACACATAAGAAGAATGTGTATTCATTCTGCTTCTATTAAGTGGAGTATATTCTGGGTGTCTGTCAAGTCTGGTGGCTTACAGTGTTGTTCAAGTCTTCTATTTCCTTGTGATCTTCTGTCTCATTATTCATCCATGAATGAAAGTGAGGTATTAAAGTTACTGGCTATTATTGCTGAATTTTCTATTACTCCCTTCAATTCTGTTTGTTTTTGCCTTGTGTGTTTTGATTATTCTGTCCTTCTGATGTTACATTTTTATTTAACAGAACTTGGAACTAATTTTATTTTGTTAGCTCCATCTTTACCCTCTGCTTGCAGAGGGAACTGGTGCCAACAGTTCTTGAGCCTTTTCAGGCTCCTTTGTACGTATTCACTGACTTCTTTCACTCTCCCCGCTGCCAGCCTAGCAACCTTACTAAGTCCGCTAAATGAACGATTATAGTCTTCCTTCTGCTTTCCAACTTTCAAAATGGTATTGCTGTTGTTACTTTTCCCGTTGCCTTTGTCCTTATGAGTTTATGACTTACAAAGAAAAATTTTGTTGTTAATTTTATGATTTTTCTGGAAAGAGTACAGCTATATTTTAGTTCAGCATCTTTAATTGGAAGTCTCAAAGACTATGATCTTTTCACACATGGTGGGTAGAGTGGGTACTCTCCTGAAGACCTCGCATGCTTGGTTTCTTTTTAAACATTTATTTATTTTTGAGAGAGACAGAGCGCAAGTTGGAGAGGGGCAAAGAGGGAGGGAGACACAAAATCCAAAGCAGGCTCTGGGCTCTGAGCTGTCAGCACCGAGACTGACACAGGGCTCAGACCCACAAACCACAAGATCATGACCTGAGACAAAGTTGGACCCTTAACCGACTAAGCCACCCAGCTGCCCCATAGCATTCTTGGTTTTGACTATATACCTTAAAAACCAGTTTACAAAGTTTACAGAATTCTGTGCTAAGTGTGTGGAAGAAATAAAAATATATAAGATATATATATGTCCCTTGTTCCCTGGGAATTCACTCTGTAGGGAGATAGGATATACAGAAATGTATATACTATTGTAGCATAGGTACAGAAATACCTATGCTATTGTAGCATAGGTAAAAAGGGATAAGGAATAAGAACTACCTTTCGTTGAATACCTATAGGTGTTTTATGTATATTGATTGAATCTAATGATCTCATGATGGGAATTGTATTATTCCCACTTTATAGACAAAGAATGAATTGGTTTCCAACTAATAACATATTGAGGGAGGATATTTGAAGCCAGATTTGTGCCTAACTGTGAAGCTTTACTCTTTCTACCATGCCAGACTGCCCTAGGAGAGGTACCATGAGGGGCCTAGAGGAATTCAAAGGCAGGAGAGGTTTACTTTTGATTTGAAGATCAGGGAAGGCTTCAAGGTAGCAGAAGTATCCTAGCCGGGCCTTGAAGGACAAATAATATTCAACATTTTATAACCGGGGGGGGGATCATTCCTGGAATGAGGAGTAGTTTGCTCAAAAATGTAGAAGACTTCCTCTGAATTTTGCTGTGAACCTAAAACTACTCTTAATAAATAGTCTTGGGGCACCTGGCTCAGTCAGCTGGACGTGCGACTCTTGGTCTCGGGGTTATGGGTTTGAGCCCCACGTTGGGCATAGATATTGCTAAAGTAAATAATGTCTTTAAATAAATAAAATGTAAGCAAGCAAATGCTTATATTGCTTCTATTGTTTTGAAATAGAAACAAATATGGTTTAGAAACATGAATAATCTCATCTTCGCCAATAAGAAAAACCAACCACAGCAATATCCTCTTTTTATCTATAAAATTTGGAAAAATTAAAAAGAGTGGTCATTTGTGGGGTGCCTGGGTGCCTCAGTCATTGAGGATCCAACTCTTGATTTTGGCGCATGTCATGATCCACAGGATCATGGATTTGATCCCTGCATCGGACTCCATGCTGAGTGTGGAGCCTGCTTAAGATTCTCTCTGTGTCTCTCTCTCTCTCCCTCTCCCTCTCTTCCTCCCTCCCCTCCTCCCTCCCCTCTGCCCCTCTCCCCCTTATGCACTCTGTCTCTCTAAAAATAAATCTTGAAAAAAAAAAAAGTGGCCATTTGTATTAAGGTTGTGGAGAAACAGGTAGTGTAAATAAATGAGACTGCTCCATATGTCCTGATAAGGAATGAGCTCTACCGTCTTTTAAGGGGAGAAGCAAGATACGTCTAGCAGACCATGATTTGTGTTTTTTATTAGAAAAAAAGGTGAGGGGCAATTTTTACATAACAACTTTCCCTAAGAAGCCCATTAGCATTTAAGGCAGTTTTACCCCTTTTATACCATTATCATTTCTTCCCTCTTTTATCTCACACTTTGCTACTTTGGTTCCTTTTCCACTCTTAAAGGAGAGGTGGCTAGATCATTTCATCTCTAATTACTGTGTGCTTCATTTGTTACTTACTTTTATTATAATTTCTTTAGCATTTACTGCTTTTCTTAGAGTGATTCCAATGCCCTTCAGTTTCAGGTAGACTCTTAGCCATTTGGTCAGTTTCTGATTGTATTCTTGGCTCACTTCATGCAAATGGTAGTAAGAATGCAAACAAATATTTTCCTTATCTATACTTATCTATAAGGTTTAATGGTGACCTTTACACACTGCCCTGGATTAACTGGCTTTCTCACTATCCCTGATACATTTCTTTTGTCCAAAGCAAACATTTTCTCTTCTGCTGATTACTGGATGTGTGTGTGCTTATGTACAGGTGTACGCATACGTTCATATATGCTTGTGTACACAAGACCCTGGCAGCTGTTTTGATGGCCTCTGAGCAGGCCAGCAAGGGAGGAACCATTGGACCATTGGTGGTTGGGAGGGAGACTCACTACACTGCATAAACTATTTGTTTCTTTTGTGTTTTATACCTTTAATAGTATTGGTAATAAGATTAAATAAATGATAAATTAACTTGAAAAATATAAATGGAACGTAATATATCTATAGATATCACTGATAGTATATATATAGGTAACAGTGATTATATTTGTATTATATCAATACAATTAGATTATAAAGATTTATGTCTACTAGGAGAAGTCTTACCTTCTATTTATTTTTTTTTTAAAGTAATCTCTCCAACCAACGTGGGGCTTGAACTCATAACCCCAAGATTAAGAGTCATATGCTCTACTGACTAAGCCAGCCAGGCTCTCCACCTTCCATTTATTTTAACACTTTGCAGTTCATGTTTTCTTATCAAATTTTCAAATTTGTCAAAATAATCAAATTTTCTTATCTAACCTTTAAAACAGCCTGGTCAGGGATGCCTGGTCAACCCAGTCAGTAGAGTATGGGATTCTTGATCTTGGTGTCATGAGTTCAAGTCCCATGTTGAGTGGAGAGCCTGCTTTAAAAATAAATAAAACAGCCTTCTCAAGTATCTGTTTATTATCTTCATGTTTTATGAGAAATGGCGGAACATGCAAAAAACACAAATAAGGAAACGAAGGTTCTGAATGGTTAGGTGACCTTTCCAAATTCCACAGCTAGTACTTGAATCCAAATCTAGTGGAGTTTCAGGGTGCTACAGGTAAGGATATTCAGAGCATTTCCCCAAGTTTTTATATTTGACCTGGAGTCGATTATCAGCCTTTTCTGTAATAGATTCTTTTGTGCCCTCATTGAGCACAGAATATGGCACCGAACCAGTCTGTTGCAAATAAAGATTTCAGCTCTTCAGCCTACCAGCACAATAGTAGGCCCAGGGCTCTGCCCAACTTGCCATCATGAGCAGAGAGATTTGGCTTTGGGCATTGAGAATGCAAACCAAACAATGTTACACTTGTGCTGTAGCTCAGAAGTTTACCTGTGTCTCTTTTCAATTGTTCTAGGAAGAGTTGCAGGCCAACCTGGACCTGATTCAAACCTACCGACTGCATATTGCCCAAGATATCAACCAAGAAAACCTACAGCTCTTCCTGGGTTCTTATAATGGGTACAGTTGTTTCCTGTTCCTCCACTTAAGTGTAAATTGATTCTAAAGAGATAATGGACATTGGAGGGAGACTGGAAGGGGAAATAAACTACTTTTTCCAGTGTTGTGTAATGAGATTGCTTTCATGTTGTACCACAGGAAAAGAGGAGGGGCTTTCACACAGATAGGAAAACAGCTTTCAAGGAGAACAAATGGGAGCTCCTGGCTGGCTCAGTTGGTAGAATGTGCGACTTTTGATTTGGGGGTTGTAAGTTCAAGCCCCATGTTACATAGAGATTACTTAAAAAAAAAAAAAAAAAAAAGAATGCGTGAACTGAAGGCCGTTTTGGGCACATTTAAATATCAGTTGTAGTTTTAAGGTGTTTTAAGACAAAAAGGTACCGAAGTTACATACACACTAAAACATAAAGGTAGTGTGAGGCAAGACAGAAAAATACACGTAGAAGAGGCAAAGAAGAGAAATCTTGGACCTTGATTTCCATTTCTCTTTGCTGACCTCTTGTCATCAGGCAGAAGTAATGCATGGACACTAGTAAAATTCTCTTTTGTTTATGTATTCCAAAACCTACTTTCATGTCTCCCCCAGTCATTGAGAGAGCCTGATTCTTATCTTGGGACCAGCTTTTCCAAGGTAAAAATATTAGTTCCTGCTAGCTTTCTGGGTACATGGGAAAAGATTGAGAAAATGGGTCAGCTGTAATGTACCCAAATTCACCCAGAGATTTTGCAGCTGGTCTCTCTAGCGCCTTCCTCTGTATAACAGATCCTCCTTATTTTTAGTTGAAGTCAGAAAGGTTTACTAAGTACTGCGCAAAACTATGTTAGTTACAAGTTTTCCCTCAAAAGTTCCCCTTTTCTTAAGGAATTTATTCCTGTAAACAAGTTGAAAATTAAACACTAAAACTTGAGGATTTCAGTAGCATTGTCCTAGAGTTTCGAAGTTGCTTCTAGACTTTTAGCATCCCACTGTGTCCCTCAGGGTTGAGCCAGGACCTTGCTCCTGCTTTGTACCACTCACGATGCTACTGAGACAGCTGCTAGGGAGCAAAGTGCACAGGGCCTCTTCCCTCTTCAGGTGTGAAGGGAAAATAGTTTCGTAGTCCTTGGCACATTTTGGTTTTCACAACCAGAAAATAATCTGAGTTGACATGATTTTATCTGAAAAGGGTATTGCTTCCTTCGTTTTTCTAGACGCAGAGACCTGGAGATTGAAAGACCCTTGCTGGGCCAAAATGATAACAAATCGAAGACATTAAAGTAAGTACCTCAGTTTCCCTAGTGAGTTGCTAAATATGTTTGCCTTTCATAGACTAACTTAATATTCAGTGGAATATAGGTGCTATTTGCAGAATGTCACTTCTTTATTTTGCCTTTCCCCAGGTGTTCTACTCTTTTGGTGGTAGGGGACAGTTCACCTGCAGTCGAGGCTGTGGTAAGTATGTCCTGATGTTCTGAAGATAAATGAAATTAAAATGCAATAAAACGGGGGTGCCTGGGTGGCACAGTTGGTTAAGTGTCCAGCTCTTGATTTCGACTCAGGTCATGATCTAATGGTTCGTGGGATCAAGCCCTGTGTCGGACTCTAAGCTAGCAGTGCAGAGTCTGCTTGGGATTCTCTTTTTCCCTCTCTCTCTCTGCCTGCCCCCATGCTCACGCGTGCCCGTTATCTGTCAAATAAATAAACGTTTTTCAAAAAATGCCGTAAAATGTGTACAGCACACTGCTGGCATACTAGAAACAGTTGGTAAATACTAGTTCTTTTGTGTGTTGTTTGTTTCATTTCTGATTACATGTGTCAGGGTTTGCTCTTTGTTATCCAGTGTGGAAAATGAACTCATCAATTACTAGATTTCATTAGATGGGATCATTATTACCTTTGATTGCTTTATGTGGTGCCATTCACTTCGTGGCAAGTAGTATAGCTAAACACCATTTGCTTATTGTCAGATTTCTGACAACCTCAGCCTTCTGCAGCCACCATACATCTGGAACTGTATCAGCAGGCTGGAAGGCTGCTGAGACTTTACGCTTTCCTCTGCCTCTTCTTCAAGTACATAGCACATTGGTAAAAATAATATATGCTCATTGTAGACAATATGAAAAAATTTTTAAATAGAAGGACAGGAGGAAAAATCATAATCATGTTAACCAAAGGTAAGCTATTATCTTTTTCTCTAATTACTGATAGTATTTTTCTCTAATTACTGATAGTATTTTCTCTAATTACTGATAGTATTTTTAATACCCTTTTTCCATATTATAAAGTCAGTACATCTGTATAATATTTGGTCTTGTAAATGTAATTTTGCTTACTTAACCTCATTCTCCAGTTGATTATGTCAGATTTTGCGCCATTAATATTGTCCTTGTTAAACATCTATAATGAAATTTTGATTATTTCCCCAGGATAGATTTTTAGAAGTTGAATTAATATGCCAAAAATCATGAACCTTTGCAAAAAATTTTGTAACACTTGCCAAATTCCTTTCCGAAGGGATATAGCAGTGTATTGGTATCAGCAATGTATGAGAGTGGCTGTTTCACAGCATCCTGTCCAGCATTGAATTTTTACATTTTATTAATAAGTTGATAGGTTAAAAATGGTGTCCCACTGTTTTAATTTGTATTATTACAAATGAAGTTGACAGTTTTTTATGTCTGTTAGCACTTACTTGTTTTTCCTACAGTGTATGTAACTTAAGTAGGTATCTGTGTGAGATTACCGGGTATTCTCTGACAGCCTTCACTTCTGTCCTGTTTAGAGAAAAACATTAGGGAGTAAGGCATTTTGGAAAGGAGTCTAGTAACTAAATCATAGGTGAGAAGGTTTATGGGGCTGGGGTGAGGTAGATGTGATGATATATTCATACCTCCCTGAATTATCCTGTAAAACATTCTATATCTGGTATAAAATACATGGCATGGCTTGAGCACAGAGGTAAATGACCCTCATATCCAAAAAGAAAATTCCCCAAAAGTTATAGTGATGATCTCAGTTTATCATGAAGCCATTTGATAAAAGTCAGTGTTTTCTAGCTAAAAGGTGGGGATACATGCTACCAAAATACCTATCAAAAACATCTCCTCAAGGGGCACCTGGGTGGGTCAGTTGGTTAGGCATCTGACTTCGGCTCTTGTCATGATCTCCTTGTTCCCAGGTTCAAGCCCTATGTCAGGCTCTGTGCCCATAGCTCAGACCCTGGATCCTGTGTGGATTCTGTGTCTCCCTCTCTGTTTCTGCCCCTCCCCTGCTCGTGTGTTCTGTCTCTCTCTTGAAAATGAATAAACGTTAAAAAATTAAAAATAAATCTCCTCAGGGGCCCTGGCTGGCTCAGTTGGTGGAGCCTGTGACTCTTGATCTCAAGGTTGTGAGTTCGAGCCCCACACTGGGTGTAGAGAGATTACTTTTTAAAAATTTTTTCTTCATAAACATGTAACCTAAAATAAGAAAACAATGTTGTCTTTAGAAAATACCCTTAAATGGAAACCAACTTGACAATAAACTATTTAAGAAAAAAAAGAGAAAATACCCTTAATCAGAATTTTCTAATACTGAATTGTTTTTTTAAACTTGCATGGACTTAAAGCAACATTTCCAGTTATTTTTCATGACTATATAGATTGTTAGATACAGATAAGGTCTTGTTTTCTGATTCCCACACCTTAAATGTTTATAGATAAGAACTTCTGGAGCCCTGTCTGTACCACAAAGTAGATGCTCTTTTAGACAGATTCAGTCTTTCTTCTAGACAGATTCAAATATAGCTCCCTTGCGAGAGCTAGCATTTTATCCCAAAAATTGGTAGGGATTAGAAGGCTCTCCATGCATGGAAGAGCAGGAAGGAACTCCAAGTTTTGGTACCTTTTGCTAAGTATTCTTGTTTAGTTACTCATTCAGCCTCATGTTTTGATCTTCTCCCTATTTGCTCGATGCTGTGGAGAATACAAAAATGAGTAAGATGGAGTCTCTGTGTTTGGGAAGCTGGGGAGGGTGTAGACATGTCAAAACACCAACCATTGTGCTTGGCTCACCAGATAATGGAGACTTCTTACAGAGTTAATAGAAATTACAACATGGTGAACTAAGGAAACCATGATTTATTATATTTAATCCAGATGTGGGAACTCATTCTTCCAAAAAATATTTATTGCATATCTTCTATGTTCTCACCTATACTTGGCAGTTAGGGATCCAGTTTGTAAAATCTACCCTTCAGAGTTAATGCATATTCTATACTAAACTGGTACATTTGCTTATTACTGCCTGCATTGTCATTTGTATAGAGGAAAACTTTGGTTTGGTGATCCTGGCTTTTAGAACATCCCCTGATTATAGAAGAGTTTTGTATACCTGCCCATCAGCAGTCCCCAGAGTTCAGCTGGATTACTGATTCTTGCCTAGGTAATTTTAATAACTCCCTAACTGACTTGCTGCCTCTGTCGTCGGTCATACAGGCTACTGCTGGTTACTTTCCTAAAACAACTCAAATGCTTGTACCTCAGAAACCACCTGTGGCCTCTTGCCTTCCATGGTCAGCTTCAGTCTGCCTCCCAGACTTGCCTCGCAGTGCATCTTCACACCACACTTACCTCTGTAACCCACACTTGCTCTGCACATCCACTTCACATCTCCTGGTTCTTTGCTTGTGCTTTTCCCTGGACCCTGGAAGCCTTCAAACACACACCTACCCCTTCTCACTGTATCTCTTGAAATCCTACTTATCCTTCTGAACTCATGCAGCTCAGTTGTGAAATTTTGAAGTGATGTCCTTCAGCCTTGTATTATGTATTTTCACCCCCACTAGATTCCAGGCTCTTAGCAGTGTTTTTATGTATGTGCTTGGCAACCATGTGTAAAAAAAAAAAGAAGAGAGAGATTTGGTTGATCAAATTAGCCATAAAACATTGCCGAACCTAGAGGTTATTTCCCTAAAACGTTTTCTTTGAAGTTTCTGCTTTCATGGATATAAGAGTGTAAGATACCAAACATGTAAATACATAGGTTGTAATTCTTTATTATGACTACTACTGTGAGAGAAGAGAGCAGAGTGGTCAGTCTTTAGCCGGGGCAGCAAAAGACCTCGTGACTCAGGAAAGAGGGTGTGAGGAATGGCAAACCCAAGACACAGGGAAGGGGTAGGCTGTGGGGTGGGCTTTCGGGGGGGGGGGAATCCAAAGCCCTTAGTCAGGGCCATTTGTGCTGGGTAGCCATCGGGACCCCAGCTGGTGAGGGCCATGGTCCAATTCACATTTTAAAATAGGCTAACTAGCCCCCAAGTTATGTAGCCAGCAGGAGAAATTAGATTCAGCATATAGTTCTTTAAATACAACAGATTCAGAAAATTAAATTAGACAGACTTTTTAGATCTACTCAGAAATAATTGAATATAAAGTGCATCATATATCTCTTACTTTGTAAACTTTGTATTTTGGACATTTCTTTGGCTGATTCAGCCATCTCCAAACTGAGCTTTTTGATCTTGGAAGATCATTCTCATGTCAAGCTATTTCTTATTTTTCTAATGGTTCATAAAATTGTTTTCTCTCTCTCTCTTTTTAAGGTTGAATGCAACTCTCGCTTGAATCCTATAAATACAACTTTGCTAAAGGTAAGGTGTTTTCTTTCCTCATTGGCAACCAGTTTGTAAGTTAATTATACATGGTTCAAATTACTCTATTTCTGGAATAGTTGCACAGAAATAAAGAAAATTTCTCTATCTCTGATTCTCTGATTCTCTTTTTTTAAAATTTCTTTTTCCTGAATATATTCTTATTGTAGAAAATTGGAAAAAAGAGAAAAATAAAGAATAAAAAATAAATAAAAATTACGCACAATCCTACCACCCAAAGTTCTCCTCTGGGAAAAAATATTGGTGTCTTTTCCTATACACTTTCAATGGATTTGTTTTCTAAATTTATTTATTTTGAGAGAGACAGAGACAGAGCGAGCAGGGGAGGGGCAAAGACAAGAGAGAGATGAATCCCAAGGAGGCTCTGTGCTGCCAGTGTGGTCCTGATACTGGGCTCAAACTTACAAACCATGAGATCATGACCTGAGCCAAAACCAAGAGTCAGATGCTTAACTAACTGAGACACCCAGGTGCCACATTCCTGTACACTTTTTACATCATTAAGGTCATCGAATATTTACAGCCCTGTGTCCTCAACTTTTTGACATGAGCATCTTTCCATGTCATTAAAAACTTCATAAGCATTATTTAATGTTGTGAGAATTATGATGGATGGAAATTATTTACATGCTAAGTCACATTGTATTGGGTAAGGAAGCTTCCAGTAACATTCTAATGATGAGGGTGGGTGCATTTTCTTAGAGCAGATAGAGAGCAACTCTTATATTGAATTTCTAAAGTCAGTGTCAAGTTTCTCCCCTTTTCATTGTACCCCAGGCAAGAGTGTCAACCTTGCTTTTTCTACAGCCTGTAGTAAACTGTTCAGCCTGACACACTGATTTGAATATGGATTACTGTATTGAAGTGCTGATGTTATGTTGCTTACTACTACTTTTTCAGCCTGAAAGACCTCTACTTTCTTCCCTTTCTCTCTGAAGTGGCTTGAAAGGGAAGTCCTTTCACCAGAAGCAGGCCATAGTTCTTGGAAATAGAACATGAGGTTAATGCTCTGAGGCAATAGAACACAGAATGTTCTGAGGTCCAGGTGGTTGATGAACTGGTCCAAAATAAGAAGGTTTTTTTTTNCACGCTGTCTCTCTCTCTTTCCTAGAAATAAATAAAACATTAAAAAAAAATTTTTTTTTTAAATAAATAAATAAAGCATATGGTTTCAAATAGTTTTTCACTGCAGGTTTGAATCGGTATTCTGAAAGCACAAAACTGAACTCTGTAGTAGCTGTAGATGTAGTTATTTCTGAGCAAAAATGCCCACCACTCCCAACTATTTGATAGGCATCAAGCTTGGAAAATAGTCGCTCTTAATATTTTCTCTCTACATGTGTTAACTGTTTTATGTCAGATTTTGACTCTTAAATTTCATGAAAATATAGCCTGTGCCAGTTAGGTGTGTTTTATACTTAAACCAAGGTAAATGCTTGTTCCTAATATTATTATTAGAATTTTAGGGGACTGTCTCGTTAACCTCAAATTCCTGTGCCTTCTGTAGCATTCCCATCTGCTAAATAACAGACCCCCACCTCAAAAAACATTTTCATGCTAGTGAGTAGAAACAATGGTTTGTATCTTTTTTTAAAAAAGTTCCAGTCACCCTGAATAGAGGATACTGAGTACAGAACGCATAACAGCTTGAAGGAAGAGGGTAGGCCTGTGGCTGGTCGTCATGCCTTAGAAACAAGGCATGTTTTCTGCAGATTATCAGAATCTGTTCCTGGGAGCTTATTGGAAATGCAAGTTCTTGAGCCCCACCCCAGACCTGTTAAATAATCTTTTCAGGTTTATATCCAAGGTTATTGCTAGGATATGTCTTTGTATAAGAGTGTATTGTACCCTTAGTTAAACATTAAGTTAATCCTGTCCTATTTGGAAAGACCCGTGGATTCTCAGAGCATGTCCTCTAAGTCTAAGTACCAGCTGACTTGCATTTTTTTCCTCTTTTAGATGGCAGACTGTGGTGGACTACCCCAAGTAGTTCAGGTATGGAGATTGTTTTTTTACAAAGCACTATTTGATTCTACTTCTCTGCCTGTGCAAAGAGTAATACCTCCTTATTTGTTCCCCTAGCCTGGAAAGCTCACCGAGGCCTTCAAGTACTTTTTGCAGGGAATGGGCTACAGTGAGTAGTACAAAACTTTCTTTCTAGCAAAAATTTAATGATAATGGGGTCGTTTTTGACATCTGGGGAGCCCACAATTCTTAGGGCATAACCTCTATGCTAGCCAGACTAATGTCAAGTGAAAAACAAAATGTTGATGGAATATTCTTCTGTGCATATATATATATATATATATGTGTGAGCTAACACTTATTAAGCACTTGCCTTGTGCCAGGCATTCTGTGTTTATAACCTTAAGAGGTAAGTTCTGTTATTAGTCCCATTTTATAGAAGAAGAAACTGAGGCTCAAAGAGGCTAATAAACACATTTCCTAGGATAATAGTTCACCTGCAGAACCATGATTCAGACCCTAACAGTCTGACTCAAGTCCATCTTTTCAACCACAGAGACTTAGGCTTTCCTAAGCTTGTGAATCTGAAATTTACATTTGAACTCAGCTAGTAATGATGTCTGGCCTAGAAAAACGCAATGGAGACTTTAGAAGAAAAGGGTAATCTCCTCAGTTACATCCGCCCCACCACAGGAAATGAACTTGCAGAGTAGTTTAGAGTGAGTCCAGGGATGTGTCCATATTGTGTGCCACTGTCCTGGTCTCTTGTATTGTGAGACCCCGAGCTTTCTCATTTGTCACAGACTTTCCACACTTGCTCCTTTCTTGGAATTTTTAAGAAGAAAAACTCTTCAACCCAGGTACAGAGCTCTTTACCCAGTAGGGTGATTTCTTTCCTGTCTTTGGTATAAGTGTGGAAAATAGCCATTGGACAGCTGCCTGGGCAGCAGCTGACCCCTGGGTACAGCCCTGTGCCTGGCAGGCAGACTGTGTATGTCTTGTCTAGAGTGGCTGTGTCATCCCCGTCTGTGAGCCACTACCAACCGAGCCCACACCCACATCTCTCTGGCTCAATGGGAGGAGAAGTCCCTTTCTTAGCCAGTTTTCATCCCTTTCCTAGGAAACATCTGATCTTCCAGCCCATTTCTGATCCAAAACAGATGACTGTTGATAGTATAGAGGAAAACAGTTGCCCTTGGCTAGTTGAGAGCAGCATCCCAGATGGTAATAAAATATCAGCCTCACATCTTCTCTGAGACCTTAAAATAAAACTTTGTCCCTGACTTAAAGTATTCTGTCAGTGTTTACTAGGCAGCCAAGGTTGCCACTTGGCACTCTTGGGTCACTAACCGGCCTTTTCCTGTGTCCATCCTGCTTCCAGTCCCGTATGTGCAGCTCAGTCACCTGAGCACCGAGTCAGGTACCTTCCTCTGTGCTGGCCCCGCCCCTGCCTCCCAGCCACGCTCTCCTGGCTGTATTGGCTGCCTGCAGCATGTCCGCGGTTTTCCTGTGCAGTGAGAGCCCGATAGAACGTGGCTCGTGGTGCCCTAAGAGGGTTAGTCTGCAGGTCCAGCCCTGGTTCTCCAGGAAGAAAGGAGCGGGTTGTGATAGCTAAGCTTTCTTTTATCATCCAAATCCAGGGTCACAGCAGTAGCCAAAACTTGATAGGCAGGGCCCCTCTTCCACCACCACCTACTGATCCTTGTATGAACCTCACACACAGGAAGTGAAGGGCAGCCTTGATTCTAAATAGGAATGTCAGAGCCTATGCCTGGAAAAGTCAGCAGGTGATGGCATCTTTTGACCCCAGCACTGAAATGACAGCTAGGGGAGTAGCCAGTGCCTCAGGAAGATAGACAGGGAAGTTATGCCAGGTAGGGCCGTGTCCTGGCCAAGCTGGAGGAACCATAGGGTCAAAGCAGTGGTAGAACAGTAATCTGAGTGAAACACTCACCCCCAGAGTCCTTCCCTTGCAGGCAGCATGTACCTTGCTGCCTGCATAGAGGTCAGCGCCAGCCCACCTGCCCTCCCCTAAGCCCACACCTTCCTAGAGGTCTCCTCCCCAGGTAGCAAGGATAGCCTGTGGACACGGATGGTAGTCTTGTTGTATCGGGCTTGCACTGTGTTTGTGAAACACCTTCATACCTGTGTGGTTCGTCTTTCTTTTGGTTTAGTCTTGCATGCACTGCAGGTTTTGGTTACCTATCTGGGTTCCCAAAGCCTCTTTTCTAATCACTGTATGAACGGCGTGGGCGTAGCTAAGAGGCTGTACTCTGGACCTAGGTTTTCCCTTGTTCTCCTATAGACTAGACTTAGCTGAGATTCCAATCAGATCCAGAGGATTAAATGAGCCTCTCGTATAGCCGCTCACCTAAGCAAACAATGCAAAATGGAGATGGCTGTATCTTAGCCTGGGTCTCCCCTTAAATGGGTTAGGAAAGCTAAACATAAAGCACAGCCTTTGGTGAAATTTCTGGATTCGCTAAGCTTAGCCAGGGCTCCATCTTCTAGTCCTCTTGGTTCTTTCTTGCAGTACCATCTGCCAGCATGACCCGGCTCGCCCGATCACGAACCCACTCAACTTCAAGTAGCATCGGCTCTGGAGAAAGTGCCTTCAGCCGATCTGTCACCAGCAATCAATCAGATGGAACTCAAGAATCCTCTGAGTCCCCTGATGTTGTGGACAGACACCACACCATGGAGGTGTCCTGTTAAGCAGATGATCCTCCCCTGGACCATGCAAGTCCATCCTCCTTCAGACGACCACTCCATAATATAACATTTCATCCAGCAAACTGGCATTTATCTTTAACTCCTGCATGGCCACTGACACTCTCTGGTATCCTGGATTTATCATTCTCTCTGCTTGCTCACCCTCCTTTTTGTATGTACCAAGAACCACTTCCTTGCCATTACTGTAACATTCCAGCATCTTTAGCTGATCAAACTTCCATATCTTCTCTTGCCAGCTTTTCTCTGTGCTTTCCCAACTGCGTATCTGACAAGATTCTTTGATCCTGGTGTATGTGTGAGCACGCGTGTCTGTGTTTGTGTGTGCATAGTTCTGTGATTTTAGATATGCTTTCTTGTAGAGCTTCTGCAAAAAAAGAAAACAAACAAACAAAAAAAAAAACAAAGGGGACTTTTTTTTTTCTTTCTTTTCATTTTCAATGGTGTTTTTAAGGGAAATCTACAGAACAGGTTTCTAGGTTGGGTAGATCACTGCATTCTCTTTTGGTTCCATATTAGTCAACAAGATTTGCAGAGTGACTTCAGCAGCTCCGAGGAATATGGGAGATCATGATTACTGTTGATTGTGACCAATAGAAGGGAGCCTGTTTCATAAGAGAGTCAGGCAAGGTGGCCAGCTATCTTGTTCTGTCCAAATGCATTCACATATGTTATTCTGTAAATAAAAGGGAGGGAGATATTCTTTTAGAAGCCCAGGAATGATGAGGTTCTAATGCAACATGGAGTTTTCCTAAGAAGTGAGCATGGCTTAATTACTGGACTCTCTTAGCACAGGAAGGTGGAAAGCAAAATATCAGGCCTCCGCTCTGCCAGAGCAAAACTGCTGTTGCTGCAGTGTCTGATACCACTTACCAGATATCCACAAGAAGTGCCTCCTGAGTCTGACGAAGAGTGTTTCTCCATCCCTCAATCCTCAGAAAAAGGAGAGGTATGGCTTGAAAATTACATAGATGGTGAGGAAACAGCTGGGGGAAAAGGCAAAGACATCAACGGAATATCATATATAATAGGCATAGCCTTGCCTTCAGCTGACTTAGTGGAAGCTAAGTGAAATTGGTACAGAACTCATTTCTCAGAAAGATTTTTGACAGATAGTTCTTTTAAAAGAGAGGGAAGGGGCTGGTCTGTAAGGGCAGACTGTGCAGGTACTGTTGTGTTTAGTGGACTGCTGTGTGAGGGGCCGCAGCCAGCCAGGGTATCACTGGGAAGAGGATGAAACCAGCCGCCACACAACAAGGCCCCAGCTCTTGATGGCGTCAGATGTAAGCTCAGGGTTAGACAGTTCCAAGTCTTAGGAAGGGGCTTTTTAGACATAGTGTTCGCTTTCTGCTGAGATAGGGAATGCGTCACTCTGCCAAGAGTACAACTTTTTACAGATTATTAAATAAAGCTGTATATGTCTCATTGTTACCTGATTGCTGGTGTTATTTCTCTCAAGCCACACTCACTGGGGTTCAGGGTGGAACCAAGGTTATGTTTATGGGCTTCGTGCGGGGCATTTTCACATACTTGATCATTATCTCACCCAAGAAGAAGTGAAGACTTTGGATAAATAATTTGGCCACGGTCATACCAGTAAGCCCATCTAGGAGTGAACTCCAGGCCCATGTGACACACCGCTATTCCCTTCAAACCAAAAATCATGTGAGGCCTGATCATGTGGTTTATGATGAAGGAGGTAAAGCTAAGATCTTGGAAAGGCATTTCACATTTCAGCTCTGCCATCCTTTGGGGTTGCTGAGTCCCACCCTGACTTAGTAGTAGTCTGCAACACTTGCCTGGGTTCCTCAAACAGGCCAGACTGCATTTCTCCAGAAATGGCTATCTTTGTATTGACCATTAACATTAGGAGGCCACCATCTTGGGTCAGTTTCAAATGATCCAGGGGCAGCTGCTGTCATATCGTAAGTACATCGAGGTTGCTGTGTCTGTGGGAGGTACTTGTAAAATGGCACAGACCCTGCTCGTTCTGGGAAAAGAGATGAAGCAAATGCACGTGGACAGAGATACATGGCACCAAGCTGAGTTCCTGACAATACAGGACAACAATTTTTGAGCTGGAGGTGGTCTTACAGTCACAGTTGTTCTTAAAACCCACATCACTCCACCCTTCTTGGCCACACCTGACATGGATGGTTGCCTGCTTTCCCACCTTAGCCTTGTGACTGAAGTCAGGCCACAACTGACTACATCTGACTGGTCCATACCATACTTTTTTCTCTTACTGTTTTCATTTCCTTTCTCCCTGTTCAGTCCAGAAACACGTAGGTGCCTGCTTTATGGGAGTCAAGCAAATGGCCAGGCAGATTATCCAAGATGATTGTATAAAGCTCCTCCACGTAGATCATCTTACCCAGTTCTTAGGGCACCCATGCAAAGTGGTCAAGTCTTTCATAGACAATGAACAGGTGAGGAGAGTTAAATGGTTTGTCCGAGGTCACTGAGCCTGAAAAATGTCCCAGTTCTTCCAAAATCAATGCATTTGCATAGTCAGCATTTTTTGAAATTAAGAATTTATTATATCACTTTCTGGCATTATGTATACTTTTTAATGTTTGTTTTTGAGAAAGAGCATGAGTGGAGAAGGGGCAGAGAGAGGGGGACAGAGGATCCGAAGTGGGCTCCATGCTGACAGCAGAGAGCCCAATGTGGGGCTTGAACTCACAAACTGAGATCGTGACCTGAGCCAAAGTTAGACACTTGCCTGACTGAGCCGCCCAGGTGCCCCTCATGTTCAGCCTTTTATTGAGCATCTAACATAGGCTGGGGGCCTTTGCACCTTCTATATGTTCCATAATGTTGGTCCAGTGAGGTACATGCTAGTCCCATTTTATGGATGAGAAACAGGCCCAGAGGTAACTACAAGTGGTCACAAAACTAATAAACAGCAGATCTGGGCTTTTAAACTAACTCTCACGTATCTCCTTGGATCTTACTTGAGGCTAGTCTGAAAGTCTTCCTGTCAAATAAGAAGGTGGACATCAGACAAGAACAGGAGGGTGGGCCTGTGCTCAGTTCCCTCCTTGCCACGGGCCACATTCCTTGAGTAGCCATCACCCATTCTAATATCCTGATTAGAATGAGCTTACACAGGATGTGCCTCCACTCTGGCTCCTTCCAGCTCTTCACACCAGGTGCCCATGGAGTTAAATCTCAAACCAACCTTCCCCGGGAGAAAGAACCAGAGCTGGAATGTGTTCTTAGGCTGTCAGGGCCCCAGAAAAGGCTTGATAGTCTGAGCTGGAGTCAGTAGCTATTTCAGTGCCATTTTGTGTTAAAAAGCATCTGTCTCCAGGAATACTAAGCCCCCTAATGGAAAAGCAGCAGTAGGTGTGGTTATTTAGACTTTAATGAAATGAGGGTTTTAAATTTTAATGACTGAGGTAACAAAGACAGTTCTATCAAATTCCTTATCCTGGCACACATGGATGGCTCAGTCAGTTAAATGTCTGACTTCAGCTCAGGCCATGATCTCATGGTTCTTGAGTTCACACTGCATCGAGCTGTCTGTTTCAGTGCAGGGTCTGCTTTGGATCCTCTGTCTCCCTCTCTACCCCTCCCCTGCTCACACATGCTCTCTCTCAAAAATAAACTAACATTAAAAAGATTTTTTAAATTCTTTATCCTAGCTTAGTGATTCTCAAGCTTGGGCTGTGTATCAGAACGCCTGGAGGGCTTGTGGGAAGCAATTTGCTGGTGCCACCTATGGAGTGTCTGGTTTAGCAGATTTGAGATGGGGCCCAAGAATTTGCCTCACAAACTCCCAGATGATTCTGAGGCTGCTTGCCTGGGACCACACTTGAAGAACCACTGTCTGGGTCTTACTGCTCAAAGCGGTTCATGGACCAGCAATGTGGGATATTGCCTGGGAGTTGTTAGGAGTACAGAATCTTAAGTCCTACTCCGGATCCACCAAACTAGAATTTGCTATTAATAAGATCCCCAAAGGGGAGCCTGGGTGGCTCCGTCAGTTAAACTTCTGATTTCACCGCAAGTTGTGATCTCACAGCTCATGAGTTAGAGCCCTGCATCCAGCTCTCTGCTGTCAGCTGTTGTGCAGAGCCCCCAGAGCCTGCTTTGGATCACTTTGGATCCTCCATCTTCCTCCATCTGCCCCTCCCCCAAAAGTGCACGCTCACTCTCCTTCCCTCTCCCTCCCTTTCCCTGCCTCTCACCTCCTCTCTCCCTCTCCCTTGCCCTCCCTCTCTTCCTTCCTCCCTCTTAAAAGTTAAGTATTTAACAAAATCCCCAAGGGATACCTGCACACATTAAAGATTAGGACACACCACTCCAAGGCTGTGTTTCCCCCAAAGCCAGTCAAAGGAATCTCTTGGAGTGTATAAAATTCAGATTCTTGGCTTTCCTCTGGTGACTTGGATTTAGAAGATGGAGGATCCCAGGAATCTGATACCAGCGAGAACCTCGGGTGATTATAATGGTCAGGTAAGCATGGGAAGCTCATTTACCTCAGTTCCATGTTCCTCAGGCAAGACCAAGCCACAAAGCCAGAGGAGAAACCTCTCCCTCTAGGATCATGACAAGGCAGCTGCTTCTCCTTTAGAAACAGGAACTTGGGGAAGGTGGCTCCTTGATGGTATGTGATGCCGTCAGAGGAAATGGGTGGTTGTGAGAACCACAGAAGCTGCAGATGTGAGCTGGGAGCCCCAAGGAACCTATGACAGAGCTCAAAGAGCCCTGGGCCTTCTTCCCTGGCCTGGCTGTGTTTGGGAGTGCTGCCCAATTGGGGGTCTCTAAGGAGCATGAGTCTCCTTTCTCACCCCAGGTGTGCAGACTGCTGACCACCGCAGTTGCAGAGCTACTCACAATGATACCAAGAGCATCTCCCTGAAGAGTCTCCCCGACTGAGAGGATTCTGGGTGCCCTAGGACTAAGGACTTTGGAAGATGTCCAGAAGGGTCCTCCAAAGCCGTAACCTCTCCAGCCAACGCATGCATCTAAGCTGAGTCCCGGTCCCAAGCTTTGATCGCAGGAAACCGGTAAGTATGTTTGCTTTAGTTTTCCAATGGTCTCAGGACTGTGAGGAAGGATGGTCCCCTCAGAGGCTGGGAGTGAGCTTTACAGTGGGGGAAGGAGTTCCACGATAAGAAATGGTTCTGTTGAGGATGTAAGGGGGTGGTTTTGAGGGTCCTCAAAGGAACCCAGGCCTCCCCTCTCTGCCTTGGGTCTCCTCCGGCCCCAGAGACTTAATATTATTCCTTCCAACTTGTCTTCATGTCTGTTCTGGTCCCATCTCAGTCACCAATTTCCCGTATAATTTTGGGCCCCCTTCTGGGCTACAGCCTTCCAACGTCAGTGAATAAGAGGAGTCTGGGTTATAATCTTTGAAGGCTATAAAGTCCATAGTTCCTCTCAAAAGGGTGATATTTCTCAGTTGAGAGGTCTCTATTTAGCTTAATCAAATTCATCACTCTTACCTCTGCCGCTGAGAAATTATCTTCAGAAGCACAAAAACAAAAAAGACGTGGATTATAGACCCCATTCTGCACTAACCAGCTACGTGAGAGTGAGCACGAGGTTGCTGTCTCTGAGCTCTGATCACTGTACGTGAATGGATTTCAAAGCTGCCGACCTCTCAAAGGATCAAGTGAGAAGATCAAAAAATAACTGTAGGCAGTGTGCTGATCTCAGCAGCCTTTACTCTTTCCTTCTACACGCTGGCCCGGACCCCCTAGAAAGTGCCTAGCACATAGTTAATTTTTCAAATATTTGTGCAGTTAATAATTAGATTCCTTCTAAAGTTTTGGCCAACATCTCCTCCTCCTAGGCTTGCACACCCCGTGATCTTCATTTGCCCCCAGGAAGCGGCCTGGCCCTGAGTAGGCCAGGTGAAGGGAGCTGGCAGAGGTCTGGGGGGCTTCCAACCTGACTGTGGCTCTCCTAACCTCTCTTGGGTTCCATCCCCCAGCTCTACCTGCTACAGAAAGAAGTCTCTGGGTTTAGTGCAGCTGGTGATTGTGGTGACTTTGTCTTGATGAAGGAAGGAAAAGGAAACTAACTTTTACTGAGCACTCACTCTATGCGAGGCTCCCCAACTTCTCCCCACAACCCAGTGGAGTTGGTACTATCCCTGATTCAAAGATGACACAGGGGTTACATGCTTTGCCCAAGGTCACACAAATGGAAGCTGGTTAGTCTGAATTAATCACTCATGCTACCCAGAAAAGATCTCTCCCTGAGGTTTTTCTGGACTCATGTCTACACAGTTAAGGATAGAGTTTGTATGTGATACCCAAGGGGAAAGGAAAGGCTGGAGAGCAACAAGAATGTTGAACACCTAACATGAAGAAGAGCCCTAGCAGTGAGGGCCTTAGAGTCCATTTCAGGCTGCCACAGCTTCAGGATCCCAAAGTCTGAGCAGGAAGTGGGTGCCAGGTGCCATTTCCTGTAGATGGGCCCATTTTCTACTAAGGAGCTCCATCCTCATGAGTACTGAACTCTCCATGATGATGACAGAAACCCGTACTTACCTCGGCATGGTGAAGGGTTCAAAGGCAAGGCCAGAGCCTGCTATGTCATTGTGCCATTCTGTGACCTCCTCCAGAGAACCAAACTGGTATAATTATTCCTTGTCTCTACTGAGAAGGATGGAATTATCTGAAAGAATGAAACTACCCCCTGAAGTACTTTAATAAAGTGAAAAAAATTAGCATTACCCTAGAAACCTGGGAATTAAAATTATTCTAGGGGTGCCTGGGTGACTCAATTGGTTAAGTGTCCAACTTTGGCTCAAGTCGTAATCTCGCAGTTCATGAGTTTGAACTGCATTGGGCTCTGTGCTAAAAGCCCAGAGCCTGGAGCACACTTAGGATTCTGTGTCTCCCTCTGTCTGTGCCCCTCCTCTGCTTGTGCTCTGTCTCTCTCTCTCAAAAATAAATATTAAAAAAATATTCTAAGAATAAGACACTTGTCCAAAGAGCTAATAATCACTTTGGTCCATTTAGCTAATGTGTGTGGAGTGCCTTTTATGGGCCAGGTGTCTCATGAAATGTTGAGGAAATAGGCAAAATGAGGTCTTTGTACTCATTGAGCTATAGAATAATGGCAAATTAAACAAGTAAACACTCTAATAAATGAATAATTAAAACTTGGGAAGGGGGCACCTGGCTGCCTCAGTCAGTCGAGCATGCGACTCTTGATCTCGGGATTGTAAGTTTGATCCCCACGTTGTGTGTAGAGATTACTTAAAAATATAATCTTAAAAAAAAAAACAAACTTGAGGAGGATCGGAGGATCACAAAAGAGAGTCGAGAGAGAGAGAGAGAAAAGGAAGGCTCCCAGGAGTGGCCTCTGGTAAAGTGACATTCAGGACAAGATAAGGGAAAAGTGGGCCCTGGCCAGGCTTTTCTCATGCCTTATCTCTTGGACCCGTATGTTGGGTATTGTTATCCCCATTTTTCAGATGGAGGCAAAAAGCAGGGAAGTGGCCTGACAGCCAATCACTCCAAAGCCTTATAAGTCATTGCTGTGGCGTGCAGTCTCCTAGTCATCTTACTTTGCCCTGTGCAAAACGGTAGCACTAAGCACCAATAAGAGTGTGCTCAGTGTCACCTTAGCTTGTTGTGACACGAGCTCCCAAGCCTCCTTGGATCCCCCTCTTGCCCGCCTCTAACCCACGTCAGGAAATAGTTTGGAGTAGGCCTGTCATAGGAGTAATCTCTGAGGGCTGGGGGATTCAGAGAAACCTTCCCAGGGAAGGGTGGGATCCAGACAGGCCCCAAGGTGGAGAAGGGCATTCCAGCCAGCGGGCCACACAGGCAAAGGACCAGAAAGAAAGAGCAGAGTATAACTGCAGTGTAGAAGAGGCAGGCCTGCTGGAGAAAGCAGTCTAGGTGCAGAGAGCCTCCTGAGTTTGGTGGAGGGGCTAGAGCTTGGTCCAGCTGGGAGGGGGGTCATTCCCTCTTTTCAGCAGGGCTGAACTGGGGAGGCAGAGGGTGTCTGGGCATCCAGGGCCTCTGTGTCCACCACAGTATCTCTTTCAGATTTCTCTCAGCCATGTGCTTCTGAGTGGTCTGCTGAGGAACGATGGGAGGTCAGCCCAGCAGAGGGAAAGCCCCACCAAGTCCAAGCTCGAGCCACTCTGTCCAAGGCCTGGTCCCTTTGCCCACGCAAGCAGGTAGGCTGTGGGCCCAGGGCAACTGGGCCCTTCCCACACACAGTAAGGTGGCACAGCCCCAGACATCACTGCCTCTGTGGGCTTTCCTGACCAGCCACTCCAACATGGCTTCAGGTGTCAGTGAGTGCCTGCTGTATACCAGGCCCTTCTTTGTGAACCATACAGGGAGTGTCCCTGCCCTGGGGAAGCTTACATTTCAGCAGTCAGAACATTAAACAACCAGATAAACTAGAAAATGTGAGTAACAGGTGCTAACCGGGAGGGCCTATTAGTTCTCCAGGTGTCTCCCGAGGCTTCCCTTCTCCTCAGCCAGTTTATTAGGAAGTTGAGCTGGTAAGTCTAAGACCAAAGCTAAGACCAGCTCCGCTTCTGTAGCTCTCCAAAGCTGTACTATCTGGTATAATAGCCACTAGCCATATGCAGCTAGTTAAATTCAAAGTAAAATTAATTAAAATGAAATTAATATGTAGCTCCTCAGTCCCATCAGTCGCATTTCACGTGCTCAGTTGCCCTATGTAGCTAGCGTCTACCTATTGGACAGCACCGTTTAGAACTTTTCCATCACCACAGAAAGTTCTACTGGACGTCATTGCTCCAAAGTGTCTCTTATCCTGTGCAACATTTGAAACAAAATTAAAGACATAGTAGTTGGAAGAAACTGGGACACACAATGCATCTGCTCAACCTACAACTGTGATTTTAAGATAGTCCTGACTAAAAATGCCAGTTTTTAGGACAATTAGACCATCAAAATATCCTAGAAATTCTAATATTTTGATATCAAAACTATATCCCCAGTTTGTTTCTTGTTCTCCCCAAACAACCCACAAATTGTTTCTCGAATCACATCCTGACTTGGGGTTTTGATGATGTGTTCGTTGGGGTTCTCCGGAGAAACGGAACCAATAGAGTATGTGTATGTGGGTGGATGTGTGTAGACACAGAATTTATTTTAAGAAATTGGTTCATGCAATTGTGGGGGCTAGCAAGTCTGAATTCTGCCAGGTAAGCTGCAGGCCAGAGGCCCAGGGAAGAGTTAATACTGCAGAATTGCAGTTGAGTTTGGAGGCAGAATCCCCTCTTGCTTTAAGAACCTCAGTTTTTTTGTTTTGAAATCTTCAACTGCCTGGATGAGGACCACCCACATTATGGAGGGTGATCTACTTTATTCAAAGCCCACCAATTTAAATTATTATCTCGGGGGGCGCCTGGGTGGCTTAGTCGGTTGAGCGTCCGACTTTCGCTTAGGTCNTACATTGGGCTCAGGGCTCTGTGCTGAGCATGGAGCCTGCTTAAGATTCTCTCTCACTCTGCCTCTCTCCCCGACTCGCAAACACTCTTTTGCTCTCTCTAAACAAACAAAAAATGTTATCTTCACAGCAACATCTAGACTTCTAGACCTTGTTTGACCAAACATCAGGGTACTGCGGGCTAGCCACATTGACACATAAAATTAACCATCACAGATAACAAATTACTCTAAATCAAGCAGCACTTTTAGGAGGAAGGACATGGACACACACTTAAACAGAATAGGAGACTATGGAGCCAAAAGTCTGGATGTCTATGTTTGGGCAGAAGCTATCCCCAATCTGAAAACTCCCCCGCAGTGGCTGAGGCCTCTTCCCCCTCCTCGGCCCTGCCCCTAATATCCTCATCTTCCTAATGCCAGCCTCCCACAGGCATTAATGCCTTGGGCTCTGTAGTTCTGTTGGGGAGGCAGCTGCCTCTTTTTAGCCACTCGGTCTGCACAGAGAGCCTGGGGCCCACCGGGCCCTGCAGGAAGAGACCTGGAAACCACACAGACCTCCCCCTCATTTCCTCTGAATCTAGTCACAGGTTGGCCCCAATGCTTCTCTGAGTCATGGCCAGGCTGCTGAGGGGGCTGACCTCCGGCAGGTGCTCTGGGTGCTCTCCCTGCCAGCGAGACCCAAGGGGAACTGTGTTCCTCTCTCTGACAGGGTCTCCAGGGGGAAGGATGGGGCCTCCCTCTCTTGGTAGATCAACCCCTGGTCCCAGCAGGAGGACAGATTTGGGGCAGTCCCTTCCATGAGTCATTAGTCCATCAGCCTTTCATCCATTCAGAATCTACCGAGTCTCTACCACACGCCAGGCCTTGTGCCAGGACCAGGGGACATAGAATGGACAAGATAGGCACAGTCTCTGCCTTCAGAGACAGTCAAGCCCCAGAGACAGGAGCTAAACCAATAATCAGTTGCAGTTGTCAGATTTTGGTGACAGTGTGTTTTAAGGGACTTTTATTGAAAGTGTATGCTGAGAGACTCATCACGAAGGCTTCACCAAGAAGGGACATTTTATCCAGAGAGCAAAGGATGAAGGCGAGTTGGCCAGGTGGATGGTCAATGAGTGGGACAGCATATGCAGCTCAGTAGCAAGTAGGTGTGCAATGCAACAGCTTCCAGGAGGGGAAGGGGTCCTTCCAGGCCACCTGGTTTCACCCTTGTTGAAGTATGCCCTCCACAAGACTTGCTTGCATTGTTTATCCGGGCATCAGGCACCTTCCTGCACCATGTGATGGCCAGGCCCTGTGCTATTGACAGCCCTGTGGAGCTCCATTCTGGGGTCACCATGTGGATCTGCACATGTGTCTGGGAGGACATGTAGGAACCAGGTCCCTTCCAGGATTGCAGTCTCATTCTTCCCAGGTCCACCTGGAGCATAGGCCCTTATATCACACAGTGTCCAGCTCTGGGTCTGCCCCACCCATCCCCTGGGTCCTTGTCTGTCCAGTGCTCTCCCTCCCCCATATCCTGGGGCACCTGTCTAGAGGGCATTACAGAGCCCCCTGAGGCCTTGGATCCTCCAGGAGTATCTATGAGACAGATAAACTTTTCTTGCTGACCTTGATTGCTTTCATAGCTTGATGCATTGATGTGCTAACAAGTCTGTCTCTCTTTTTCCTTTGTTTCAGAGACCCCTGATGAACTGGGATAAGGAGGAAGGAGAGGGAGGGACACTGGGATGTGGGTGAAGTGGCTCTCGGCAGCCTGTGGAGGGCAGGTTTTTCAGGATGAGAAGGCCCAGACAGGTATCAGGAGGTGTAGTTAGACTGGGCAGGCTGATCCCTGAGGTGGATGAGGGACAAGCTGCTTGCCACCTCCCATCCAGCCTTGAACTTGGGCCTCATGACCACCATGTCTTTGGGACCAGTCCTGGTATGATGGGGCAAGGGTAAGGGGAGGCTTAGTATCCTCTGTCTCTATGACTTCCTCTCTGAATGTCAGCATCCCAGGGAGTCTGGGCCTTTTTGGTGATGTGCTACTGCTGTCCAGCCAAGTCCTCCCAACTTGGCCCATGAGTAGCTACAAAGGTCACCCACCCCAACAGTGCTCCCTGGGAGAAGGACAGGGAATGCCATAGAAGCTACTCCTGGCACAGTACCCTGCCTCACCTCAGTTGCCTTGCTGAGCAATGGGGCTCACCAAAGAGGACTACCTCCGGGGCTGTGAGGGCTGAGGTGATGTGTGCGGCACCCCGTCAGGCCCTGACACTCAGTGGCCACTCCGTAAGGGATGGCAGGCATGTGGCCAGGATGCGTGACTAGGCCACATATACCTGCTGAGTGTCTGCTCTGGGCAAGGCCTGGTATAGTGGGCCCCAGGGAACCCAAGTTTTCTTGGGGCAGCACAGACCTACACCGGTCATTCTGGACAAAGGCCATGGGAGAGCCACACTACCCACATGCATGGCTTTCTAGAGTTACTAAGCCTGTCCACATTTGTGCTTTCATTGGCTCCTCCCTCCTCCTCCCATGCTCACCCTGGACCTCAGCCCTCAAAGTTAGTCCATCCGGTGCCCATGTCATTAGAACTTATAGAAACTGAGCTCAGAGATCTGTGCTGATAACCTGATTACAGCTATAGTTTTTAAGTTTGCTGAGCAAGGGAATCCTTTTATCAAAATCTTCTTGACAATAAATCCCCATATGAAAGGGCACTGTAGCCAGGGCTCCACTCCTCTTGCCACATCAACCCGTTCCCTGAGGTGACCCCAAAAGATGTCTGGGCACCCCTAGGGCTCTGCAGAGGCTCACTGAAAAAGCTTCAGATTCCAGGGTGGCCCTCTTGGGATCCCAGTAGGCATGCTCCCCAGGGTGCCCACGGAGGAGTTGATTGTGGAAGCCCAGACTCCACTAGACTTCACATGTGGAGGGAGGACTAGCCAAAAGGGTGACCATCTCTGTCCCTCCATCCAGAGAGAAGCAGAGCCACAGCGGTGGCCCTGAGCAGTTACCCGGTAGGTGAGCACACAGAGCTGTCGCTGAGACTCGGAGAGCCGTTGACCATCATCTCTGAGTAAGTCCTTCTGTGGGGAAGGATGGGGTGCTCTGCTTTCTCCCCCTGACACCTGAAGATGCACTAACGGGAGAAGGGGCCCTTCCCTCCAGGAGAAAAGAGCATGGCCTTTGGTGCTGAGCTCACATGTAGCCCTAATGATTTCAGGAAGCTTGACACACCTGCAGGGAGAAACAGTAGGTGGGCAGGACCTTGCAGGGTCCCTGAATCCTGCCATCTAATGCCCAGGAGGTACTAGCACTGGGTGGTACAAGGAAACCTGGGAAACACAGGTGGGATAGTGATCAGGCACAGGAGCCAGCCTGGTGGGTCTTCATGAATCCTAAATGAGCAGGTCCCCTCTCCTTTCTCTCTCCAGAGATGGAGACTGGTGGACTGTGGTGTCAGAAGTTTCAGGCACAGAACACAGCATCCCCAGCATCCACGTGGCCAAAATCTCCCATGGGTGAGTTCACACCCCAGACCCTGACTTAAGGGGACTTCCTGCTTTCTCTTCCCACAAGCGTAGTCCTTTATGGCCAGACCTCTGCTGAGCAAAACGGGGAGAGAGGAGAATCAGGCCTGGGCCCTGCCCTCAAGAAGAGTGAACAGCTAGCCCTCTCAGGTCACTTTGTGAGACTTGGGAGCCCAGAGGAGGGGCTCAGGAAGGCCCCATAGAGATGTCTTCTGGGCTATGGGGGGGTGGGGAGGGCAGGAGTTCAGTGAACTCCTGCTGAAAGGGAGTAGCCTTGCATATGTGTCCTAAATGTCCTGAGGCAAGAAAATGGAAGGGTGGTGCCCCACATCTTGACAAACCTGTCCTTCCAAGAGGTGCCTTGAGGGAGGGCAGGACACAGGGATGCAGGGTCTCTTACAAAGCCTGAGCCATTGCTCACTGAGAGTCAGTGACAAAAGACATCGACTCCAGAGCAAATTCTGGAGAAATGTGTCATGAGAAAGAAAGTGAACTGCCTTTCAGTGGGATCTACCTGCATAACATGGAGTCATGCGAGTACACTGTGTGGGGCAGCCACTCTTCTGAGAGAAAATACAGCTCTGGCACTGGATGGCCTTCCTTTTCTGAGGTTCATGGGATATCTGGCTCTGATGAAAGTGGCGCAGGGATCCTGAGACATGTGGACATCTTGTAGAATAAGCTCACACAGAGGTTGTCAGCACCTGGGTGAAGCCCGTTTTGCCCACGTTTTTCCTGATAGCCTGGCCCTGCTGGCCAGAGATTTTGCATCCCCAATGTGGTACTGAAGTTTCAGCCAAGGAAACACTGACCACCTCCCAGAGTCCCCTTCCCGTGCCTTTCCATCTACTTCCCCAATGTTTATGAGTCATATGAATGGCTTGTTTTATTTACTATAAAACTAGCCTAAGTTTCTTGCTGACACCAAGCGAGTCACAGCTTCTCTGATTTATTTACTTGGAATTGACCCATCTCTGACTCTGGCTTTGACTGTGGAATTTCACACGATGACAGGGAAGCAGCCATTTCCATTGAGTTGGCTTCTGTAGGTTTTCCTGAGGACCATAGGGCATGACTCCGGGCACCTTAGAAGACTGATGGACTAGTAAGCCAAAAAAATTCCTGTAAAACCACCTGAACTTTCCATTGTGGTTAAGGCCTTCATGAACATATAGGTGAAGGATTAAGTGAAAGGAGAAGGGAAAACAGAAGACCAGAGTAATCAACAATCAAGCAATGAAGGAGGCACTGAGGAGTAGGTTATGAAGATCTGTGCTTTGGGAGGCACATATGATGATCGATAGTCTGCATGATTTTTTCCAAGATTTTAGAATGCCTTGAACATTCTAGTTCCAACATTTCTATCCACAAATAAGCTCCAATGAGAGTTAGGTTTCAGTGATAATGAATACATGTTCACTCACATGCCTTTTGACTGCAAAGTTAAACTTTAAAATGTTCAAGTAAAATATTTACGAAAATTAAAAACAGAATAAAACAAGCAATTATTGGAAAGGTAAAGGCTTGGAAAGGTAAGTGCCTAGCATAGGGGTATTGGAGAAGCTGGGCGGTGACAGGAGAGAGTCTGTGATCGCCCCACCTGCCGCTACCCTCAGCCGCTTGGAAATGAAGTCTCCAGGCAGAAAAATCTGGGGCTGGCCCCATGAGGGTGTCCTCTGAGGCCTCTGGAGCCAGGACCAAGACAAAGCTGGGAGCCCTTGGAGACCATGTACAATTGGAACTCTGAGGTCCAGAGATGAAGGAGGGGTGGAAGAGAGTCTTGGCCCATCCCCACTCCCCAGGGTGACCTCTCTGTCCCTCTCTCAGGTGGCTGTATGAGGGCCTGAGCCGTGAGAAAGCTGAGGAACTGCTGCTGCTGCCTGGAAACTCCGGAGGGGCCTTCCTCATCCGAGAGAGCCAAACCAGGAGAGGTGGGTAAGCTCAGCCCTAGCTTGTCCTTTGAATGCTGAGAGTCATGTGTGAGGTGACTTGGGGATAGAGGTAGAAGGCCAGATGTGAAGGGCTGTAGTACCTGGCCTTGGAATCGGGCCGTCTGGCTGACTGACCACCATGTTGCTGCCACAAGAGCCCATTTCTAAAAGTGGGTGTGAATGGTCCACAGTGGGGACCCAGGCTCAGCCTACACTTTGGCAACTAGGTCTTGTAATAGAGTATAGTCACAGGATTTCCCTGCCTTGACCAGCAAGGACTCCTTCCTCCCCAAAACACAACACAATCCTGAACTCTTAGTGGCAAAAAGTTGTCAAGTTCACAAGGTCTCTGTACTTTGGGTCACCAACCAGTCAGAACTAGAAAACTCATGGGAAGTCAGCTCTTGTGGAGCATGGGTGGCTCGGTCAGTTAAGTGTCCGACTTCAGGTCAGGTCATGATCTCACAGCTTGTGAGTTTGAGCCCCACGTCAGGTTCTGTGCTGATAGTGCAGAGCCTGGACCGTGCTTCAAGTTCTGTATCTCCCTCTCTCTCTGCCCCTTATCTGCCCGTGCTTATCCTCTGTCTCTCTCTCTCTCTTTCAAAAATAAATAAACATTAATTTTTTTAAGTCAGCTCTTGATCTTCTTTTTTCTGCTGTACAAATGGGGAAAACGAGGAAACAGAGGCCCAGAGAGGGGTAGGGACATGTCACATTGCACATTCATATGGGACTTCTCCCACTTCAAGTGCAGGGCCTTTGCAAACAAGACAGAGTTGATACAGTCTATCTCTGACGCCCCTGCCTCCTTCTGAGCTGCTGTCCTGAGACCCTTACAGTGGGGGTGGAGAGGGATGTTGAAAGAATGGCCCGCTGATGTTTATGTTAGGCCCTTTTGTGCCTAACAAACTACCCTGTGGGGGATTGTGCTTCCAATGTCCCCATTTTATAGATGAGGAAAATGAGGCTTAGAGAGGAGAAATGGTCTGCCTGGAGAGACACGGCCAAGTGTGAAGCTGGATTCAAACTCAGCTGAGGTCCATCTCAGTTCAGACTCCCAAGAAAGGTCCATGGATCACAATAATGTCAAAACTGCAAGCACAGTGGTAGCCTGGGGAGGAGATACTCAGGAGTGAGGACAGGCCTCCTGTGCTTGCCCTAATTTGGACCAACTGTGATGGGTTGTCAGGGTCCTTTGCTCCCAGTCTCCCTCCTGAGGCCGGTTTCAGCACATCTCTGCGTCTCTTCCCCTTCCTTCAGAAGCTCATTGCGTTGACTTCTCCCCAGCCCCTCCTGCTACTTTCCAGGCAGCATCAGCAACCTACCCTCACACCCAAAGGCTGGCTGGGGCTGGGGGCTGGGGACTGGGGACTGGCCTGAGTGCAGCAGCTACAAACAGGAAACCACAGCAGTGGGGCTAACTGGGGCAAGGGTGCTGCAAACCAGGCCCCAGTGAGCTTGAAAAGCCACAGGAAGTGCTCCATGTTCCGCTGCCCCAACCCCATCCCTTCTCTGACCAGGTTTAGCCACAACCGCATAGTGACCAGTGTGTTTTGCCCCTTTCCTAAGAAGGCACATATACAGGCAGAACTGTCTGGGAAGTAAAGGAGAAAGCAGATAAGGATCCATAAGGATCTTTAAAGATCCATAAACATCCACATGTTTACTGGGATTAAGGTTAGATTTGACTACGAGCTTCCCCATAGCCAACCCCAAAAAGGGAGAGATCAGAATGCAGCTCTCATTATCAAAAAAAGGAAGAGCTTTGTCAATTCTGCAGGAAAGGCAAAGGTTTCCCCAGTACTAATTTTTTTTTTTTTTTAAATGTTTATTCATTTGTGAGAGACAAAGCACGATCAGGGCAGGGGCAGAGAGAGAGACACAGAATCCGAAGCAGGCTCCAGGCTCTGAGCTGCCAGCATGGAGCCCCCGACATGGAACTCAAACACATGAACTATGAGATCATGACCTGAGCTAGAGTCAGACACTTAACCGACTGAGCCACCCAGGCGCTCCTCCCCAGTGCTAATTTCTAATCTGTCATCTGGGCTTCCTTTAGGACAGTGTTTGTCAAGCTGCAGATTGAGAACCCTTTGTGGGCCAAGAAATTAGTTTAATTCAGTAGTTATAGAGCAGTGGGTGTGAAGTCTGCATGGCCATGAGAATCACCTAGAGGACTTAAAACAAAGAGCTGGCCAAAACCGACATTTTTTATTTGGTGGGTCTGGGACAGAACCTGATCATTTGCCTTTACGACAAGTTTGCAGGTAATGTGGTTGCTGCTGGTTTGAGGACCACACTTTAAGAACCACTGATTTAATGTGTAGCAACATGGATGGACCTTGAGGGTGTGATGCTGAGCGAAATAAGTCAGGCAGAGAAGGACAAATATCATATGTTTGCACGTNGAAAAAGGGAGAGAGAGAGAATCCCAAGCAGGCCCAGCACAGACAATGAGGAGCCCTTTGTGGGGCTTGAACTCATGAACTATGAGATCATGACCTAAGCCAAAATNAACTATGAACTTTGATTAATTAAAAAAAAAAAAAGAACCACTGATTTAGAGGCACCTGGCTGGCTCAGTCAGTAGAGCACGTGACTCTTGATCTCAGGGTCATGAGTTGGAGCCCTACGGTGGGCATTGAGAGAGAAAGAGAGAGAGAATGCCTGAGTTAGGGGAGGGGGAGAGAAAAAGGGAGAGAGAGAGAATCCCAAGCAGGCCCAGCACAGACAATGAGGAGCCCTTTGTGGGGCTTGAACTCATGAACTATGAGATCATGACCTAAGCCAAAATCAAGAGTCAGAGTCTAAACTGACTGAGCCACCAGGGCACCCCCGCCAAAAAAATACTTTAAAAAAAAAACCAAAATGCTGATCTAGACTTTGGCTGCAAGTTGTAGTCATCTGCTTTATTAATTACTGATGCCTTGCACCCAACCCCCAGGGTTTCTGATTTAATGGGTCAGGGGTGTGGCCTAGGCCCTAGAAGATATAAAAGCCCCCCAGGTGATTCAGATATGCAGCTGAGGTTGAGACCTCTTCATTTAATGGATCTGGACCAGTGAGTGTTTGAACTGAAATACAGGCAGAAAACTTCAAGGTGCATCACTGGGGTTGGGAAAAATATTGTCTCATCCTATTTATGTTTTAAGCAGTTTAAGTGTGTCCTGGGTCACAGTGTAAAATTTCATTCTGTGGTTTGTAGTAAAAAAAAAAAGTTTTGTACTGCAACTCTATGAGGCCTGAGTAACATCACAGAACATTGGTTCTCAGACGTGAGTGTACAGGGATTGTCAGGGAAATTTCTTGACAACGCAGACTCTTGGGCCTCTTCTGAATCTGACTATTTACAGGGTTCAGAGGTCAGAAATCTACTTCCTTCACAAGTTCTCTGAATGGTTCTTATGCTCTTTTAAGTTTGAAAACACAGTTCTAATCTAGGGAAACCAGAATTAAGTAGTAAGGGAAGATGTTTTTTACATTTACATAATGCATCTTGTCATATATAATAGTAATTAACTATTGATTGAGTGAATGCTATCAGGATTGGCTTTTCTTTGTATCAAGGTCCAAACATACCTCTGGGAAGGGAATTCTGCAGAGGAATTTGAGTTTGTATGTGGAACAAGGAGGGAGGCCTAGGGCCTGTGAGCTCCGCAAAACACTACTTGGAGTCTGAGCAGAGGAGGGTAAGACCCCTACATCTTCCCCAGAGTCCCTCTGGCATACTTGTTTATGTTCTAAACCTGTGGGAAATCAGGCCCCAAACCTTGGTATGTGAAGGGGCACTGATGACTCTGTGGAGGTCACAGGACTGCTCCAGAGGTCGGTACCAGGGTCGGGCCCCAACAATATTACCCACCTACCCCCTTACCTTCCTGCTATCCTACTGTGTATCTGTTCTGTGATGGGAACTATAAGGAAGATTGATGGTCAAGACATGTGTCCTGCCCCTGAGGGGCTCACTTCTGTCCCTTCTGTCATCTGGGAAGCACTTGTTGAGCATCAACTCTGAGTCAGGACTGCTAAGTCATGGTTCCTGTCCTCAGGCTGCAGACAGTGGAAGGTCCAAGGTGCAGCATCCCCGAGGCTATCAGCTTCTCAGAGGCCTCAGCAGATGAAGTTCAGGAGGTCCTGCTAGGTCTACCTCCCACACACAGCTTCCAGTCTGATCCCTCATACCACTGTGGACCTCACCCCACCTCCTGGTATCATCAGAACACCAAGGAAAACATGGTGCCTGACCCCAGAGGTCCCTGCATGCCAAGATGTGACATTGGCTAATGGAGCTAGAGCTTTCTGGAATCCAGGACAGTGTACCTTTCTTGCCTTTTTCCCAGTGGATCTCCTTCCAACCCTGGCACCCTGTTGTTGTTTTTTAAAGTAGGCTCCATACTGGAAAGGGAGCCCCAATTCGGGACTTCAACTCATGACCCTGAGATTAAGACCTGAGTTGAAATCAAGAATTGGACACTTAACTGAGTGAGCCACCCAGGCACTACCACCCCCAGGCCACTTCTGTAGCTACTGTAAACTTCTTTCTTTTTTTTTTTTTTTAAGTTTATTTATTTATTTTGAGAGAGACAGACAATGTGAGTGGGAAGGGGCAGAGAAAGAGGAAGACAGAGAATCCTAAGCAGGCTCCACATTGTCAGCATGGAGCCCAATGTTGGGCTCAAACTCACAAAACCATGAGATCATGACCTGAGCTGAAACCAAGAGTCAGATGATGCTTGACTAAGACACCCAGGTTCCCTGTAAACTTCTTTCTTTTTTTTTTTTTTTTTAATTTTTAAATGTTTTTTTTATTTTATTTATTTTTGAGAGAGAGAGAGACAGTGTGAGCAGGGGAGGGTCAGAGAGAGATGGAGACACAGAATCTGAAGCAGGCTCCAGGCTCTGAGCTAGCTGTCAGCACAGAGCCTGACATGGGGCTCAGACCCACGAACCGTGAGCTCATGACCTGAGCCGAAGTCAGAGGCTTAACTGACTGAGCCACCCAGGTGCCCCATGTAAACTTATTTCTTAAAAGAAAAAAAAATCAATGTATGTGGTCTAAGAACACAAGAACTATATATTTGAAAATGGGGACCATAAAGGAAAATTCCAGCTGTGAGATGTGCTATCAGGACAGCACTTCTTTCCTAGAGTATAAAGGTCTAATTACCTATGTCTGGACCCAGTGCAGTGCTGGCATACAGTATGTGCTCGAAGAATGTATACAGAACAAATGAATGAGTGAATAAGTCTATGAATGGAAATTGAGGGGAGAGGAGAGATGGCGAGTCGGAGTAGACTTTCCCCTAATACCATGTATGCTCATAAATAGTGGTAGGTGTGCAAATAGTGGTAAACACCCCTCAAAACCGCTTGTAATCATGGCTCTATCATTTATCACAGAGATTCATTCAGTCATTCAACAAATGGATATTGTATGGTGACTCTGTGCCAACTATTGTTCTAAGCAGCAGGATTAAACAGTATAAAAAGCAGAATCCCTACCCACAATCCAGTTGGCAAAATGGACAGTGAACAAATAAATAATCAATGTCTGATCATGGTAAGTGCCAGACAGAAACAGTAAATCAGCACAAGAGAAACAGGGTCAGGGGATGTGTGCAAGTATGCAAAGTCCTTGTGGTAGACGCATCCTCAGCAAGGGCAGGTGTGCCTGGAGGCAGACCCAAGGTCACTGGGAGTCAGGTCACGCAGGGTGTTTCTAGGGTGAGGACTTTGGTTCTCAGTAGGGGAGTGATATAACCTGATCCCTCCACTGCTGCTAAGAGAGGATTTGGGGGTGGGGTGATGAGGTGTAAGTGGGAAGCCACATGGGAAATTGTTGCAGGCTCCTCCAGGGTGAGAAGTGGTTGGATTCTGGATACGTTCTGAACATAGCCAGTAGGGTTTTCTGTCAGGCGGTATGTGAGGTGTGAGAGAATGTAAGTGGTGAGATTGACTCCAGGGGTAGAGCTTAGCAACAGATGCACAGCGCTGCTGTTTTCTGAGATTGGAAGGTAGAGGAAGGGTACATCAGAACCATCAGGAGGCTCGTGATTGGTTATGTGTGTTTAGGGGTGAGGGAGGGTTGAGGGACAGGTGGTGGCGGAGCAGGACTCCAAAGCACTGGTGTCTGGACAAGCTTTGAGCTGGGGCTTCTCCCAGGCAGGGAAGGTGAGTTCTGGAGGGAAGTTGTCTGAACAGAACTGAGTTGTAAAAGAAAGGCTAGTGGTTGCTCAGATGGAAGAGTGTTCAATACAAAAGGAACAGTGTGTGCAAAGGCCCAGAGGCCTGATACAGGTTATTGGGTGCTTGCTACATGGCAGACACTGCGAAATGCTTTACGTGCTTCACCCCTCAAATCCTTGCAGTGATCTGGTGAGACTGGGAAAATCATTATCCTCCTTTACAGATGAAGAAACAGATCTGAGAGGTCAAATAATGTGCTTAGAGACAAAGCTAGTGAGCATGGGGCAACAGAGCTGTTATGGCATGTGGCTGTGTGCGGAGCCCAGGGAGTCTGAGCTAAAGTAGAGATGTCCTGGAACTGGGAGAGAGCAGTAGGTATTTGGGACTGGCTGGAGTATGTAGTGAGAAGGGACAGAAGGGTGCCAGCACGTAGGCCAGTCACAGGTGGCATTGGCAGGTGACTTGTGTCCACAGTGGGTTATCAATTCCACATGGGATTGACAGAGCTTATTATCCCTAAGCCTATCAGCTAGATACTCAGTATAGCTACCCTTACTGGTTTTCGTAACTATGGTGACAGTGACCAGCATGGGGTGGCTGGAGAACCTTGCAGAGCATATAGGAACTTGGTCACTTAGTTCAGCTGGGCTGGTTGGCCTTCAGAGCTTATTCTCCAATGTTTAGCCCTTTCCCAACCACAGAGCCATTTTAGAGTCACAGCTCAGCTCCAGAAGAAAAGTTTTTTTAAGATTTTATTTTTAAAATAAATACACACAATATGGGGCCGAAACTCACAACCCTGGGATCAAGAGCCATATGCTGTACCGACTGAGCCAGCCCGGAACCCCAAGAGGAGACTCCTTCTCCTTCTTCTCCTTCTCTTCCTTCTTCTCCTTCTCCTTCTCTTCTTTTTCTTTCTTCTCTTTCCCCTCTTCCCCTGTCCTTCCCCTCCCCCTCATCCCCCTCNCCTTCCTCTCCTCCTTCCCCTCTGTCTCCTCCTTCCTCTCCTTCTCCCTCTCCCTTTCCTCCCTCTCCCTCCTCCGTCTTCTTCCTTCTTCTTCTTCTAGAAAGAGAGAGGCCACAAGTGAGTGAAGGGCAGAGAGAGGGTGAGGGAGAGAGAGAAAGAGGGATTGCAAAACAGGGCACACCTGAAGTGGGGCTCACGTTTTACCTAAAGCAGGGCTTATGTTCACCTAAAGCAGGGCTTGAGCTCACCCAAAGCGGGTCTCAAGCGCTCACCCCAAGCAGGGCTTGAGATCATGAGACTCAAACTTATGAATGGTGAAATCATACCTGAGCTAAAGTCAGATGCTTAACAACTGAGCCACCCACACACAAAAGAGACTCTTCTTAAAGGTACAAAAGGGGCCCTCAGAGTCAGGTAGAGAATAAGGAAAAGGAAGCAGGGAACTTATTCCATACTTTTTTTTTTTTTAAGTTTACTTATTTATTTAGAGAGAGAGAATGGGAGATAGAGGGAGAATCCTAGACTCCATGCTGACAGTGCAGAGACTGACCAGGGGCTTGAACTCATGAAATGTGAGGTCATCACCTGAGCCAAAAACAAGAGTCAGATGCTTAACTGACTGAGCCACCCAGGGGTCTCGCAGTTCTTGATGTATATTGATTTTGTATCCTATAGCCTTGGTAAATTCACTTATTAGTTGTAGTAGCTTTTTTGTGTTTTAAGATTTTATTTTTAAGTAATCACTATACCCAACATGGAGCTCGCATTCACAGCCCCGAGATCAAGAGTCTCATACTCTACCAACTCTACTAGCACCTCACTAGTTGCTTTTTTGGAGATTCCTTATGATTTGCTACATATATGACCATATTATCTATAAATACAGTTTACTGATTTTCCAATCTGTTTATGTTCTATCTCTTTTTGTTGCCGTATTGCACTAGTGAGGACCTCTCGTATGTGAATGAAATGGTCAGAACACTCTTGCTTTGTTCCCAATCTTAGAAGGAAAAATTCAGTGTTTCTTATTAAGTATATCTATAGATTTTTTTTTTTTTTGCTCCATGCTGTCAGAGCTCAAACTCACAAACCATGAAATCATGACCTGAGCTGAAATCAAGAGTGGGACACTTAACTGACTGAGCCACACAGGTGCCGGTGCCCCTAAAGATTTTATTTTTAAGTAATCTCCACAGCCAGTGTAGGGCTTAAACCTATAACCCTGAGATCAAGAATCACATGCTCCATTGACTAAGGCAGTCAGGCAGCCCTGAAGTTTATCCATTTTATCAATCATTCAAAAAAAATCAGCATTTGGGATCATTGACTTTTCTCTATTGTTTTTATTTTATTTATTTTTGCTTTATCTTTATTACATTCCTTCCATCTAATTTTATTCTTCTCTTTCTAGCTTCTTAAGGTAGAAACTTTATTTTGTACCTCTCTTTTCTTGAAACATAAGCATTTAAAGCTACAAATGTGGGCCTGGGTGGCTCAGTTGGTAGTGCATGCACCTCTTGATCTTGGGGTCATGAGTTTGAACCCCATGTTGGGCAGACAGATTACTTTAAAAAACAAAGCTAAAAATGTACTTTACTGATTTAACTGAGCTCACAAATTTTTGTGTTTTTATTTTTAGTTAAAAATATTTTCTGGAACGGCGTCTGGGTGGCTTAGTCAGTTGGGTGTCCAACTTTGGCTCAGGTCATGATCTCGCAATTCATCATGAGTTCAAGCCCCATGTTGGGCTCTATGCTGACAGTTCGGAGCCTGGAACCTGCTTCAGATTCTGTGTCTCCCTCTCTCTCTGCCCCTCCCCTGGTCACACTCTGTCTCTCAAAAGTGAATAAACATTAAAAACAAATTTTTTTAAATATTTTCTGGGGTACCTGGTTGGCCCAGCCAGAAGAACATGCAACTCTTGATCTCAGGATTGTAAATTCGAGCCCCACATTGGGTGTAGAGATTACTGAAAAATAAAATAAATAAACCTAAACAAAAGTATTAGTTTTTTAGGGATGCCTGGGTAGCTCAGTCAGTTAAGTGCCTGAATCTTGATTTATGCTCAGGTCATGATCTCGTGGTTAGTGGGTTCCAGCCCCATGTGGGCTATGCACTAATGGTGCAGAACCTGCTTGTGATTCTCTCTCTCTCTCTCTCTCTCAAAATAAATAAACGTTAAAGATAAAATAATTTATTTTATTATAAAATAAAAACTTTCAGATTTCTTTTAAAAAAGGGAGTGACTTATTTTGGCTGGCTCATCATTAGAGCATCTGACTCTTTTTAAGTTTATTTTGAGAGACAGAGAGAGCATGAGCAGGGGAAGAGCAGAGAGAGAGGGAGAGAGAGAATCCCAAGCAGGCCCCACACTGTCAGCACAGAACCTGACCTGGGGTTTGATCCCACAGACTGTGAGATCATAACCTGAGCCAAAATCAAGAGTTGGATGCTTAACAGCTTAACTGACTGAGCCACCCAGGCATCCCACACATGTGATTTTTTTAAAAATAGTTTTATTTTATTTATGTATTTTTAAAATTTAAGTCTAAGTTAGTTAACATATAGTATATTAATGATTTCAGGAATAGAGTTTAGTGATTCATCACTTATATATAACACCCAGTGCTCATCCCAACAAGTGTCCTCCCTCATGCCCCTTGCTCGTTTAATTGCCCCACCCAAAACCCCTCCAGCAGCCCTCAGTTTGTCCTCTGTATTTAAAAGTCTCTTATGGTTTATCTCCCACCAAGCATGTGATTCTTGATCTAAGGGCCGTGAGTTCAAATCCCACAATGGGCATGGAGCTTACTTTAAAAAAAAAAAAAGTGGGGGGGGGGGCACCTGGCTGGCTCAATCAGTATAGCATGTGACTCTTGGGTCCGGAGTTCATACCTCATGTTGGGCACAGAGCTTACTTTAAAAAAGTTAAGATTTTTTAAATCTTAAAATTTTCTAATTTTGCTTATGTTTCTTCTTTCATTTCTGGGTTATCTCCAAGTATTTGGGGACTTTCCAGATATCTTGTTATTAATTTATAATTTAATTCTGTTGCGGTCAAAGAAATATTGATTTTAATCTTTTCAAATGTCTGTTTTTATGGTCCCGTCTATAGTCTATCTTGAATATTCCATGTGTAGTTAAAAGAAAATATGTACCGGAGGACCTGGTTGACTCAGTCAGTAAAGCATGTGACTCCTGATTTTGGGGTTGTGAGTTCAAGCCCCATGTTGGGCCTAGAGCCTGCTTTACAAAAGAACAAAGGAGGTGCCTGGGTGGCTCAGTCGGTTAAGCATCAACTTTGGCTCAGGTCATGATCTCATGGTTTGTGGGTTTGAGCCCCGCATTGGGCTATGTTCTGACAGCTCAGAGCCTGAAGCTTCCTTCGGATTCTGTGTCTCCCCTCTCTCTGTTCCTCCTCTGCTCATACGCTGACTCTCTTTCTCAAAATAAATTAACACTAAAAAAATTTTTTTAAAAGAAAGGAAAAAAATGTGTTTTGTTGTTGAGCACTGTGTTCTGTGTTAATTAAGTCTGTTGGTTGCTGGTATGATTTAAGTCTTCTATATCCCTATTAATTTTCTGTCCTATCAACTACTGAGAGAGGAATGTTGAAATTTCCAATAATAATTGTGGATGTCTATTTCTTTGGTTAATTCTGTCAGTTTTGCTTCATATTTTTTGTTTTTTTAATTAAAAATTTTTTTAAATTTACATCAAAGTTAGTTAGCATATGGTGCAACAATGATTTCAGGAGTAGATTCCTTAATGCCCCTTACCCTGTTAGCCCATCCCCCCTCCCACAACCCCTCCAATAACCCTCTGTTTGTTCTTTGTACTTAAGAGTCACTTATGTTTTTGTCCCCCTCCCTGTTTTTATATTATTTTTGCTTCCCTTCCCTTATGTTCATCTGTTCTGTGTCTTAACGTCCTCATATGAGTGAAGTCATATGATATTTGTCTTTCTCTGACTAATTTCGCTTAGCATAATACCCTCTAGTTCCATCTACATAGTTGTAAATGGTAAGATTTCATTCTTTTTTGATTGTCAAGTATCACTCCATTGTATATGTATACCACATCTTCTTTGTCCATTCATCCATCGATGGACATTTGGACCTTTCCATACTATGGCTATTGTTGATAGTGCTGCTATAAACATTGGGGTGCATGTGCCCCTTCAAAACAACATACCTGTATCCCTTGGATAAATACCTAGTAGTGCAATTGCTGGATCATAAGGTAGTTCTATTTTTAATTTTTTGAGGAACCTTCATACTGTTTTCCAGACTGGACACACCAGTTTGCATTCCCACCAGCAGTGCAAAAGAGATCCTCTTTCTCTGCATCCTCGCCAACATCTGTTGTTGCCTGAGTTGTTAATGGTAGCCATTCTGACAGATATGAGGTGGTATCTCATTGTGGTTTTGATTTGTATTTCCCTGAAGATGAGTGATTTTGAGCATTTTTTCATATGTCTGGTGGCCATCTGGATGTCTTCTTTGGAGAAATGTCTATTCATGTCTTTTGCCCATTTCTTCACTGGATTTTTTGTTTTTTGAGTGTTGAGTTTGATAAGTTCTTTGTAGATTTTGGATGCTGACTCTTTATCTGATATGTCATTTGCAAATATCTTTTCCCATTCTGTTGGTTGCCTTTTAGTTTTGCTGATTGTTTCCTTTGCTGTGCAGAAGCTTTTTATTTTGATGAAGTCCCAATAGTTCATTTTTGCTTTTGTTTCCCTTGCCTCTGGAGACGTGTTGAGTAAGAAGTTGTTGCAGCCAAGGTCAAAGAGGTTTTTGCCTGCTTTCTCCTCAAGGATTTTGATGGCTTCCTGTCTTACATTTAGGTCTTTCATCCATTTTGAGTTTATTTTTGTGTATGGTATAAGAAAGTGCTCCAGATTAATTTTTCTGCATGTTGGTGTCCAGTTTTTCCAGCACCATTTGCTGAAGAGACTGTCTTTATTCCATTGGATATTCTTTCCTGTGTTGTCAAAGATTAGTTGGCCATACATTTGTGGGTCCATTTCTGGGTTCTCTATTCTGTTCCAATGATATAAGTGTTTGTTTTTGTGCCATGCTTCACATATTTTGAATCTTAGTAACTGGGTGCATAACAAAGTCAGGATTTTTGTTTTCTTGGTATGTACCTCTATCTCTGTTAATATCATAGTCTTGCCCTTTACTTTGTCTAATATAAATATAACTGCTCCAGTTTTCCTATGATTAATGTTTCATAATACATCTTTTTCCTTCTTTTTACTTTTATTTAAAAAAAAAATTTTTAATGTTTTATTTATTTCTAGGAGAGAGAGAGAGAGAGAGACAGCGTGAGCAGGGGAGGGTCAGAGAGAGAGGGAGTCACAGACTGAAACAGGCTCCAGGCTCTGAGCTGGCAGTCAGCACAGAGCCCGACACGGGGCTCGATCCCACGAACCGCGAGATCATGACCTAAGTGAAAGTCGGACGCTCAACCGACTAAGCCACCTAGGCTCCCCGTCCTTCTTTTTACTTTTAGCCTGTGTTTTATTATTCAAAGTGTGTTTATCATATAATTGGGCCTTAGTTTTAAAATCCAGTTTTTATTTTATTTTTTAATGTTTATTTATTTTGAGAGAGACAGGCAGAGAGGGAAATAGAAGCCCAAGCAGGCTCTGCACTGGCAGCACAGAGCCCAATGGTGGGGCTTGAACTCACAAAATGTGAGATCATGACCTGAGCTGAAATCAAGAATCAGATGCTTGACCCTGCTGAAGTGCCCCTTAAAATCTAGTTTGAAAATCTCTGCCTTTTTGTCAAAGTAAATGCTTTCTAAAATCGAGCAGCGCCTGTGGTTTGGGAAATTCACACCTGCCTTTTGGTGGCATTCCACAGGGAAAAGGTAAGTGACTGGATCATGCCTTCTTCTTCCAGGTTCTGTGTGCCATAGTTTTCTTTCCTGTACAGTAGTGACGACTGTGCTACCTCACAGCATGGCTAGGAGGATTAGAGGAGATGCTTCATATAAAGCACACAGTAAGCACTCACATGAAAGCTACTGACAGCTCTAGATCATTAGGTGATAGTAACAGTAGATTATTACTATGATTTCATTTTTTAAAAAAATATTTTTATTTATTTCTAGGAGAGAGAGAGAGAGAGAGAGAGAGACAGCGTGAGCAGGGGAGGGTCAGAGAGAGAGGGAGACACAGACTCTGAAACAGGCTCCAGGCTCTGAGCTGGCAGTCAGCACAGAGACCGACGCGGGGCTCAAACTCACGAACCGTGAGATCATGACCTAAGTGAAAGTCGGACGCTTAACAGACTAAGCCACCCAGGCGCCCCTACTATTACTTCACTAAACATCCTCTTCCCATTTGACTTTGATGAAGTGTTTGTTGACATAAGAAATGAATCCCTCTTTTTAAAAAAATTTTTTTAACATTTACTTATTGTTGAGAGACGAGCATGATTGGGGGAGGAGCAAAGAGAGAGGGAAACACAGAATCCAAAGCAGACTCTAGGCTCTGAGCTGTCAGCAAAGAGCCCAACACAGGGCTCGAACTCACAAACCAGGAGATCATTGCCTGAGCTGAAGTTGGACATTTAACCAACTGAGCCACTCAGGCACCCCATGAATCCCACTCATATGTATCCTCATTTGCGGAAAACTACTATTGCAGGCCTGCGTATTATAATTTTACAGTTTTTTCTCTTCACTTTTCCACTCATGTGTTTTCCTTTTCTAACCAATCCTGTTTTTTTTTTTTAAGTTTATTTATTTATTTTGAATGAGAGAGAGAGAGAGGGAAAATGAGTGGAGAAGGGACAGAAAGAAAGGAGACAGAAGATCCAAGGCAGGCTCTGTGCTGACAGCAGAGAGCCCGACATGGGGCTTGAACTCACAAAGCGTGAGATCATGACCCAAGCTGAAGTCAGATGCTTAAGTGACTGAGCCACCCAGACACCCCATAACCAATCATTTTTTTTTTAATTTGGGGGCACCTGGGGAACTCAGTTGGTTAAGCATCCAACTTCAGCTCAATTTATGATCTCATGGTTCGTGAGTTTCAGCCCTATGTCCGGCTTTGTGCTGACAGCTCAGAGCCTGGAGCCTGCTTTGGATTCTGTGTCTCCCTCTCTCTCTGCCCCACATGTGCTCTCAAAGATAAACAATAAAAATTTTTTTAATTAAAAAATTAAATTTCATTGAAACCCATCAACTGTACACTTTATTTTGTGCATTTTATTGTACATAAGTTATAACTTAATAAAATTGATTTTAACAACTAAAAAACCTGGGAGGGGGTGCGCCTGGACAGCTCAGTTGGTTGAATGTCCAACTCTTGATTTTGGCTCACGTCCTGATCCCAGGGTCATGGGATTGAGCCTCACATTGGGCTCTGTGCTGAGTGTGGAGTCTGCTTAAGATTCTCTCTCTTTTCCTCTCTCTCTCTTTCTCTCTCTTTCTCAGCCATTTTGCATCTGAAGTGTAAATAGAAAGGGCTTTTTGATTCTGTAGTAACAGGCACATAGTTATGTTATGTTTCTGCTTCAGTTGAAACAGTCTCTTAAAGACAAAGCATGCAATCTTTTCATGTAATGATCCTTTCCATTATCCTACAGAAAGTATATCCTATGCTAGAAGACAATTCAAATATAAGCAATATTATACATACATTATTGGACAGTAGAAATCAATGAATGATGCTCATCAATCATAACATCAAACTGTTCTTGCTTGCTTGTGACTTCCCAAACAAGATGCAGAAGACAGATCTGCCCATTCATTTAATCAAGACATGAAAGTAATCACGGCTCTTAAGCAATGGGTTTTTAACCAAGCTCAAAATAACTTTGAACGTCCTCTCCAACTGAGAAACTACAGCTTGAAATAAAGTCCCTAGAATAAATAAGAGTATGAACTGTCAGAACAGTAATTATGAGAGAAAAAAAAAAAAAGATTGTCTCTCCCCTTCTGCCCCTCTACCCTGCTTTCTAAAAAATAAATAATTTTAAAAAACTCAAAAAGCAAAACTGGGAAAATTCTGTCACTTACATTAGTGTATATAATATATAAGCTAAAGACTAATGATAAACCCAACATCCGTGTGCCCACTTACCAGCTTAAAAAATTGTACAAGATCAACAATCTCTTTGAAGCCCCTGTCTGCATCACTGTGTCAATCTTCTGTTACTTTTCTTCATAAGCCTTGCTATACATGTATCCCTATGCAATAGTCTTAGCTGCCTTTGAACTTTAAATAGAATCATGCTGAATGTATGCTTCTCTGACTTGCTGTTTGTGCTCAGTTTTAGTATTTTTCTATGCTTACACATGGAGTGGTTATTGACTTTTACTGCTGTATATTATTACCATTCTGCTGCATGCATATAGGCTGTTTGCGGTTTGGGGACTTTTCCAAACAATGCTGCTGTGAATATTCTTGTTCATGTATTTCTTTTATTAATTTTTAAAATACTTATTTACTTTTGAGAGAGAGAGTGAACATATGGGGGAGGGACGGGGGAGAGGGAAACAGAGGATCTGAGGCCGGCTCTGCACTGACAGCAGAGAGCCTGATGAGAGCCTTGAACTCATAAACCACGAGATGTCCTGAGCTATCAGACACTTAACCGGCTGAGCCACCCAGGTGCCCCATTTGTTCATGTACTTCTAAGGTAACAGGCTAGGATGAAATGGCTGGTTGTGAGGTGCATGTTCAACTAGTTAATGCCAACTGTTTCCAAAGTGGCTTAGTCCTTCCTTCTGCATGTCCTTACTGACATCTAAATCTGACATCTACAGACAGGTTTTCACATTCCAACATTTTTGCCCACCTGAGTCTTTAAATAACAGTCAACACTTGATGTTCACGTAAACTGTGCCAGGCTCTGTCTTGATCGCCGTGTGAATGATCTCATTTCATCCTCACAAAAACCCTATCGAATAAGGATGTGTGGTCAGTTATGTCCACTCCCCTGCCCACTTCCCTTCTGTCTGGACCTGGTGGCCTTTCTCCATGGCCACTTCATCTCTTCCTTCTCCCAACTTGGGCTGGCCTGGGTCCCAGCAGAGCCTGGGACCTCAAACCCTGCCTCAAACCCCTTTTTCTCCTCAGGCTGTTACTCCCTGTCAGTCCGTCTCAGCCGCCCTGCATCCTGGGACCGGATCAGACACTACAGGATTCAGTGCCTTGACAATGGCTGGCTGTACATCTCACCACGCCTCACCTTCCCCTCACTCCAGGCCTTGGTGGATCATTACTCTGGTATGGCCTTTCCCTTTATCCATTAGACCGGCATGTGGGGTTTTGGGGGCAGACAGTTGTGCCTTTGCACACTTCGCTTGCTGGAGAATATCCAGACAGGCAGAAGAGGGGCCTTCCCATCTTCATGCCAGTTCCTGTGCCAAGAACTTAGGCTGGGGGCTCTACCTCACCCCATGCCCTGACAGAGCCACATGGACCTCCCATGTGAACGTGGATCAATACCTCACCTACCACTGTGGTTCAAGACCCCAATGTCGGGCACAGTTCTCTCCACAGGAATGAGGCCCAGAGCTGTTGCTGTTGTGCAGTTCAGTTGATTCTTAGCATTTCCTGCTACCTGTCCTGTTATAGGGACTGGAGGATGTAGCCACTAGGGCAGTGACAAAGGGGCAGAAAGACCATTCCTGGGGAAACCAGTCAGGGTGGGTCCATGTAGTAGCTACTGACAGAACAAGAAGAGATTAAGGATTCTCTAGCTTTCTTCCCAAAGTACTTTCCTAGCCAGAAACTGGCACTCTAAGAGGTCCATCAACATACCCAAAACCAGTCTTCCAAAACCTAGCCCAGAATAACCTGACTGCATCTCAGCCCCCAAATCAACAGCTTGAGGCTTATGCTGTCACTCTTTTTAATGTAATCTGTGTACCCAATGAACTCACAACCCTGAGATCAAGTCACATGCTCTCTACTGAGGCAGCCAGGTGCCCCCCTATCATTTTTTTTGACTATGCCCCCACTTGCCAAATGGGGAAAGTGGTCAGGGTGAGGGTGGGGGTTGTTAGGGAGGAGAACTAGGGCTGGAGTCAGCCATGTCAAAGGTCTATGTTTCCTCCTCAGAGTTGGCGGATGACATCTGCTGCCTCCTTAAGGAGCCCTGTGCTCTGCAGAGGGCTGGCCCAGTCTGCAGCAATCCTATACCCCCACCTGTGATTGTGCAGAGGCCACCACTCAATTGGAAAGAGTTGGACAGGTAAGAGGACCTTGCAACATGAAGGCAGAACAAAGGAGACAGAAGGACCCACCCCTGGGAACTCACAACCTCAAATGAGCTGGTCACCTTCAGGGACACCTGGGAGCCAGTGAGTACTAACCTCATAGAGACCAGGCCAGGCTCACCAGGACTGTAGGGGGACTGGTGGGAAGGAGAAAGAGGGAGTGGATATAAGGCATGACGAGACACCAAAGATGGCCAGGGTGGAAGGTCAGACAAGATGGAGTACAACAGAAAGCACCAGTCCTGAATGAAGTCAAGCTGGGGTTTATGTGACAGAGAACAGGGAGCCACTGGGAGTTTTTAAGTGGTGAGAACTTGGAACTGTGTGGTGAGCACAGGGAAAACAAAGCTCCTTGACCCAACTCTCTTCCCCTCTCCACAGCTCCCTCCTGTTCTCTGAAGCACCTGGCGCAGGAGAGGCCCCTCTCCTCAGTGAGGGACTCCGGGAGGCCCTCAGCTCCTATATCAGCCTGACTGATGACAGCTCCTTGGATGATGCCAGGGCCCAAAGCAGAGACCAAAAGGGAATCCAAGGCTGCAGCACCTAGACTCCCAGCTCGGCTCAGTCTGAGAATTCGAGGCAAATCCAGGGTCCCACCTATGTCCTCTGCTCCTTCCTCTCTCAGCCCTAAGTTACTTAACCTTCTCCCAGTGCCATAAACTCACCTGCAACCTCTAGGTCAAATATAGACCAGCTGAGAATAGGAACAGGGCTCCAAGAGACTAAACCTCTGGAGTTTGACCCAGTTAGTACCTGAGTTTGGGGTTTCCAGTACCATCTTCCACCCCTGCTTGTTGAGTGAGTCCCCTTCTATACCTCCCCAGCCCCACTCACAAGGTAGAAACAACCACTAGCATCAAGAAGAAAAATCATTTAAGGAGAATTTACGTCTCAGAATTCTATACCTCAGAAGGTAGGACTGTGGCCTAGATGGGACAGGAAAGCAGAAGGGATGGATGTCTTACCCCAGCAACAGAATACAAGATGTCTAGCCTCCATCTGGCCCCCAGAACAAAAAGAACCTCTGACAGTCCAGGTTCTCAAACAGCCCCATCAAGCCTCTTCTCTAGATAGTCCTAGCTCTGAGTTCTCTTTTGTTTTGTGGCTTATCATTTGAACCTGCCTAAGCTTTCCTGGCTACAATGGCCTAAGCTTTCCTGGCTACAATGGCCTTGCCATCTTGTGGCCAAATTCAAAATGGCACCTTCTGGGCCTAGCACACTGTAGTGAGGTCAGTCCTGTCTCTCAGTTGGGGGCAGGGGCATCAGAAGTCAGTAAGCCACAAAGCCAAGGCCACAGCCTACACCAACTCTAGCCCCTAACTTTCCTGCTGCCCAGTAAAGGAAAGGAGGCCTGGCTGGAGCTGCTATAGGAGCAGGGAGAAGAGGAAGGGGGATTAGGATGGAGGGCAGGGTTTGGAGGCTAGATAGGAGGTGGGAAAGGCTTTAACAGGTATCATCAACAGATAGATAGATTCTCAATTAAAGATTTGATTTATTCAAGTATCTGAAAACATTCTACACTGGAAATTATTAGATGGTGCTTGTACTGTGCTATGGACCACGCACATACTGCCACACTGTTTTCAGAAGACTTGAAATGCCACTGATAGTTTAAAAACTGTACACGTGATGGAGACGTGAGGAAGACAATTTAATGTTTCATCCGGATCCAGAGGTGAATCAAATTGAACAACAGCTCCAATCAGCAAACAGGTGTTTCATGATGATATCCAAGAAGAAATGGTTGGTGATGGACAATTCAGAAATGCTTCCCCAAAAGGTGGATGGTTCCTTAAAAAGTTTCAGATCACAACCCTTGCAGAAAACACTGATGTCCAACACGCTGATTCTCGGTCCAGGAAACATGGGTCTTTCAGGTTCCACGTGGCTGGGGTGCCCCTACAATCATGTTTCTGTGCTGTAACTAGGAGGGTCCTTTGGACCGGACAGAGAGTGGGTGGGGTCTGTACACCATCAGTCATAGTGGATGGCAGTGTAAAAAATGATCCAAATGACCTACAGAGGAGAAAAGCAATGTTTAAGTCACCTGGGTCCATATGGACCGCTATTCTACAACCAAATGGCAAAGAATGTGTCGTGCATGGCAGGCTTCCCAGGGGCTATCCAATGCAATATGCCTGAAAACCCAAACAATCTCACTGAAATCAAGCTGTCTCTAACAGAGCCCCAGACAACCCACCAGTGCTCCCAAAGGGACCGTGGATAAGCTTCTCTCTCAACTAAATAGCAACTGGAACACCAGAAGTGGAGTCACAGATGTGGAAATGATACAGGTAAAGCAGACTATACTGCTAGGGTTAGGATCAGCAACAAATGTGAAAAACAAACCACCATCATACCCTGTCAGCTTCACAGCAAATAAACAGAGGTTCTTAAAACTAGCTGTTCATTGCAATCTCCTGTGACCTTTATTATACATATATGCCCAGGCGCCCCCGGAGATTTTGATTTTGACCAAAGTCTATGATTTCTTTTAAGAAATTAACTTTTATGATACAATTCATATTTCATAAAGTTCACCTTTAAAAGTATATAATACAAAAATAAAGTATACAATACAGAGACTTTTAGTATATTCAGAGTTGTGCAAAAGTCACCACTAACTGATTCTGGAACCCTTTCATCACTCTCAAAAGAAAACCTGTTTCCATTATCAGTTACTTCCCATTTCCCTGCACCCCCTTCCCCCCCAACTGACAACCACTAATCTACTTTTCATCTGTATGGATTTGCCCATTCTGGACATTTTACATAAATGGAATCACATAACATGTTTTATGTCTGGCTTCTTAAACTCAGCCTAATGTTTTCAAAATTAATGAAAGTTGTAGCACCTACCAGTATTTTATTCCTCTTTATGGTCTAATACTATATAAATATACAAGATTTTATTTATCTGTTGACCAGGTGATGGTTGTTTGCACTTTTCAGCTATTATGAACAATGCCATAAGTATATTTTTAAATGTTTCCCAGTTCCTAATATGCAACCAGAGTTGAGAATCAGATGTAAAAACTGATGATCGGCCCTGGGGGTGCATACCACAAGACACATTATACCACACTTCATCTTTTTGGACAACATGACTCACTAAAGGACATGTCCTCCAATCCCTGGAGCCTTCTGAAAAATGGTGCCCCAATCAATCACTCAGCATAATCAAATCAGTGCACTTCCCTTGAGAAACAACAGGATGTGCTCTGTATCTATCAGCTACACATACCATGAACAAGGCAAAAGATGTCATAAACCCTTCTTTCGTGAGCTCCCATGTGCCACCATATTCTTCCTCATCTATCTGTAGATAGTTGCTGAAGTAAAGGTACAGGACTCCTGCATTGATCAGGCAGAATCTAGAGGGAGGACAAGCACCAAACACAAACGGTGAGCTCAAAAGACAAATTCCTACTGCCACAGTCCAGCCTTACCAGGACAGTCACTGTTGCACAGTTACCTATTTGTAGCACGGAGGCAAGTGAAATAATACATGAAAACACCTAGGCCCTTAATGGAGCTGCCTAGTGGTTGAGCTAGAGATGTAAAGAAAGCAATTTTTTTTTAGTTGCCCAGCAAAAAATCTTTAAAAAATTTAAAAGTACATAAAAGTTTTCCAAGCCCTCTCACAGTGAGAATGGTAGCTGAACCAATCCAAATACAACTAGTACCTGACATGGGTCTCCAAGTAGCTAGCTCCAGCTGGGGTGGGGGTGGCCATGGGACAAACAGGCTGCTGCTTCATGGCCTAGTGGAGCAAGTATGCATACTAAAGCAGCTCCCACATTCCCAGTGGGAAACAATGATGCAGAGGTGAAATTGACAGTTCCTGCCCTCCCTCAGCTCACTATCCTCACTATCTACTTAGGGGCCCAAAACAGCAGTAAGCATGGAACTGAAATGAAAGGTTTGTGAGCACTTCCAGGAAGATCTTTAACCCCCATATTTATTATTTAACCGACTGAGCCACCCAGGCACCCTTCATATTTTATTATTTAATAAAGCATTTAGAATGCAGTAAGATATAACATATCACCCTGCTCTACTGATCTCTTGGTACAAACATCATGTAAAAGTAATTTTTATAAAATGTGCTCCAGGAACACTGCTCCTGAAGGCTGCAGGGGAAAAATGCGGAGCACTGGTCCCTCCTAATGGATGAAGAATAAGCTAGTGTGAGGCAGGGCTGTGAGATGATGCTGAGGAGTGTCAATCAATATAAGGGGTAGGGGGCAGATCCTGAGGCTATCTGCACAAGGCAGGGCTGAGGTGAGGTACACATACATCAGAAGTCTATTTTGGTTTTTTTTTTTTAACATTTTATTTTTAAGTAATCTCACACCCAACCTCCGGCTTGAAACCACAACCCTGAGATCAAGAGTCTCATGCTCTACTGGCTGAGCCAACCAGGTACCCCAGAAGTCTAGTTTGTGAGTAGTTATAGTATGGGCTTTCTCCTAAGTGGGAGGAACAGGAACTGGGAAAGTGGTTTAGACTCGTACCATGTTTTAGGACCTGAGCACAAAAAAAATTTAAGGATAGGGACTAGGAAATGGCTGAATGAGAAGGCAAGAGACCCAAAGGCTGCAAGCCTAAAGGTCTGGGAGTATAATATAATGGTTCCAGTAACAGAAGCAGGGAGTCAGGAAGAACAGAAGGTTTTTCTTGGATTTCACACAAAATACAGTCCTTGGCTTAGCCATGTTGTGGCCACATCCTTGTCTTCTGTCAGAAATCTTGGGACCCAGCCAATCTGGCTGCCTGCCTCCCTCTGTCAGGAGTTTCATTTTGGACAGGCTGTTAGTGGTTCCAACAAAGATTACTAATAGGACTCAGAGACGTCACTGTGAGACTCAGCTTAATAAACTAGGTCTGGAGAATGACTAAGACTCACTGAGAGTCTCCGGCTGTAAAAGTGGTTGCTTAGTGAGATGAGACAGGGAAATAGAAGAGGAGATAGGGATAACAGGAAAGCACTAGCTTAGGCCCTGTCTTCCAAGAGTCACACACTAAGTTACAAGTGAAGTCACAGAAACAAAGGCATTTAAATGTCTGGTAGTCAAGGGGTAGGGGTCAGGAAAGGACTGGAGGGGCTCAAACTGAGCTCCAAGGATGGGCATAAATCCTATATTGTAAACAAGGGATGGAACTACACCGTAGATGTGTAGACAAAGAAATGAATCTGCTGGATTGGGGGTGGAGGGAGAACATTAAAAAGATGACATTCCAATGCATTTTTAAAGCTCTATCCTAGGGGCGCCTGGGTGGCTCAGTCGGTTGAGTGTCCACCTTCAGCTCAGGTCATGATAATCAGTCTGTGAGTTTGAGCCCTGCATCGGGCTCTGTGTGGACAGCTTACAGCCTAGAGCCTGCTTCAGATTCTGTGTCCCCCTCTCTCTTTGTCCCTCCCCCGCTCATGCTCTGTCTCTCAAAAATGAATAAACATTAAAAATAAATAAAACTCTATCCTAAAAATTCCCATCAGAATTTTAACAAAAAAATGAATCTCTAAGAAATAGTCTTGACTTGAGGGCTGGGAGACTGGACAACAACAGTTGTAACATATGACCCTGCTTTCAAGGATTGGTGGGAATTAATTTCAGTTTTTAAAAAATTTTAACAAGCATTCACTGAGCACCTATTAATCATGATGCCAGGCTCTATAAGAGACAGAAAGTCAGGAAGGGATAGATAGTGCTCCTCTCAGATGATGCAAAACCTCAGCAGACAGCAGAATGTTCACTCAGTTCTCAGGCAAATTACAATGAGAACAGAGGAAATGATTACCTTAATGTGCCCTAACTGGTGGCTACCCCAGAAATGGAGAGAAGCCAAGGTGGGGTCCAGACAGAGGGCAGTTAAGGCTGGAAGTGAGGAGGAGAGGGTCACCAGAATGGAGCACTAGAGCAGTCCTGCCCTAAGCCCTGGCAACCGGGTCAGACAGATGGAGGAGAGGGAATGTGTGTAGAAAAATCAATGTCCTTGGGCCCTTTCCAAGAGCAAGGAAAAAGGTGCCAACCATGCAACCATG